>NC_080042.1:54800502-55110502 GCF_012489685.1 Lotus japonicus | reverse complement strand
TGATTTTTATTCCTTAAAAACAATGATTTTTTTGGTCAGAGGGTCGAAACCAAATAAAAAAAACTTATGATCAATGAGTATTCGAAATACATTTAGATAATAATTTATGTTAAAAATAATTTCCTGTTCTTTTAAAATTCTAAATTTATCATTTCAAAAAAAATATTCTAAATTTATCTATTCTTTCATCAATGTTTTGTCAGCAACTCTCGTCTCAATGTATACATCTAATAAACTTATAAAAAAATATCGGGTAAATAGCTAATTTGGTCCCTGAAAGCGTACGCTGCCTTCAACTTCGTCCCTAAACTTTGAAAATGACGTCTGTGGTCCCTGAATGTGCAAATCTCCTTCATCAGCCGTCTCTAGGTTAAAAACAGCTGACGCCGTTAACGGAAGTGTGACTTGAATTTTTTTTTTGGTCAAAGTTGAAGCTTGTGTGACATTTGACTCTTGGGAAAGTTTTAAAAGTTTCAATTTAGTCCCTGAATCTGAAAAATTTCTTTCTCTCCACCATCTTCCTCTACCTCTCCCCACCACCATCACCCTCTCTCCATCTCCATCTTCTTCATCCTTCTTCTTCTTCTTCCCACCCTCATCTCCTCCCTCACCTCCTCCCTCACATGCTCTGACGCTCTCCCACACTGTTAAACTTTATAGCACTCAAGTAGAACAAAGGGTGAAAATTCAAATCTTCATGATTAGTTATCCAAGAAATCTCAAATACATACAACTCAGGTGGATAATTCCATACAATTTTACATTCAATTACACAGACAGTGAGAATAGAGCTTGCAATGAAACAATTAATAACATCTGCAATTTGGAAAAGCAAAGACACAAACTGAATCCACTTGATCGCACGCGGAAAAGCTGTGAAAGGATAGGAGAGAAATGAAAAATTTGATCTACACAATCTTTCTTTTTTGTTCCTTCTTTGACCACAAGCAAAGCAGAAGAAAGGTCAATGAAAAAATTGCAAGCCAAACTCATCTAAACAAATTGTCACCACCACCAGTTAGAAAGGTCTAAACTCTAATGTTCCTGTCATTGGCTAGATTTTGATGAGCCTACCTTGCTCCAACAATCACAAAGTTAATCAGAACATATAAATGTTGGAATTGCATTGGCAACTTTCCTTTTCAGCTCAGATAGATCTAAACTGTTTGAATTGTTAACCTGTGAATGAAGTTCAATAATTAGGAAATATACAACGTAACAATATTAGAGTAAATTTTAATTACTATACAGATTAAAAAAAAAAAACAATATACCATTGGCAAATAAAAATCTGGTTGACAAGTTAAAAAACCCTGTCTGCAAATTAACTTTAGCACCTAAAGGACATATTGTAAATAACACGTGAAAACATGATTCATGGGTTGAATTTTTTATTATCATGGAGCACTGTAGAATAGCCCTAAGAAAAAAGATGAAAATATCCTTACCTTACACTGGACACTGTAAACCAATCTGCCATCCAATTCGGTTGAAAACCAATTAACAACATCATGTCCTTCTTCATGAAGTAAATGTAGCAATTTTGAAAGTTTGAGACTTTCCTCCTTGAAATCACTGGTAATTTCTATTCCCAGAATACCATTATTCTCATGGACAGTGAAGTTGTTAGTAGTGTTATTGCTCTCATGGTTTTCAAGCATGAAATTGTGGGAGAGTTTCTTCAGTTCATCTCTCTTGGCACCAAGTTCCTTGAGATTATTTTGCATGTGTTTTATGTAATTCGCTGCCTCATTTATGTGTTCAGATAGTGAACGCTTTCCCTAAATACCCATCAAAATTAACAACCTAATTAAGCAGCCCAGAAATCTTATAGGACAACATATATATCACATAAAATCAAATTAAAAGGAAGAAAACCATTTAGAATCCCCCAAGTCCCAATTAAACCCACCCACACACATAGAGATAAGAACATATGAGAGAAAAAAACTAGAAATATAATGAGTGATGTGATAGAAAATTAATGAAAAGAGAGATAAGAAAAGAAATTGTTAAAATGAGATAGGAGAGAAAATGAGTGTGAAACACATGAAAAACATCGGTAGTGAAACTGTATGTAAAGAGAGAGATTCATTAATCACAAAAAACATGTATTTAGGGCATCCCCATCTAGATTCTCATAGGGAAACACTGAAACTGATACTGAAAGGAGTAGCAATTCAAAAGGGTATCCATCAATTGAGATAATAGGGTGGATTCAAGGAGTTTATTGGAAAAAAAAGTCTTATTGAAGGTTTGTAGATTTCTCACCTTGATGAACTCAAGAGGGAGAAGGGATCTAAGAGATGCATAAAAGGAAGCCATATCTTGCCTCCTTTTCCTCTCAATCTCCCTGTGGACCATAATCTTCTTGCTCTTATGATGATCTTTAGACATCTCAGCCCTAAAAAATTGTTCCCTTGGCTGGCTGCTAGTGATCATTTCATCAAGAATCAGATCTTCGGGGATTTTGTGTTGCTGTTGGTGGGGGCTGCTAGAAAACTTGATTACCAGCTCATTGCCTCGTTGTAAAGGAAACATGGTTTGCTCAGTTCAATGACCACTCTAAATGATACTTCATTTTGATAGCTAAGCTATTTGTAGCTAGCTAACCAAGGATTTCACCTGCCAAAGATTCTTGCTATCTTGTTAAAAAAAATGCTACTCATGTTTGAAATTTTTTACATATAGCTATATATATAAAAGAAGTTACTTCTGTTCACCGTGATTTTTTACCGTGTATCCAAACTTACACTTGGTAGTCCATTCATATTTTTTTAAGTAAGCTTTATAGGTGTTTTACCAAATAATTTGTGTCTATTTTTTATTTAATAAAATTTACACATGTTGTTTATTTAATTAATAAGAAAAAAATATGTTTAAAATAGCCTTTTTCAAAACGTGCATGATAGTAACCTTACAATAGAAGTATAAGAGTATGTAAAAAGAGACCTCATCGGCATTATTAATATCATAATCATTTGAATAACTGTTCAATTTGCAACTGGAACTCCTCCTATTCGTGTTCACATCGGGTATTTTTGCTAAAAAACTGTTCACATTAAGTAGACCAGTCAAGCACTAATTAATTTCCTTTTCGTTCCCGATGGTTAGCTCAAGTGGTAAGAGTTAATTAGGGGACATAAATGTTGTGTGAGATTAAGGTGAATGTCAAGGGTTCAAACCCTGAAAAATGACTAGTTTACTAACATTACTAATAACTTACAACTAACAACTAACATTTGTCTATTAAAAAAAACACTAATTTACTTTTTTTTTCCTCTAGAACATCACCTTTTTTTTACTAGTGAATTTTTTGAATGAAACAGTTTTAGTTTTGGCTTATATTTTGAATGTTTTTCAATGTAGGACCAATTATTGTGTGAATTATCCTTTTGAGCTGTTTTGGTTGGTATAAAAATTTAGGTGCTTGCTATGGTATCTTAAGCCAGATTAAGGTGTGGTACCTAAAATGATGTAAATCAATAGAAAACATATAATTTAAACTTAGAGGAAGAGGATAGAGAAAGTCCTGGAGGTTCAATATGGGTGGAGCATGAAAGAAGATGATCATGACTTAAAAGTAATTTAGATCTCCTAGAGTTGCAAGTTAAACTAAAAGCCTCAATTTTCAAATCGTGCATATCATAACATAAACAAACTTAAGAACTATATATTATTAATTCATTAAGTCGATCATTAAACTTTTTAAAATTGCAATAATAAATCATTTCGCCTTTTTTCAACAAAATAATAAAATTATAACATAGATTATCACATAATCTCTGGGTACCATAGAATTTACAAAAAATTTAAGTCGATTGTATATCGCTGAACTTGTCCTTGTTTACCATTCTAATTAAACAACCCTCATGCTGAATAACTTATACTGGATTTAATAGTGTTCCTCTCCCACGTATAACGTAGGGAAATCGTTGGAGGGAAATATAGTCGTCGAAGGAAAATTGTCCTTAATAAATAGTATAGGTTCCTTGATAAACAATTGTCTTATTTGATCTCTCCCAAGTGTCAAAGAAAGGATCATTCTTGGATGCTTCCTTGTTCGACCCATCCACAAATTTGAATTTGCAAAGCTCTCGTCAGGTTTATGTTCCATGTGAGATTGAGTTTTGGCTCGGAGAGGATGGCTACATGGTTCTCACTTAAGGTAATATGGGCTAGATGGATTTTGTGAAGGATCATCGGTCTTGGAACATCCTTTGTGTTTGAGGTGTGTGGATGGAGAGGCAAAGATAGGGCTATGGAGAGATTTACTGGCATGGAGACCATCGTTTGGCTGTCCAGGCTTGGTGTATAGGGGGATTTCAATGCGATCCGACGAATGCAGGAGAGGAGAGGTGAGTCCAGTAGAGTGAACTATGGGAGGAGATATTTGGAAGATTTTAATTTGTTTATAAACCATATGGAGCTGCAGGATATCCCCATCCAAGGGAAGCGCTTCACTTGGTTTCAGCCAAATGGTAAATTTATGAGTCGACTAGATCGCTTCCTCCTCTCTCATGATTGGCTACTACAGTGGCCAGATAGTTCGCAGCAGGTGCTTGATAGGGAGTTTTCAGACCATTGCCCAGTGCTACTGAGGTGTTCGGTAAAAGATTGGGGGCCAAAACCGTTCAAGACTCTGAATTGTTGGCATCTAGATCCAAGGTTCAAAGACTTTGTAGAGAAAGCTTGGGGATAAATTCAAGTTGATGGGTGGGGTGCTTTTGTCTTGAAGGAGAAAATTAATGCCCTAAATTCAAAGCTCCGTGTGTGGAACAAGGAAGTCTTTGGTGACATAAACAACAAAGGAAGAGAATCATTGAGGAGATGACGAGCTTGGATAAGATGAATGAGGCACTTGGGCTAACTGATGAGGAATGATTGAGAAAAAAAAGAGCTACTTTGGGACTTAAGGAAGGTCTATAGATTAAATGAATCAATCTTGTGTCAGAAGGCCCGATCGAGATGGATAAAGGAGGGGGACCGCAATATAAAATTCTTCAATTCGTGTGTGAATTGGAGGAGGCGAACAAACAATCTGTTGGGTGTTAATGTGGATTGTGGAAGGAAGATGGGAGGAGACTCCGGATGGTGTCAATCAAGAAACAAAAACTTCCTTTGAGAATCGCTTCAAGGAAGTGGGTGGCCCGCGAATGAACCTAGACAAAGTCCCCTTCAACTCAATCTCAAGTGGAGATAATACTTGGTTATGCACTAGTTTTGATTCACAAGAAGTGAAAGCGGCAGTATGGGATTGTGAATCAAGGGGTATAAGAGCCCAGGCCTGGATGGCTTCAATTTCAAGTTCATCAAAGCTTTTTGGCACATCTTGGAAGGTGATGTACAATGGGATCTAGATGACTTCTACACCAATAGTGCTTGGCCCCAAGGTAGCCAATTCGTCTTTCATCACTCTAATTATGAAATGTGACTCCCCTCAAGGCTCAAAAGTGGTCCTTCCAAAGGTAATTGGGGAGGAGAAATCCTCTTTTCTTGTCGGGAGAAGCATGATGGATATAATTATTGTGGTAAATGGATAGCCCATGATGCGAGGTGTAGAAAGAAACAAGCGATGATCTTCAAGGTGGACTTTGAAAAAGATTCTGATTCAGTACGATGGGACTACCTACTTTACATGATGCGGCGGATGAACTTCTGTGAACGATGGGTGGGTTAGATTGATGGGTGTTTGCGATCGGCAAGAGTGTCGGTCCTTGTAAATGGGAGTCCAGAAGAAGAGTTTAATTATGAAAGGGGATTGAGGAAAGGGGATCCATTAGCCCTTTTGTTATTCCTCATAGTTGCGAAAGCTCTAAATGACATATTTAAACAAGCAATGTAAATTGGCAAGTACGATGGTTTTGCTTTTGGCTCAACATATGAGGTGGGTGTTTCAAGACTACAATTTGTGGACGACACCTTGTTTTTAGGGAGGGCATCTGTGCAAAATGTCATATCCATCAAAAGCGCCTTGAGATGCTTTGAGTTGGTGTCGAGCCTGAAGATAAATTTCCTTCAGAGCAAGTTAGCGGGGTTTGGTTTAGAGGAAAGGGAGACTGGACTAAACTGCAAAGTGATGAAGACCTCGTTTACTTATATTGGCTTACCTGTGGGGAGACATCCCAGGAGGCTAGCTTTTTGGGACCAGGTGGTGGATAAGTTAAAAGGAAGATTGTCCCGATTAAAGCAAAATATCATCTATTTTGGGGGGCGGATAACACTCATTGCTAGTGTCCCCTCCTCCATATTGCTCTTCTATTTATCTTTCTTTCGTATGCCACAGGGAGTGATAAATAGATGTAATAAAATTATGAGGAATTTTCTTTGGGGTGGGACGAAGGACAACAACAAAGTAGCGTGGATATGGTGGAAATCGGTTTGTAAACCGAAGAAGCTAGAAGGGTTGGGCTTTAGGGATTGGGGTAATTTCAATAAGACTCTTCTTGAAAACTGGCGATGGAGGTTTCTTAATCATCTAGATAGCCTATTGGGAAGGGTGTTGAGGGCAAAGTATAGTATTCCAAATGGTAAAGGTCATGTGGCAGTGGGTGGAAAATTCTCCAGGTGGTGGAAGGACCTTCTTCATGTGTGCTACGAAAGAGAAGGAGACTGCTGGTTTGATATGGGCTTGAAGAGGTTGGTGGGAGATGGTCAGATGAGGGTGGGACATTCTTTTGGCATGACCAATGGTTGGGTCAGGACAATCCTAGAGAGAGGTTTAGTAGGCTTTACCTCCCCCAGGGAGTAAATTCTCACCTATTTAAGATACGGGGCAGTGGGTTGGAGGAAATTGGGTCTGGTCTTTTATCTAGAGAAGACCACTGCGTTCACATGAGGAAACAAGGGTCGAGGAATTATTATCGAATCTACAACATGTTAATCTAGTTGAAGGGAAAGAGGATAAATGGACTAGGATTGAGGACAGTGAAGGAACATATACGGTGAGCTCTGGATACTATATATTACAAGGGTTGAACCTGGAGGAACCAATCCTTGCTTTCGATATTCTCTGGAAAGAGACAGCTCCCTCAAATGTCCTTGCATTTGTATGGAGGGCACTCTGGGGGAGAGTCCAAGTGAAGAAGAATTTGTCCAGAAGATGAATTCTGGCAGTAGAGGCCTCTTTGACCTGCGTGTTGTGTCAAAGGTTGGAAGAGTCTGAGGAACACCTCTTCTCCACCTGCCACTTCTCATCCCAGGTCTGAAATTGTTGCTATAGATGACTAAATCTGCAAACAGCCCTTCCGAGATATTGCCATATGCATTGCCTTCAACATGGAGGAGAGTTGAAGCTTGTAAACCAGAGGAGGGGGTAGGCACTGTCTTGTGTGCATTTATGTGGTCTCTATGGCTCTTGAGGAACATAATAATATTTAGAGAAGGGGAAAAGAAGGAAGTGGAAAGAGTGTGGGATTTGGCACAACTAAGAGCGTGGAATTGATTGCAATCAAAACATAAAATTTTCTGGCTCTCCCGTTATGAATGGAATTCCAATCCAATTATTGTCTCGGATGCCTCTGATATCTGATACTTGTGCAAACGAGTCTTTCAATGTTTTCCTGTTGGGACCTATGTAATAGACTACTGAAACCCATATTGAGGAATTGCTGCTCGTTGTTCTTTTCTTTGGTTTGGTAGATATATAGTCTCAAGCTCTGCTATTTCGAGAAGGTAGGGAAACTTTGAGCCTGCAAATTGCGCACTACTGGTCTCTTGGTCTTTCATCTGATGCTGCTAAAATTCAAGGCCCTTGTTTGTAGTTTTGTGATGGCCTTATGATTCTCCGTTTTGCTGGTTTTCGGCTTGTTCCTCTGGACCTTTGTTACATTATGTCCTTTTTGTATTTTCTTGTTTTTGTTTTCTTCTCTCTTTGTATATTCATCTATGGGTTGAAGTACCCCTAGTACTTATTTCAATTCAATTTTGGCTTATTAAAAAATAAAACCATGGTGGCTGAAAGATGAATACAACGGAAGAAGGAAAAAGGCTTGGTACTTGGTAGAGCCCTAGTTTCAAAAAAAAAAAAAAAACTTCGTAGAGCCCTCACAAGGAGAGCAATGAAAGCTCTGGTAGCATAAATATTTTTTGATAGAAGAATGAATGTATTGGTTAATTGGATAGAAAATGCAAAACAGGAAGGCATCTTACATAAGAGTGCCTATAATAGAAAATGGCTTATTAGCATTTTTGGTTCCCCAGGTTTGAAAAATGTGCAAACGGAGTCCCTCACGTTTAAAAATAGCATTTTGTTACCCCCACGTTAGTCTCCGTTAACAGTTTTGGTCCCCCAACAATTTTCCATCCAAAAACTAACGGTTTTAGCTGATGTGGAATTTTTAATAAAATTTAAATGGATAAAATTAATTAAAAATAAAAATCCTTTAATAACTAATGAAATTGTTTAACAAATTAAAACATTCTTCTTCACGTTCAAAACCAAACACCATCTTCCAGATCAGGAAAAAAATAACAAACGAACTTCATCTTCTTCATCATCTTCTCATCTTCTTCTCCATTCTCTCTCTCTTCTTGTTCTTCATTTCTCTCTGATTGTTTCTTCTTCTGCGATCTAACCCCATCAAAACCCTAACCCCAACCTCCCACTCTCCAATCATGAGGAAGAGATCAAGTGAGAGAGTCCTCCGTGGTTAACCCCTTTCCCTAAGCACCTCCACCCGCGCCGCCGCCGCCGCTTCTGGGTTCGCAGCGCCGCCGTTCCATGGATCTCCACTCCGCGAAGTGCCGCACCATTACACCTTCGTCGAGCCTCCAGATCTCCAGAATCTGGGAGACTTGGGTCGGTTCGATTCAGATGCAGGACTGGGTTTGGTGGCTGAGGCTTGCAGGGGTGGCCGAGTCTCCAGATGACCAGATCTCTAGAACCCTCTTGCTAGGTTTAGGGCTTGTACTCGTGTGTGGTTTGTGTTAATTGAATCGGATCTTCTTCTTCCCTTCCAAGTTGCAAGTGGCGCGATTACAGTGGCAGTTTGGGTTGGTTGGTTGAGAGGGAAGATAAGGAATGAAAGCAATTAAGATCTGGGTTCTTCTGTCTTTAATCTTTGATTTTCTCTCTTTGCCTTTGATCTCAATCCTTTGTTGTTGGGTCAGAATGCTTGGCTGATGTTCTGTGTTCCTGGATCCTTTTGTTGCTGCCGGTTTTCCTTCCCCCGTTCCTCTTTGCTGTTATTTTGCTGCTTTTGAGTATTCGTGGTGCTTTCCTTCCCTTGATTTTTTATCTGGGTTTATTTTGAGATTCTAGTGAAGATGAAGATGAAGAAATCTGGGTTAGATGAAGAAATTTGGGTTGGTTTTATTTTTTACTAGAAATGTATGAACATGAAGATGTAAAGATCAATGATTAAGATTTTTTTTTGAACATAATGAATGATGAAGATGAAGAAATATGAATTGTAGTGCTTATTTTTAATTAATAATTTTATTTTATTCTATTATAATTGTTAATTGTATATGTGGAATTTTATTCTCTCTCCTAATTTAATGCCTTAAAAAATTCCACATCAGCTAAAACCGTTAGGTTTTTGATGGAAAATTGATGGGGGGCCAAAACTGTTAACGGAGACTAACGCGGGGGTAGCGAAATGCTATTTTTAAACGTGAGGGACTCAGTTTGCACATTTTTCAAACCTGGGGGACCAAAAGTGCTAATAAGCCATAGAAAATTTATGATTACAATCTTATCATATCTCAAATAGAAAAGGAAAATACTACTATATCTGATCCTATTATAGTAACATAACATTGATCCTATTTTCAAGATATAACAGATTTGATCCTATTTTCCCGATATAAATTATTTGATCATATTTTCCTAATACTATTGTGGAAATGAATTGATGTGGCGGAGGCACCGCCGAGATTAGTGGCGGAGGGTGGTTCGAGTAGGGCTGCGACAATGGAGCAGTGATTTCTTCCTCCGATGGGGCTGTGACTATGATTTTGAAATCAAACATTTTTAGTGGACCGGTGGAAGTGATAGAGGTTGGGAGAGAGGTGATATTACATCCAAAACCCTTTCACTCAATCTTAATCCTAACCACTAATTTAACGAATATTATTAGATGTACGGTTCACATGAGTTCTCCCTCTAAGAAGAACATATAAGCTGATATATTTTAATGATGACAAAGACTATGGAAACAACGACATAAAGCTATGAAGACCTTAACAATGTTGTGGAGTCTAGAAAAAGCCAATGAAGACAAGAAGACTAGATCAAAGCAACAAAGGACAATGAGAAAGCTTTAGCTTAAGGACAAGAGAATAGCTTCTGCTTAAGAACAAGAGAAGATCTTCAACTTAAGGACAAGAGAAGATCTACATAAAGAATATGAAGGTTAAGACAAAGCAGACCACAACAAGACAAAGTCAAGACAAATCAAAGATAAACCAGACCAAGCAGACCAGGTCATGACAAGGCCAAGATAGGGAAAAGCAGAACAAGATAAAGCATATCATAGAAAGACAAGGCAAAGAGGATTAAGACCAAGAGCACCCAGAAGTATTATATAAAGAATGGAAAAGACAAGCTCAAAGAAGAAACACCAAAGACTTGAAGACAAAGTGAAATGCATTGAAATGCAAGACAAACATCGAAGACCAACTCGACAAAGTCCATGGTACATCATCTTCCGTATGTCAAACAAGTATAAGTCTGCAAGCCTCGTCTCAAGGTATGAAGCCATCGTTTGGAGACTCCAGACTTCATCCAGCAACGCACAACGTCCAAGATAAAGAAGCATCAGAAGAGAAGAACTAAAGACAACCAGGAAACACTCATGTGCATCCCTAGAATGACACACGAATTGCATCAACATGAAAGCAACAATTAAACTCAATCAGACGACACCACTCAAAGGAATCAAAGTATCTACACCACGAAGAAGAACAAGGATTGCTGACGAGAAAGGGAGATAAATAGTGCAAAAGGAAAGACTATGATACTATGTCATTCCTACAAGCAGTGGAATTCGACATGATCTATACATTCATAGTCTGATCAGTTGAAGTGCTCAAAGCCAAGACAATGTGCAAAGGAGTCGCACAAGTCTCCAGTAACATTTGATCACCCAAGTCCAGGAAGATAAAGTTCAGATCGTCCTCAAAGTCTCACAAAACCGGAAGAACGTTATCTGACTTTCACTTTTGTGCAAGGAAAAACTGCTCAAAGAGGAATCAAAGTCTTGATGACTCAAGCTTTCAGAAGAGGAATAAGTTTCCTGAGGAAGTAACTAAAATCAGGCTTCTCTACTAAGGAAGTAACTATAATCAAGAAACAAAAAGTCAAGTACTATGCTTGTTCACATGTGACTAGTTGAGCCTATTGAAAGGGTACCAGTCAAGGCACAAACCTATCACTTTCGTTGAAGTTATGAGGAGCGCCCATGAGCCGAAATTAGATATGTCTTATCAAGCACAAGCTTCCATGACTAAACGACTACATATATTCAAACTAAGCCTAAGTATGATGCGTTGAGACAACCAAGCATATCCTACAACCATCGTAGATGATGAAAACCTGAGCACAAGCGTACTTCAACAATGCGAAAGTCTTCATCCTTCTGACACGGAGCATAGAAGCTGAAAACATGTACCTGTGATCAAAACGAGTAGTTTTCTACTCTTCAATGTGAACTGCATACACTCAGTAAGCCTTAAACTACAACGATCATATTCAAAGACTTAGTGTAAGGCATTGCAGTTGAAAGAGTAAATGTTGTCGATGTAGATCGAACCACCTGGAGAGAATGGTAAATTGCTGAGAAGCAATCAACTAAATCTCTATTGAAAATGTAAGCTTAAGTGTCAAACATTGAGAAAAAATAATAGATGAAAAGAAAGGAAGAAGAGAAAAGAATAAATTTCAATGTCATATTCATACATGCTTTTGAGAGATCAAGCTTCAAAGTCATATGCATCTTGTTGACAAGATAAAGATGAAGAAGATAGAGTGCACTGATTGAGGGGGAGCATTTCTAATCTATTGAGTTGTGCATCTTGTACACGAGTTCTCACAAGATGATTTGATCCAATCATTCCAAGACCCATGTAGCAAGAAGAAGAAGAAACTCGCTGATGTTGATGGTCCAGTACTATACTCCAATTTCCATAATTTCCAGATGACTTCACATGCATGAGAAACATCAAGATGAAGAATAGATATGTAGAGCTGATTCAACGAAGATATTCAAGCCTATGTTATGTGGAAGGCTGATCCTGATCAATAGTGTCCAACGTCTACTAAACAAGGTGATCAAGTCAATTCTAGAAAAGGACTGCGAGCAACCTATTGTCTATTTGTTCTATCATATAAAACTAGAGATTAATTGATTGTATTGCATATCTGTATACACTCATAAGTCTTTATGAATAGCACTCACGAATGTAATCAGTTCATATATCTATCTGCTTGAAGAGGCATGGAAAAAATATACTTGTAATGCCTTAAGAGGCAGGAGAAAGAATACTCAACAATACCTGAAGAGGCAGAACAAAGTATAGTTGTATGCCTGTAAAAGTAGTGGTAAAAGAATACTCATTGATCCTGAAGAGGCTTGTTAAAGAACACTCAATAATGCCTGGTGAGGCAGGACAAACAATGCTTGTTAAGCCTAGAGAGGCAGTGGTAAAAGAATACTTGTTAAGCCTGGAGAGGCGCACAGTGGTGTAAGAATAATTGTTATGCCTGGAGAGGCAGGGGTAAACGAGTACTCGTTGTTCGAAGAGGAAGTGGATAAAAGAATACTCAACAATGCTTGGAGAGGCAGGACAAAGAATACTTGTTTCTTAGAGAGGCAGTGTATAAAAAAATTATCGTTGCATGCAGAGGCAATGTTTAAAATAATTCTCAACAATACCTGAAGAGGCAGGATAAAGAACATTCAATGTGCTTAAAGAGACACACACAATATGTAATACTTGTAAGGAGAAGTCCTTGATACTTGATAGCGGAAATCTTGGTTGTTGCCAAGGACTGGACGTAGCCCACCGATATATGATGAATCAGAATAAAATACTTGTGTTCATTGTGTGCTGCTTAACTCTTTACTTTATCGTCTGCACAACTCGTCTCTAAACTACAAGCTTAACCGAAGCTATTCATCGAACGAGGCCCAGTAAAATCTAGTCAATTGCGATTGAATTACATGGTCACAATCCACCCCTTTGTTGTGTCTCTGTGTTCTAACTTCATTAGATTCCTAAATCTAACGGTTCTAACTCGTTGGTCCAGGGTATAGACCAAAATATTAATGGTGCACCCAACTCTCAACCTATTTTATAGTATCTTATGAGAACAATATTATTTTCTATGAGAATATGAGAATAAATCATGACAGTTAGATCTAATATTGAATTGTCAAGATTAAAACAATTTAATAGTCATGATGCATGCATGATTATTTCAAAATATAATGCAACTTTTTAAAAAAGTCACATGACTTAATGTTTTAATCTTAATCAATTATAATTAGATCTAACAATCATAATTTATACATATACTCTTATATAAAATTACCACTCTTATAACATACATGTTTTATGTATATTGTATAATATAGTATGAGCTATCTCCCAATTAAATATGAACACTATTAGACTAGTGGGGGGGGGGGGGGGGGGGTGGAAAGCAAACAACGCAAACATCAGTACATATCAATGGGACGATTCTCTGACGTAAGTATATGTCCCTTAATCAAATTATACAATTAAGTTGGCAAATGATTTTAAAGATATGTATACTTTCTCCGGTCAATACACATCATTTATACATATAATGATTATCTAGTTATATAATAATGCTTAGTGAAGCAGCTTAGCTCCTTCTTGATCTTTCTTCTGGACACAAATAATAGAAACATCACTAGAGTAAGGCCCACCGTTGCACTACTCAGTGTATCAACACTACAAATATTTATCGATCACCTTATAACAATCATCGGCAATTCTTTTATGATATACTAGTACTTTTTACCCGTGCGATGCACGGAGATATTCATTATTTTTTATTTTTATTTTTTTGAAATATGTGTTATTTGTTAAATATATTTTATAAATGAAAAGAAAAAAAATTATTTTAGATATAAGAAATCATAAATTAGTAAAAAACATTGTACTAAATGTCTGTTTTTGTTATTTTGAGCTGCTAATTTTTTTTTTATCATTTGTTATTGTTTTCCTAAATGCTCGAGTTTTTTGGTGGTTGATTTATATCCATTCAATAGTTTATTACATGGAGTTGAAATAATATATATGTTTTAAAAATATACGCTGAATTATTTTACTTACTTTTTTGCAATTGGAATAATTACATTGAGAATAAAACTGAGAACGTATACTATGAAAGTTGTTGTCATCATATTGTGAATGAGGATTTGTACAATATTTACAATACTTTGAGTGGTTTTTTGTTAACATATTAGAAATATAAAAAAATTGAAATCAGAGGAATAGAGAACATGAGAAGAATTGGAGAGGTTGAGGGAGAGGGATGATTACAAAATAAATTCAGAGAGAGGGAGAAGGAGTTGCGAGGGAGAGGAAAGTGGGAAAGGTAAAGGGGATATTCATTTTTGTTTATCACACGTGTTTGCTTAAAATATAATATAATTTTTGAATTAAACCAACAAAATTAATTTTGAATATAGAAAAAAACTATTAAAATGAGCTAATAATTGAGTAGATAATATATATAAAAATGGCAAAAATCAATTAGGGATTCTGCGTAGATAAAATTTACACAGTGCACAAACCTTTAATCTTATTTTTAATTATCATGTCAAATGAGTGTCGGTCGCATAAGTAAAAAGTGATTGTTTGAACCCTATACCCGAATTGGAATTGAGAGAGAAATTTAACACTCCAAAAAAAATTAATTATTGAAGTTCCTATTACTACTTTTTATTAATTATATAACAATTCAATCATAGTTTTTTTCTAATTTTACGATGACTTTTCATTCCATCAAAGAATTTTGATTATTTAAAATTATTTTAGCCAATAGTTTTCATGTTTTTATTATTATTATTTTTTTGAAAGTTAAATGATATATAAATAAGGATAAAGTTGAGAAAAAATCCTCTCAACATGGGTACAAACATCAAGCCAACAAAAGTCGGCATAAACTCAACCACTACAGCAAAAACCCCTAACAACCTGTAAGAAACCCACAAACAAAACTACCCAATCGAATAAAGCAATTAAGCACTGAGAATGGTCCCGAATAAAGTCGACAACAACTTAACAGTCGCACGACACCTGCAAGAGGGAACCACCTATCTCGATCGCAACACAAGACTCATCGCACGCCATAGAGCTGAGACCCAAAAGCAAAGACCCAAATACAGAGAAAATAAAACGATAAAGACTACGACACGAACATGTGCATACATCAATTCCAACACTGCTTCTAGACCTTCACTAAGCTCAAGCATAGCCAAACTCAAACCTGCAGAAACACAAACAGAGCACACCAGAAGCAACCACCGAAAGCGACAGACGAAACAGCAGCAACAACACCACCAGCCAAAAACCACGAGACATCCACCGTGGCGGCGCGCCAATGACTCCCCACTATAGATCTGAAAGCCCTAAAGAGAATGTCGCCAACACAAGTGGGAGAGAGGTGGGTCGTCGTAACGTCTTCGAAGATGAAAGTAAAACCAAACTGACACTACTTTCCAAAATACCTTCAGCTCCTTCATGTTTTTATTATTAATGTTCATAACGTATATTGTCAAATGAAACTCATCACTCAAACTTAAAATATGCAAAACAAATTCAGTCTTAGCGAAATTCTTTTTGAAAGCCAGAAGAGTGTTATTTTCAAATATGAAAATGTCTGATTTTGTTCTAAAGCCTATGGAAGATTGATAAGCTATAATTAATCATCGGACGTTATCACTTCTTAACTCATGCACGGGTTAGATCATTGACATGATTGTCCCTAATTCTGGCATCATCTCCTTCAACAGTGGTTCCTCTTCTTCAAGCGCCCCAAAGGAGCCTTGAGCTTAAATGATCAAAGGAAGGTTGTTTGCCTCCTTAAAATGAGGCCAAACAGTCATGACCTCATTGATAAAGTCTCATTGATAAAGTCTCATAAGCTTACCTATAATAAATGACCCTTGGCAGAATGAGTCCCAAAATAATTTGTACACTTGATGTTGTTATTGTTAACCTTCAACTACTCTCAAGGTCTCCAAAACTTACACGTGAATTGCATACGGAAGTATTCCTAGGTTGCTTTTATCAAACATGGTTCCTTTCCACAATGCACCCAATATCAAACATCATCATTGACTTCCTAGCAGTCACTGACATTTAACCTGCAAGGAAGAATAAACAGAACACTATTCTTCAAGCAAAGTTAAAACTGTACTCAATTTTTTTCGTAATTAAAAGTTGCAACACCTTAAAGCCAGAAACATTTGAATGTAAGAAAAATATTATTGAAAAGAAAAAGATAATGCAGGTGCATCCTTATGAAAGGGATTACCACATTGTCAAGAGACATTTTATTCGAATCCCTCCCTCGTGCAAGAGAATGGTGCACAACACCTCAATTAAAAATACTAAATTGACATAAAGCTAGTGCTTAGTGGTTACATAACAAAAATGATGGCCCTTAAACACACGTAATGCTCCTTAATGCATAATAACTCATGACCATTCATGTTTCTAACTAAAACTTTCATTTTCTAATTAAAAGTAAATTTATGACTAATGTTAACTCCCATAAAAATTTATGACCATTCATGTTTCTAACTATGATTGAATGCGACACATGGGCATAACAGCTCCGCTGTGAGACGTATACAGCCACGAATGCGGTTACAAATGTACTCAATTCATGCTGTCAGACCAGTAGAGAAGGATTTCTTTCCTCCACAAAATTTAAGAGGGCAGATCTAAAAATGTGAATTTCTGCTGATATGGGCACTAAAACTGATACAAGAAGTCTACTTCATTTCTTCTTATGGCCAAATAAAACCATGCAATCATACAATTAATATAAAACTGCATGTTATCTCCAAAAAACCATAGAATCAAATACCAATCAATCTAGTAAAAGTCAATTATTTCAAGAATGAATTTAGAAACAAACCTATATCAAAAACCTTCAAGAAAAGGAGGGGTTAAAGAATCTGAGCTTTCATTGGCACTTAACCGAAGAGATGCGTGAGCATGTTTGGGCTCTTCCACCTGTAGCATAATGTAACTCATGATAGAAATCAAGCTAAAAAACCCATTAAAACATATATGAGAACAAAATAAAAAATTAGAGATAACATTTACATGCATCAAGTACTCATGGATCCTAAATGGAGAAGCACATAAAACATGCTAATATATTTTGATTAATAAACTTTCATTGACAAAAAAAAGTGCAATGCAAAACACATGTAATTAAAGGAAGTGAAAGAATAGTAATAATGATAAAATATGTTATGGCATCACTCTAGTGAAGTGTTATAATAATAACACTCATGTAGTGCAATTGCTAAAGGAAAGACACTTGCATGTTCTTTATATGGAGTCTTGTATTCTCTTCTATAAGTGTGTCACAGGACCTCTTAATGTACTCTCAGTCCACCTCTGTCTGGTAACTGGTTCAACTTGGTTCTTAATGAAGAACATGTAATGTACTTGTAATAAATAATGGAAAAAGAAGTGGCCTATTTATACCTTGCTCTTCAGTTTTGAAACCATACTGGGACTTGTAGTGCGAATATTAAGGGAGAAGAAACCACTTTAAGAGCTTTACTTCACTTTTATACTCTTACAGCCCCAACATTAGAAAAATTCCATTTACTACAAAAGAGCAGCCGACATTTCTTTTGATACATTTGAATATCCAAACTAACACGGAAAGGGCCCCTCCTATTTGAGAAACAGTTGATCAGATTGATTGTAGTCAATCATTGCAAGTTGATATGTCATGGTTGTTACCATAGACCATTGAACAATGAGATTCATGCATTAAATTAGCTTACCTATGATTCTATCATAAAGGGACTGTAATGTGAAATTAACAAAATAGTAAAAAACACTGCCAATCCCATTAATTTAGTCATATATAGAGCAAGCCTGCCACAACCCATCATACTAACATAACCAAATAGGAAATTAGAAAACCTAATCTCTAGACCCAATCAAAATCTTTCTGCACCAAGATGAAGAAAGTACATTTAATTATAAAAGAAAACACCAAAAGTGACACTGACACATCAGGAACAGTACATCATACAAACAAACACCACTCGAACATGATTTATTTGAAGAGAAACAAACACCAGACTTGTAAACCTTAATGCAGCTGCTTTATGTCCCAAAATCATCCCGCATCACATGGGGTTTTGAAATGCAAACTGCAAGCTTACGTTGCAATTAAGATCATTCACACTTTCACTAAAATAAGCTGAAATGGAAACATAAATAGAAACAAAAGAACACAAATGCAGTATCTCACCATGACCATGAAATCCTCAAACAAACCGTTTCGACAATTTTCTTTTGAATCGGACCATCTTTTCTTCGTAATAGCTGCATAAGTTATCTCATGGTTAAAAATCAATAAGGTGCCAAGAAATTTTGAGGGGAAACGAAGACCGACCTTTCTCTAACTTCAAAATCCAAGACATTTTCACCAAAGGAGGCTTTTTACAATCGAAAATTCCACTGGTGTTGCATTTATTATCATCTCCCTGGGTATGAGCATGGTGCTGGCCGCTGGGATATCATCGATGATCAGAGGCGTGACATCGGCTATGGCCTCAGAAGCAGCAGCGGCGATCTGAGCATTAGAGGGGTCGCATTCTCTAGGATTCGTGGCTGGAGAATTTCTTGGCATCACCTCGTCTTCTCCAACGTTCCTCTTTCTCGGCCGTTCTAAGAAACTGAATGGAACGAACTCAACGAAGGAAGAGGCGGACACAGAAAAAATCACAAAAGGAAGAATATCAAACTTCGCTCTCAGCCGTTTCAAGAAACGAATGGGGAAAATGGAAGGGGGAGAGACAGGGTGAAGAAACACATGATGAAAGCAAGGGTCAAGATTTATTTTATATTAAATTACTCATGAATTTACAGATATATCCATTAAAAATTTGTCACTCAAGTGTATTGATTTATTGAATTACTGTTTTACCCTCAAGGCTGCAGAAACTTTCCTTTTATATATAGTATAGATAGATAGATAGATAGATAGATAGATAGATAGATAGATAGATAGATAGATCAGCAGCTATTTATTGCAAATTTTGTTAAGATGTCAAATTGACGGACATCTAATAAATATAGAAATAGAAGAGAAAAAATATACCAGAGATATAGTGACTAGTGAGTACTGTGTTAAAGAAAAAAGACAGATAATAAGAGAAATTAAGTGAAAAATGTTGTGCCAAAATGGCTAGTCATCCAATTTTTACATTTTAGGCCCAGTTTGGAAGAGCTTATTTAAGCTTATCTGACAGCATAAACTCTTATGCCAGTGTTTGGGATGACTTATGCAAACAGCTTATGGCAATTTTCAATTTATTTCAATAAATTTTAAAAATAGCTTATGAATAAGCGCTTATGTCATAAGTAGGTAAAATTAAGCTTATGTCATAAGTAGCTTATGATCATAAGCACTTAATTAAGCTGTTTTTCCAAACGGGAACTAAGTAGTTTGAAGAAGAAAGAAATTGAGAATTATTATAAATATAGATAGTTTAGTTGAGTTTTTTTTTCAACGTGAGTTTAGTTGAGTTTGATTCCTAAAAAACACTATTTGGCTAGTGCAGTACTGTAGTTATGTGTCATTGTGATACTGCAACATAATTTTTTGTTAGCATCGGCCAAAAGCAAACGTTAAGTAGGTAAAATTCGACGCTAAAACTGATTAAGCGTCGTTGTTAGGCTTAATGCTAAATGGCCTGAAGCTAACTAATAGTCACTACAACAAAAGGCTTTTTACTGGTAATAAATATATCCTTTAGCGGCAATAAAAATGGCCGCAATTGCTTTTACCGGCAAAAGCGACTTCGCCGGTGCATCGGGGGTCGGCAAAGGCTTTGCCGGCGCTTTTACCGTGCGCCGGTAAAGACGTAAAAATGGCCGGGAAAAGCAGTCATCATTTAGCGGCCATAATTTCCGTCATTAACTATTGCCGCCAAATATGATTGTTTGCGTCGGCTTTTTAATACAAATTTTGGCGGTTCCAAACCGCCAGAAATTAGTTTCTTAGCTGCCAAAAAATAGAGCTTACAAATCAAATCTACTTGCATAAAACTTACACTAGCGCTAATGCTCTTACCACTGAATTCATTACCTTGTATAATATAGTTTCAGAACTAAAGTAGCAGAAAACCATGGAAGTATGAACACTAATGACTAAACTACTCTACAAATCAGATTTTAAACCAATTCATCATTTACCAACACCAAACAAGTTAGGAAACATTAATGTCAAACAGCGGCAAAGCATCACAGTTTTACAATTTAAGACACCTTATCATTTTAATTTCACCTCAAATTGCGGAAGGTTTAACTCTTAAATAGGTAGTGTGCATCATGATCATCTAAAAGTCAATCCATGAAGATGTCATACTCACAATTAATATACATCATGATCATGTCATTATAACATATGGAAACTGAATTAACAGCAATCATTTTACGATAACTATGATACCGAAAACATACCTTTACGTCCCTAAGAAGTGAAAAACAACAAGATTATCTAAAAATAAATTTATGACAAACAGGTAAAGGAAAACCCAGGTGAAAACAGCTTCAAAATCTGCTTATAGTTTAAATTTTCACAGTTACCTTCAAAAGCTTATAAATTTAAATCTCCAGCACTTTATGTCAAGCACTCAAGCTTTACTTTTGTGAAGATGCTACACAGATACTGCCAAAAAAAAGAGCAAAGGTCATAAAACCATAACATAAGCTAGCATGCCAGAAAGCACACACTTATAAGTCTCATGTATAAGAATACAATGTGTGAGCATATATTATCCATCATTCAAATTACTTCAAACAAATTGATAGTTAATAAATATCGTGTCATCTACCCAAAGAAAATGTCAAAGGAGAGAAGTATTTCTTTCAACTTCACAATATGAGAATTTAGCACAAAACAAATTACCAAGCCAGCTATGTAGTTTTCACAAAAGGAGAAGGAGAAATAAAGGTTACTTACTTGAGAAGTAATTTTCTTGGTGATTACAATTCAGGAACAAGACAACAAATTTTCATTTCCCTGGTTCAGTGATTAAAAACGAACCTACCGTTAGCCAGGCAACCATAAGCCACATAAAAAATGATAATACTAGAACACACACTTACGCTTACCTTGATAGTATGTTGGGAGACATGTTTGCAACCTGGCATTGAAGCTCAACACGATTTTCTTGGTGGATTTTGCCTAATTAATAGACAAAAAAGATTGAGCGCTTGAGCAATGCCAATCACCAATCAACTTTAACAAAAATCACAGTAACCCTTTAGAGATGCACACTTGCTTATACAAGTAGTGAGTTCAATCTAAATGAATAAGAACAACAGCCACACAATAGCAAAGTAATTCTTACTTGTTCATAGTGTTTAAAGGCATAACCAATCAAGAGTTTCATATTATTAAACAACCTGTAAACAATAAAAGATAGAGATAGGAAGTTAGAGTGGAGATTTCAGATTAAAAAACTTACCTTCCAGATTGGCTTCAGATATACAATAAAAAACATATCACACAAGGCTAATTGTTGTTCATGCAATAAACGAACTTGGGAAAGCAAAGCAGGATAGAATGCAAAAAACCCAAAACTACCTTCTTCCCCAGTATTCTTTCTTTCCCCTTTGGAAATTACCTTTCATATTCCCAGCAACTCGGCCAAAAGAACCCAAAACTCAGCATCACCTGCATTGTCAAACTCTGAACAAATCAACCTTAATAGAGAACAAATGAAAGATTCAAAATCAAGAGGTGACAGAAACAAAGGAACCCAGCCTGTGTTCCAACATAATGTTCCTGACCCAGCCACTACCCTTCTAAAGGGTTTGAAAAAAAAAGTGAAAAGTAAAAAGCCAGCTGCAAGCCCAAACCCTCGGGAAGGCACAAGTAAATGCAAATGGATAATTGATAAAAGACACACAAATCTAAAAGTTTCAAACAATTTAAACTTTGTTAGGTGTTATAATATAAATATGCTGCACAAACTAGCTAATTTTGCATCCATCGGCTCCAGGCTCCTTCATAGTCCTCACATTTCATCACCATTCCATCGGCTTAAGCTTATATTACTAAAGACTGTTTCTTTTATATCATGTATTGTAATCAAGTCAAGTTCATTCTTAATTTTAAACACCTGGCTATTTGGCAATTGACTCTCATAAGTGGAAATACAGTGGCACACAGGACAAAATACAAAAAACTTCAAATATCATAAAAAAGGAGTAAGATCAAAGATGAATTTCAAATACCTCCATCAAGAGCACCAGCTGCAGCGCACATTTTTTTACTTGATTCACGGAAAGCTCGTAGGCGTTCATATCCCTTGAAGGCTTGAACGCGCCACTCATTGTGTCCCACCGAAACCTTCTGCTCCCTTTGCTCAATACACAATCAACAAGAAAAATTCAATGCTGCACAAAGTCACAAAACAAATATCGAATTCAGAAAAAGGAAAGCAGAATCTAGAACATTTTGATAATAATTAGCCATCGATCAAGCCCTAATTGTGGGACACAATAAGGATAGGTCGCACATTTTCAATTTGAACAAATTTGACAAGAACCAATAGTTCCAAGTTTATCAACGAAAATCAAAGAGAAGAATAATGAATAGAAACCTGGAATCCCCAAATTGAAGAAAACAAATTTATCTAACTGAAGAGAAAAAGGTAATCGAAGGTGATATACTAAATAGGTTTAGAATCAGATAACAGGGTTATGCATCAAAATTTTAGCTAACTGGAATCCCCAAATTGAATGAAACTCCTTTCTCCTACCTCGGTGAAGCTTGCAGTCACAGGGGGAAGATGTGCTTCTGCTTCGTCTAGCTGCTATTACCGTTGCAATGGGAGCAAACAACACGAGGTGGTTTTCAATCGTCATCATCGGCGTGATTCCGATTACCTACACATCAAGAACAAAAGGAGTGAAGAGATTGAAAGAGAGTGAGAGAAGAGATCTTTCACTTTCTCGGGAAAATGGAGAATTCAATCATTTCCTGCACTATGCGCGATCCCAATTTGGCTCGCCGTCAAGATCGATGGACACCACTCCGCTTCCTCTGGACGGCACTGCTAGGGTTCGACGCCGCCGCCTCTGGTTCACCTTCGCCGCCTCTCCGCTTCTCTCACAGCACGAAGAAAAAGGCTCCGCAATCAGATAAAAAAGGTTAACGAAAAGAGAAAAAAGTGGTAAAGTAGTTATAACGCGAAGTTACAATTTTTAGTAGCAATTGTCATAATTGCAGGTATTCATCAATTAATTGCCACAAATTTTTTAACCTTTCAAGTAAGTTGCCAGCCATAGCGTTATTGCTGCTAAAAATTAGTCGCTAAAGACCATTTTTGTTGTAGTGAGTGTTGGGTACAAAGGAGACGGCTCTGGAGCAGGTCCTGCAACGCGCTCAATCGCTCCGCCCTTCGCTGGTTCTTCAGCAAGATGCTCCCGTGGTGCGCCGAGACCTACCATCTGCATGGAGGAGACCTTCAACGGGTACATGCCACACTACTAGAAAAAAGACTTTTCACATCAGGGTTTTCACAACGGTGGATGAAATACCTGATGTGAAAGATAACGCGGTGGCAATATTGAAATTATAATGAACTTTTATGATAGTTTTCACATCAGTTGGAAATAGGTCTGATGTGAAAAGTAATTAGTAAAGAGTTTTTACAACGGTTAATACAATAAGCGATGTGAAAGCTAAGTGCGGTGACATTTTTGAAATTTTAATGAAGTTTATTTCACATCGGTTGAGAATATAACCGATGTGAAAAGTCTCTCTTTTCTTTTCACACAAACATTTCACATCAGTTATAATATACCCGTTGGGAAATATCTCTCTTTTATTTTCAAACAAACACTAAAACCCAGTGTTTTTTCTCTCTATCTGGGAAATAACCTAACTCACGCGTTCCACCTCCTGCATCTGCCACCTCTAGCTCTAGCAACCTCCTGCATCATCTCACGAAAAAACCCTCACTGTCGCTCGTGCTCGCCGTTCACCTCACCGTCGCTCGTGCTCGCCGTTCACCTCTTGCACCGTTCACTGTCTTTCTCTCTCAATCTCCAAAAGGATCTTCGGTTTTCTCTGAAATTCCACGCTCATGGCTGCCGCCATCGCTCGTGCTTGTGCCCGTGCTCCACTATAACAGTTGTGCTGTTATTCCTGCGGGTTTTCACCTCAATCTTCAGGTAAACAAATTCTTCGCCTTAATAATTTTTTCTCCTTCCAGTTAGTTCTGTATGAGATTTCAAGTTTTGGTTTTCTTCTTCTTAGGTCCCGTTTTTGTTGAACATTCACTCTCTCTCCTAGTCCTGCTTGTGGAAGCTGTTATGGTTGCGTACTGTGTTTGGTACTTGTTTCTTTTCTATACTGACCTTGCTGCAAGGTTTCTCCATCTTTCTCCTAGATCCGCATTTGCTTGGTGTGAACCCTAATTTGATTTGTGGAGTTTTGATTTTGCTTGCAGATCGATAAGGAACGTGCAAGTGTTCTTGTTGGGTCAGGGATGAGTGGTTTGACTGTTTTCTGTTGGTGTTAACCCTAATTTGATTTGTGGAGTTTTGATTTTGCTCTCACTACAGGAAGATGTCTTTATGATTTATTGATTTAAGAAAGCACAAAACAATGATACATGTTACCAATTTTAATTGGCTTTATGAATGGAAATCAAGTCCTCTGGTATGTATTTCCTCGTTGTAGCCTAAGTGTTTCATGGGTATTCATGTTGGGGTCATCTCTGACATGTTGATGTGTATTACTTGCTAGGCATTTTATTGAGGAAGCATTGGATTCTTGAGGAGACACTACAAGCGGTTGGCGCTAAGGCAATGGTGGTTGGGCATCCTCTTCAAACTATAGGTGTAAATTGGTAAGGAAAGATATGTCTTTAAGCATGCTTAAAATAACCTCTCAAATTGTCACAATCTTTAGGTGGAGTGATAATTTGTGTATTGATACACAACTTGAATTATTACATTAAGTTGCAGATACTATATCTAGGTCTGCTAGTGCATTGTTGATGGAATTCTTCTGTTCATTGAAATCAGTTCCTTGTTTCTTCTTACAGTAAGTACAATTGTAGCATATGGCGCATAGATGTCGGGATGTCCAGTGGAGTTCTTAATTCCAGACCAGATCGGTAAAACAAATCCATGGTCCTAGACATACTGTACTTATGATAACCCCCAGTTAAGAACTACGGTGGATTACTATAATGTTAAGTACTGTTAAAGATAACCATGTCCGCATAAGTGCATGTTTGGATACACTATGGAAGACCATGATGAAGCCAACATCACAATGGACAACCCCAAAAGCTAAGAGAAGTTCCTTTTGTCCACATTTTGGCTTACTGTGTATCTAAACATGCACTATTACTTTGTACTGAATCTCTTTTCTATTTGTTATCTTAAGCTTAGCCTTTATGTATTGGTATGTTAATGGAAGTAATATCCTAATATTTAGTTCATTTGCAACTGATTGGAAATTAAAGCCTGAATCCACTTCAGGGTTGAATGCCAAGATTTAGGTTTAGGTTAGCTTACCTGTTTACTTCTGATACTTTGCAGAAGCTTGGCCCCTATTGTAGAAAGGTACTTAGCTTGAGCTGAAAAAACTAGCAGTTGAGTTGTTTTGGAAATGTACTATCTAATATTCACAGCTCACATTTCTAACCAGTTTCTTTAAAATTTGTATTCATTTTGATTTTGAGTTTCTTTAATTAACTAGTTTCTTGTATTCATTTTTAGACCGTCATCATCCATATCGTAAAAAGAAGAAAGCTTTCAACGGAAAATCAGAGTATGGTAAAAGAAAAGCTGCTCAAAATTATGTGACTGATTGTTTGATTATCATGCAGATTTCAATATATGAAATTAATCCTCAGTGATATAAGAGAGATTTTTCTTAATAATTACATTCTCTGTGAGTGCACAATATTTAATTCCAAGCTTGCATATGTTTGTTTACTTTTTTTTATAGTCCTGAAGCAGTAGAATGTCATGTAGTTAAACTAATTTACTCGGAGAATGGCAATGCAAAACGAAAGCAATTGGAATCAAATGCATTGGATGTAAGGCTGCTTGCTAGTTTTTTATGGCTTTATTTCTAATTATAACTTTGACTTTTGATTCCTTTGGGCTGAATTTTGATAAAGCGGCTATGAGATGTTGAACTGAACTCAAGTCTCTTTGAAAACCTCTAGCTAAAAATGCAATGCAATTTTTTTGTTTGTCAACTTTTCAGTTTGTATACCCTGCTTATACAACAATGTTGGGGCATCTACGTTCTAAAGCTCTAGATGATTTCAAGACTAAGCTGGATCAATCACTAAACAATGGTGAAGGGTTCGCTTCATCTGTTCAAAGGTGGACTCAGTCCATTATGCTCGAGTTTGATAAAGGATCTGCTGGTAATTATCAGATAGGATTGTTCTAAATAGCTTATGCATTATCACCTGTTATTTATATGCATGTTTCACAGCTAACTAAAAATTGGGGTGCCAATGTTAGCTTGAGTGTCCATTTGCTTTTTGAGTTTATATTAGGTGTCATTCTCTCCCTGCCTTTATTATTTTAAGATGTACATTTTCCACTTCAAACTTATATTGGAACTGGATATTTAAAGTGAAGAAAATTGATGAGTATAACTAAGGATGCATCTTATTTGTCCATCCTTCTATATAAGTAAATTATCAGAGATAATGACTAGCTTCATCTGTGCGCAGTGCAAAATTATCAGATATAATGACTAGCTTTGAGGTGATATTGTCTCAAAAATGGAGATTAATTGTTGAGCTGAGTCATATATTATTTATTCCTGCAATATCTCCATCAACCACTAAATTAGAAGTATCTTTTGCAGACACAACTAATCAAGGCATTGGCTGAGCCTGTTGAGTCCCTCTTTGAAGCAGGGGGAAAAGACACTTGGCTTTCTATCAGAAAACTTCTTAAACGTGAGACTGAAGCTGTTGTATCAGAATTTTCAACTTCCATTGCTGGTTTTGAGCTTGATGAAGAAACAATTGAAAGAATGCAACAAAGCCTAAGGGACCATGGAAGAAAAGTGGTGGAAAATAAAGCAAGAGAAGAAGCTGGAAAGATTCTTATTCGCATGAAGGATAGGTAACATCATTTTAAAGATGTCTATATTCATCTATTTGGTGAATCTTGGGTTTGCATTCTATAAATTGATTGATTGACTTAACTCAGGGGTTATAAGGATTGAAATAAGTCATGATGCTCTGCTAATTTTTGTATTCATTGATGCCTTTTGTTGGGATCGAATACCAGAAGCACAAGTTTCTGTAGGTTTGATCACATGAGGTTTTTAGGTATTGTACTAAGTTCTACTAATGGGTGATTTCCAACCGTTTATTGGTTAGGCAGAGAGAGACAGAAGATTTGCATTTATCTGATTAGAGCAGTACAGAAAGACTTGAGAAAACTTAATGGGAAACCCATAAAAAAGGCGTTGCTTTAAATGGTTTTACACTTAGATTTTGGTATTTGCAAGTGGTCCATGTAACTGATCCAATCAAACAAGATAAGGCTTGGTTGTTATTTGTTTCCATTTGTTTGTTTTGGGGGACACCCTTTGTTGTACTTGGCACTTTCCCTTGCTTTTATGATGAAAGAAATTGCTCTATTCCTATTTGATGTTATTCAGCTTTCAGATTGATTTGGTGGCTTACCGGCTTCTGTAATCAATTTCAGGTTCTCCACAATATTCAATAATGACAATGATTCACTACCTAGGGTTTGGACTGGGAAGGAAGATATCATAGCAATTACAAAGGATGCTCGCTCTGTGGTAATTGATTGCAAACTTCAATGAATTGTTCTAGTTCTTTTAGGCTATTATGTTTTTTTTTTGCTGGGACCTTGGATGTTTAACTCACTTGAGAGAGTGTGTTCTCAAGATCTCTTTTTATGTTAGTAAATTTTCATTAAAAAAATATGTATATTCAGGTCAAATTGTGTGGAAAAAAAAAAGAAAAAAAAAATTGTTGAGCATTCACATCGGTTTTCAGTCTAACCGATGTGAAAGGTTGGCTGACAGAACCGATGTGAAAATGAAAAGTGTACTTTTCACATCAGTTGGCTGACTGAACCGATGTGAAAAGTGTACATTTCACATCAGTTGGTTGACTTAACCGATGTGAAAGGTATACCTCAAAAACCGATGTGAAAAGGTTAGGAGATACCACATCAACATTGTTTACATCGGATAAAAACCGATGTTAAAACTCAAAAATACCCGATGTGAAAACTAGTTTTTCTAGTAGTGCCAGCTGAATTTTGATGCGTCAGTTATGGAAACAAAGGAGGCAGGGGCTGGTTTGATAATCAGAAATAGAGACGGTGAGGTGCTTGCAACTGCCACTGCGACGTTAGGACCGGTGCTTTCACCGGTATTGGCGGAAGCTCTGGGGATGAGGTGGGCTCTTGGGTAGGCAACAGAACTTGGTTTTCGGCGAGTTTGGGTAGAGACAAATTGCTTGGTGCTGTTTAATTGTTGGGGTAGGCGTCAGGATGGCTTGTCGCACCTGGATGTTGTGGTTCATTACTGTTGTTTAATGCTTTCTAAATTTGGTGTTTTTTATTTTCCTTTTGTGCGTCGAACTGGCAATATGGCTGCTGATGCCAAGGTTATTAAACTCTAGTTTTAACTCTTAAACTCTTATGAGTTTACGATCCTCGGTAACCAAAACGAGTTAAATCGCAGTAAACTCTCTTTTTTATAAACTTGGGTGAACTCGGGTAAACTCGATAAACTCAGCTAGCGAGTTTACTTACGAGTTCACGAGTTTGCATAAAAAAAGGAGAAAAATCATTTATTTATCAAAATGACAATATTTCATGACAAAGTCTTTGCAATACTACTTTTATTATTCACAAATCAATCCTGCTTTGTGTCTCTTTTCCTCTTTTTTCTAACATTTTTTTGTTTGTTTATTGTGTACAAGAGTGTGCTACTGCAATATTTCTAAAATTGTCAATTATTTTGTTATTTTAGCACATATTTTTAATTTTATTGGTATTTTCACCATTATTGTTGGTTTACGGGCACTCCACGAGTTTACGTAGATTCTCGAGTTTGACAACCTTGGCTGATGCTTTAGCTCGTTTATCTTTCGTTTGGGTTGTATGGTTTGGATAGAGGAGGCTCCGACGGAGATTACCTCCCTCATCCAGAATGATGTTCTTGCATCGATGGCTTGTTTTTAATTGAATGAAACTGAATTTCAAAAAAAAAAAACTAATAGTGTTGGGTAAGCAATCTACACTATGCCTTAGCTTCTATTTATAAAGCCGATTCTAATACGACACAACTCATTTGGCACTTTGACCTACAATTCATAAAAAACTAGCTTCGATTGCATAGGTTGATTAAAAATAGTGCCGGCTAAGTTGAGGCTATGAACGATATACAAAATAAAAAACTATGTATCGATCATGCAAACGCTAACGTTAGTTGTCAATAGGTTAAATAAATAAGTTGCATAATTGAGTGAGCTTTAGAATGGTGATGTCCCTTGACGGTGTTAGTTCAAATTATAATGGCGATAATTCAATAGACGTTGCAACGCGATAGTGAATGACAACGCGAGAGGAGAAGGCCGGACAACGAAATTGGAGAAGAAGAGGTTATTAAGCGGTAATTAGTATTTCAACTCAAGAAGTTCCGTTTAAATTTTTTAAAAGCACCCATGGATCAAACTCCTAATAACAAAATTGAAGGTTTTATTCGATCTTCACGATAGGTTGTAACTGAGGCCTTAAAATTTTGTCGGCTTTTGATTGACCAGATTACTTTACCCATGTTGTTGAGAGGGGTTGTTTCTTAACATATCTAATATATATATTTCTCCTTTCTAAAAAAAAATTAAATTAAAATAATTATATATCAGTACTAAAAAGTAAAAACTTAGGAGGCCAATCAAAGGACAAAAAGGAGGTAACCCAACAACAAGGGGGTTCCAAGAGAAGCTCATCAATGCTATACCCAACACAGGCCCCAAGCAAAAACAAACCTATAAAAACTGAATAAAAAGAAGGCTCTCAAAGTCAGGAAATAAACTAATAAAACAAACAACTCTCAGACACTAAGAAGATAACATCGTCCTAAGTTCTTCTTCCAACCCACAGATACCTTGGAGGCCAATATTGCTTTGGTATTCAAGACATGAACCTTTCCCGATAAGCTGCATCTGAGGGCGCAGGCTCTAGTACCTCTATAGAAATAGGAACGTAAAACAAGTCATCCCCCCTCCATCAAAGCCGAAGACCTAGTACCCTCAGAGGAAACACCATAGATCGAGAAGGTCTCCCTATCTTTTTCTTCTTAGGAAGTCCATGATTCCTCGTACCAATCCTTTAGAAACCCCAAAGTCCTTTTGAACAAACTCACTTTTCTTCATGATAATAACCTCATTAGGAGAAGGTAGGGATAACCAAGCATCCCTTAAGATTAGACCATCCCCCCGCGCCAGTGATCGATCGACCCAAATAGAAAAGAATGTCTACTCTCAAAATCTAAGGGTGTCATATGATGCCCAAAGACCTCTGAACTTCTCTCCACCACCGTCAAATGGCCGCAAACGAAAGTCCTCATCTTCAAGACAACCTTTATTAACCTGAACAAGATCTCTAAAACCCCAAAAAGATATACCCGGGAAGGGAGCCTCGACCATAACCCTTTCCTTCAACTCACCAAGGAAGTTTTTTACCTCAACCATCCTCTACTCAATAGATGAAGATAAGGCCTCATGAGGTACCACTAACTTTCCGACTTGAGCATCCCTCCAAAGGGGAAACCTCAAACTATGACTACATTGTGTATATAATTAAGATTAAAATACACATGGACCCCCTTCAAGGTTTGTCGAAATCAAATTCACCTCATTCTTGTTTAAAATATACAATCCACCCCAAATATTTTAAATTTTGCAATAGAATATCATCATCCGTCACAAAATCCACATAATAGAGACTTAATTCATGAAAGGATGTTTTCCGTCGCAAAATTTGTCACTAATTTAAGTCCCTTTGTTTTGGCGATGAATTATATTTTCATCTCCGAATCCATCGATAATTTTAAATATTTGTTGAACTTTGCATGAAGTAGTAACGAGTTCTGGAGAAGAAAAAAAATTTGGCCCTAAATTAGATGGATTTAAATTAGTGACGGTTTTTGCAACTAAAATTATATCTTAATAAAACCATTCACTAATTGTGTCTCTATTATTCGGATTTTATGACGGATTCTGATATCCCGTCGTAGATATTGAAAGAGAATGTGGGGGAGTAAAGTTTGACAAAAGTGAAGTGAGTCATTTTGAACATGTGAGTGTATTTTATTCTATCATTATTCTTGTCATGGATCATACACTAAATAAAAATTAAAGTAAATTTTTGGCTAAAAAGCACTTTTGACCCCTGATGTTTTAAGTTTGTGCAAATTCTGCCCCTACTATATTTTTGTCGATGTTTCTACTCCTCATGTTTTCAAACAGTGCACCGTCTATCCCTCCGTCAGTCAAACGTTAAAAAACTAACGGAATGAGCTGATTTGGCTTTTTTTTTAATATTTTTTGGACCTGTCACGTGGAAATTACAAGTGAAATTGGAAAAATGGGGTATGGGAGATTCAAACTCAAGACCTGTAAGTCGCAAAACATGCATTTAACTAGTTCAGTTACATACATAATTGATATATACATCAAGAGAATTTAATTTATATCATTTCTTTGATCATCATCAACTTCATATATATACTCCTCTTCATCTCTTCAATCAAGTCAGGAACCTCTTCTGAGAAATCCTGACTGACGGAGGGGTAGACGGTGCACTGTTTGAAAACATGAGGGGTAAAAACATCGACAAAAATAGAGTAAGAGCAGAATTTGCACAAACTTAAAACATCAGGGGCAAAAATGCTTTTTAACCTAAATTTTTCATTGGAAGCTAGTCCTTGTCCGATATTAAAGACCAGTCAGAGATAAGAAGGCCAGCAAACCAGTATACTTGCTTCACTACCAATATTGGTATCCTAGGACAACGAATAAAAAAGCCTCCACGACAAGTTGTGGGGTCTTAATTTGAAGGTTCTTCTCATAACCACTAAGCATACAAATCCCACGGGATCGGAGTGACTTAAGAATTTTAGCAGAAAGAGCCCGAGGTTACATATAGTCAAAGTTTGTAAACAATGTTTTATGAGGATTTTGAAATTTTAGTTTCTTATCGGATTAAAATTACATCTAAAATTACTCTTTTGGTCCTTGAAATTGTAAAGGGAACCAAACCTGATCCCTGTAAAATTTTCGCATCGAATTGGGTCCTTAAAATTGTTTTTTTAATCTAATTAAGTTCTTTTGCTCAATTTTGACCAGTCAACAGTCCTATGGCAAGCCTAATCAGCTAAGGATGGTCATGTGAACTTTTTCACATCAATTTTAGTCCCTTAAAAAATATTTTAATCAATTTTAGTCTATGTTCTTCCACCTTCTTCCTCTTCTCCATAACTCAAATCCTAAAACCCAGAAATTCAAAACCCTAAAAAAATTATATGTTCATTATATTCACCTTATTCTTCCTTTTGAATTTATGGGATTTGAATTATGGAGGAAGAGGAAGAAGATGAAGGTGGAAGAACATGGACTAAAATTGATTAAAATATATTTCAAGGGTCTAATATTGATGTGAAAAGGTCCATGTGACTGTCCTTGGTTGACTAGGCTTGTCACTGGACTGTTGATCGGTCAAAATTGAGCAAAAGAACTTAATTAGATTAAAAAAACAATTTTAGGGAGCCAATTTGATGTGAAAATTTTACAAGAACTAAATTTGATTTCCTTTACAATTTCAAGGATCAAAATGTTATTTAAGCCATAACCTTTCTAAAACTTTTGAATAATTTAACTTTATTTCCTCACTGCCTAAGTGAAGACGCTTATGTGTCTGATGAAGTTTTATTTGGCCAACAAGTGGCGATTAATCATTAGGTATATGGCTAGGATATAGCGACCTGACCATTGCATGGGCTAAAACACGTTTTATAGGCATCATACTTAGCATATTTATCTTGTAGAGACTCTTGGGCTGATGATTTATGAGAGGCACAAGAAACCAATTAGATTAGGATTCAAAGCACCTCCACTATAATAAAAGAGAGGTCATTTACTGTATAAATAGACTTTTTACTCATTTATAACATAGCAACTTTATTCACTCTGACTTATATTCTATGTAAGGTTTCCTATTTAGGTGGTCTTACTAGACAAGAACAAATACTTAAATTATATATTTATTTAATTAAATATTTAGAACAATATGATATAAATAAAATTGAATACTTTGAAAAGAATGAAATTGCCAAAAGTAAAAAAATTGGGTTACAACAATTACAATTGGTGTGTTATTTATAGTGTAACAAATTAAATACACATTTTCTTACTTTAAAAAGAGTTCCAACGGTCAAAAAAATAGCATTGACACATATTTTCCATTATAAAAATGGCCCAAAACTAATCCGAAAACGACGAAAAGGGTAAAAATTGTTAAAAACAGGCCAAAGTGCCAACAAACAAAAAAGTATCGGCCTAATCGGTCATTTGGAGCCCAAACAAACTCAAAACCGGCTCAATCGGTCACAAATTTCATTGTTCACTGACTCCCTTTCGATGATGCAAGCTTCACAAATCTCTTTCTTCTCAAACTCGAACATTATTAATCTACATTTTCCCACAAAACGGACCCTTCTTCCACCTGATCGAAGCACGTGCAAGACAAATCTATGAAGTTTAGATCGAAGCACATGCAAGATGGATCTGGCACATGCATGTCGACCACCAGATCGATGATCTTCAACTGATTTGTTGTAATTTTCTTCTTCTATGATCTTCAGTTGTAGTTTCTTTTCTTCTTCTTCAATTGTAATTTTTTCCGCCTTTATGAATTTTTTTTCCTCTTGTAAATAAATGGAATTGATTTGTTCACAAATTTTCTATTGTTTTTCAATTCATGTTCCCTCTTTTGTTTACCATCTATCAATCTATTTCTTTTCCTCTAGCCTTAACGGTTGTTGAATCTTTAGTGAAAGAGAAAAAATATTTTTTATCTAAGAACATAATAAGTAAAATACCTTAGGAAAAGGATTTTTTTTTCTAAATAATGCAAAAAAGTTTTTTAATTAGCAAAAAGGGGCACAAAAAAAATTATTTAGCAAGATGGGGTACTTTTAGTGGTTCCGCGAGTTTTGTTGCGTTTTCCATGTATTATTTCTGAAAAAGGTCTGACTGATTGGGAAATGATGGGGTGCAGGGTGATTGGAAACATCATTGCTTTATGATGGTTGACCGTGTGGGATTCGCAAGTTTTCTTGCGTTTTCCATGTATTCTGAAAAGTTGATGGCAATGATGGGTCAATGATGGTGGCAGGTTGGCAGGGTCAATGATGAAGATTGGTGTCGCAAGTTTACCTGCGAATTCAGATGCTTTTCAGGTGGCAGTACTGACATGGAGGGAAAGGAATGACTAATATTGAATTCTCGATTTTTTTTGCGAATCCAGGATATACAAAATGACAAAATAAGCGAGATTGACTGGATTCTCAATTTTTTTTGCGAATTCAAAACACTATAAGTTCAAAACTTGGAACTCCTGAGTCTCATAACTTTCTTCTACGAAAAATACACTTGAATATTTTCAAAACTTCAATCTCCTGCATTTCATAACGTTTCTGTAACGAAAAAAACCTTTGCAATGGATCAAGTTATTACTTTTGTGTATTACGATGGTAGGGTTGTCCATGGCGACCAAGGTGCCATATTTCGAAGGTCGGAGAAGGTCCATGCATCTGAAGCGCAACATTACCTTCGACCGTTTGAAGAAGAAAATCCACAAAAGGTTGAACCTGCAAAGGAACCAGATGATTTCTAGAGTCAGCTCTAGATTTATGACGACACCGAATCCCATTTTTTTTACGCATTTTGAGATAGTTGATAATGTTGATGTGCAAGTCATGATGGATGCATTTAGTCAGCAGTCATATATGGTTCAGCTGGAGCTGTATGTTGAAGTTACTGAAGCTGGAAGTTCATCAATGTCAGTGCCGACGTATCTGTCGTCTACTCAACCGAGACCCACTGAAGACGGTGGTAGACATGTTGTTGATGAGGAGGTTCTTGGAGAACCATATACTATGCCTTTTAGCGTTATGAGTATTGAAGAGGCCAATATCGTCGTTCCTTTGGATGTCGCAGTTAATTTGGGCGATGATTATGACTACCGCCTTGACAATGATAATGTGGACGGTGAAGTCATTCCTTCAGACGATGACCACAATGAAGATGAAAGAATGCAAGAAGGAGGTGACGAGTCTGACACAGGCGAAGAGGGAAACCGACACTCTAATCCTCAGTCTCATATGACACCTCATCCTGCTGATCAACCCGCGGCACCAGTGAATTAATGTCAATGTTGAAACTCAAGGTATGTACAATCAACATATCTCATCAAGCGTTGTTTTTTATAAATATATAGTACTTGATATATTTCTATAATTTTTTAGGCCACCCAAACACGGCCCCATTCTGGAGTGCTTCTTCGCATTATACATATATTAACTGGGATCACCCAGATGAAGAAACTGATTTTTATTCTGAAACGGATGTGAATGGATCATGGAAGCTTGGTGATGACTTATGTAAAGGTTTGGTTTTTGAAAACAAACGTGTTGTACAGGATGCCCTGTTACACTATTGTCTTAGACTAAATCAAACTTATAAGATGAGTGAATCCAAGCCAGAGTACTTTACTGCAAAGTGTCAGAAATCCGTAGATGGCTGCCCGCGGAGGATAAGGGCACATCTATCCAAGAGAATTGGTAAATGGACCATATCCAAATGGGGGGATTCGCATACGTGCTTAAATGCGATGACTTCTCAAGACCACAAGAAGATGACGTCAACCTTCATGTCCAACTACATTCTTGGTATATATTGCTTACATATGATTACTATGTCGCTACACATTTACAAATATGAAATTTCTATTAACTTACATTATTTTTCTTTTATGTCTTAGGCATGGTAAGTGCCCAACCAACTATCCCTATTTCCCTCATACAAGAGAGGATAAGTGGTCAGCTCAATTACAAGGTGTCATACTTTAAAGCTTGGAAGGCGAAGCAAAAAGCACTTGCTCGCGTGTTCGGTGATTGGGAGGAGTCTTACGACCTGCTCCCTAGGTGGTTGGAATATATGCTGAGATTTTCCCCTGGATCCCATTACGAGTTTGTCACAACTGACTATAAGGACCAGTATGACAATGTTGTTCCTGATTTCAAGAAATTTGGTCGAGTGTTTTGGACGTACAAACAATGTTGTGACGCATTCAACTATTGCAAGCCAATGATACAAATTGATGGCACATTCCTCTACGGAAAATATAGTGGAACTTTGCTTATTGCCACGACACAGGACGGGAACAGTAATGTGTTGCCTTTAGCTTTTGCAATTGTGGAGGGAGAAACACTCGGTGCTTGGACGTGGTTTCTTCGTCTGATGCGTGTGCATGTCACCAGGAAACAAGGGATATGTCTAATATCAGACAGACACGCCAGCATTCTCTCAGCAGAGGGGAATCCGTCTAACGGGTGGCAGCCACCAAACGCTTATCATGTGTATTGCATTCGCCACGTTGCCAGCAATTTCAACACCAGGTTTCACAACACAGAGCAAAAAAATGAACTGATAAATATGGGTAAGTTTGCGTCTGTTCATTAGTTCAAATTTTTATTTTTTTAATATGGAATATTGAAATTTGTTTGAAATGTGCAGCTTACGAGCCTTGCCCATATCTTTTCGAGCAACGCTTAGCGGCTTTTCGAGGGCACAACACAGCTGTCCGGCAATGGATAAATGACATCAGCAATGAGAAATGGAGCCGAGCTTGTGATGTGGAAGGTCGTAGATATGGCCACATGACCACGAACTTATCTGAGGCTGTGAACAAAGTGTTCAGGGGTGCTAGAAACTTGCCTATCACTGCAGCAGCAGCACAACAAAGAGTCGGCGACATATATTGTAACAAGGTCATGGAGGCCATGACAAAGAATGCGACGATTGCCCAGTCTCACATTGTGCGGACGTATAGCATAGATAGGTCCAGGTTCGAAGTAGAGGAGGGATTCAACCAGCAGAACCATCGCAGTGGTTATACGTGGCGACTGAACTTAGATGAAAGAACTTGCGAATTTGGACGCTTCCAGACATTCAAATATCCTTGTTCACATGTGATCGCCGCGTGCGCCAACCAGAGTTTAGACTATCTTCAATATGTGGACCCTGTTTATACGATTCAGAACATTGTGGATGCGTATTCAGGGCAGTGGTACCCCATTGGGAATGATCTGAACATGCCGCCCAGAGCTGGGCCTAGAATTGCTCCAGATCCTGCCAAAATACGGAAGAAGGGTCGTCCAAGGTCTACCCGTATAAGAAATGAGATGGACTTGAGGGAGACTCAATCTCAGCCGAGTCGGAGATCGGTGTCACTACAAAGATAAATATGTTGCTTTAATTGTGCAAGCTCTTAAATTAATCACCGTGTGTAAGCTTGAAGTGTAGTCCAAATGCATGTAAGAAATAATTATGTTAGAGCTTAAACATTGGCTCATTACTATTGTTTCTAACTTAATATGAATTGGATGCTAGTACATATCAAAACAAGAAGGAAAGAATTTAATAGTATAGTATTATATACTCGTATACTATATGCATATATATATATAAACTAAAAGTTTAATGTATAAACTAAATTTTTATTATATACTCGTATATATATATAAACTATATAATACTCGTGTATATATATATAAACTATATATATTATATATATATATATAAACCCAAATATATATTAAACACTAATATATTACACACCAATATATTACACAACAACTTTAAAGTCTAAAATATATTACACACCAACTTTAAATTCACTAATTATAAGTAAATGATACAGCAAATCAACAATTTCGACAATTAGGATAAGGACGGTCTCTTGCATCCCGGTATGGCCTATCTAGGTCTCCCCCTGCAGCTGCACGGTTCAAGTCCAGTTGGAAGTTAGCCTGTGTCTGCTGGAGCTGGGAAGGGTCTATATCTTCCCAGAATTGCGGTCGAGGAGGATCCAGCAATTCACGAATTGCAACACCATCCCAGTCACCCATTGGATTCCAAGTATCTGGACTAACGTCTTGCATATGCACTGGCGGTGTTTGAAAGTTGTCATAGCCATGTTGTGACCCAGCAAATGACTGTTCACCAACAAAATTTGTTGATGACACAAATTGTTGAGAATGCATGTGATCCATCAAAATGCGGTGCCGGCACATATGGCTGAGACTGTGAACTGTCAAAATGCGGTGTCGGTATATATGGCTGAGACATGGATCCATCAAATTGTGTTGAGGGAGTATATGACTGAGATCCATACATTGTTTGAGTCTCGGGCATCTGCATCGGTGTCTCTTCCTGATCATCAGGAACCCCAGAGGACCCCGCCCCATAATAGTATGGTCGGTATGTCTCATTCAGATCAAGGGGGTACAATGAGTACTGTCCATGTGGAGGTGGTAGTGTTCCCCCCTGAATAATAACATGTTCGGGAATCTGAGATTCTCGCCGTCTTCCAAGACCTTCCCCTTCTTCTTTTCCAGTCGGCGGTATGTCATTTGTGGTTGCGTGTGTAAACTCCATTGGAAAGTTAGGAACCGATGCAGCGGGATGAGATATCCTGTCACTTGCATGACAAAGTGTAAGGCAACGAGCAGCTTGGTTCTGAAGGTCATGATCCGTGTATAGTGGGCGACCTTCAGGTGTCTGTCCATACCATACATGCTGAACGCGCATAACCTACATTATTAATAACAGAGTGAGGATGTTACGTGCATATATGAATAAAGAAGTAAAAATATCACAACAACTTAAATATAATAACCATTTGCCCTCTTGCTGCAGCCGCACGCGTCAACCAACGAACATAATACTTGTCGTACCAAATCATGTACTCATCATTTGGCCCAACAAGAGTATTAGTCTTGGGTTGGTTAGCCAACCTCTGGTGCCTCTCCGACCACAGCTGTATAAAACCACGCATGTTATGTACCCAATCCTGCTTTTCCTTCCCTTTCAGAGAAATATCATGCATTTCATTAAGTTGAGACGGTGCATCCGGTTCAGGTTGAAACATCCCGAATTGTTGCATAACTCGATCCGGTTGATGCAACTCTGAAACGTGATAGAGTACCATTGGCACCACAGTTCTCCATAAATGCATGTTTTCTCGACAACGTTCCGGAAGCCCATTGAGAACACGATCAGAGTACGGCTTCCACACAAACTACATACACAAGAAGGATAAGAATTTAAATGAAAATAAAGATAAGCAAAGTACGACATCCACACAAGCTACTCACGTCATTAGAACTCAAATCGTCTAATTTGGTGCGCCACCACTCGATTTGCTTCTTTGCCCACTTTATTGGTTTTTCCGGGTCCGGGTCCCTCCATCTGTTTAATATATAAAAAATGAATGAACCGTAAAGTTTGAATTTAAGGAAATGAAATTAGCAACAAAATTTATTATTTAAATTATGTGCATACCTTGCCGCGAGTGGGAGGCCACGGTGCAGCCTCGGTGGATCCGGGCCGATTCCTGGAATCCTTAGCCATGCCCACACTTGTATCAAATAAGCACAGCCGCCAATCTCTGTACGTGAAGCACCGGTTGCATAGCACAACTCATGATAGAGAAGTGCTAGTACGGCTGAACCCCAACTATACTTTGCGGTCTCCTCAAAGTCTCGTAAGAGAATGAGATATCTAAGAGGGACATGTGAACCGGTGTGGTCACATAGTAAGAAAGTACCAATTAGTCGCATGATGTATGCTCTTGCAGCATACATAAGTTGTATCGGGTCGGCACCGCCTAGATTATGAAAATTAAATTGCTCACCTAGCCAAACCAACTTCAAGCCACCTCCTTTGATAGCACTGGCGGGTGGCACCACTCCGAGCAAGTCCTCTACAAGCTCAGACCAATCACACCAAGTAACTCCGGTGACAGGATTCCCATCAATGGATAAGCCAAGATGAACAGCAACATCTTGCAGAGTGATAGTACACTCTCCGAACGGCATATGGAACGTGTGTGTCTCAGGCCTCCATCGCTCCACCATAGCTGATATTAAAACTTTGTCAAGTTTCAGAGACCCAGCTAAGGCGGCTTCGTAGAATCCGGCTTGACGAAGGTGGCCTACAATTTCAGCGGGAATAAAATCTCGAAAATCCCGATATTTTCTCACTTTCAGAATTCTATTTATTTGGTTCCACGCACCAATAGACACGTGTTTGCCATCTTTTTGCAAATACAACACACTATCATTCCTCGGACCCAATTTGACCACTTCTTGGTCGGCCATTTAGCTTGAGAGAGGTTGAGGATGAATGAAATTGAACAAAAGGAAGAGGTTGTGATGAGAGTTGAGGTTGTGAAGAGGTTGTGATGATAGTGGAAGTTGAAGTTGGATAGTGGCGGTCTATTTATAGGGGTTTCAGACCGCCACTATTAGCCAAGTCAATTCGCAACAAATGTTGCGAGACCCATGTCAATCATGCATGCATGCCTCGTGTCGCCCATGCAAAATCAGTTTATTGGATTCGCAACCTTTCTTGCGACACCCATCATTTACCGGTCAAAACCATGTCACCCTGCCAACCTGCCACCATCATTCAACCATCATTTCCAACTTTGCTTTTCAGAATACATGGAAAACGCAAGAAAACTTGCGAATCCCACACGGTCAACCATCATAAAGCAATGATGTTTCCAATCACCCTGCACCCCATCATTTCCCAATCAGTCAGACCTTTTTCAGAAATAATACATGGAAAACGCAACAAAACTCGCGGAACCACTAAAAGTACCCCATCTTGCTAAATAATTTTTTTTGTGCCCCTTTTTGCTAATTAAAAAACTTTTTTGCATTATTTAGAAAAAAAATTCTAGGAAAAGACTTAAGTCTTAATATTAAGAACCAAGATCTCCACATCAGTTTTCTTCAATGAGTTAAGAATATAAAATCTGATTCTTAACTTAAAAACATAAACTTAAGATCGTGAGTTCAAGTCAATCTCTGCCCGAGTTATTCCCATTGGTTTGTAAGTGCTATATTATGGTCAACAGAGCTAGCTGGAAACCCTAGAGTCGTTGCTAACTAGCACCAATTAACTAACGCATGACACTATTGTTTTTCCTAAGGTTTAGTTGCACGTTTTCAATTCTTTTACTTTAGAAAATTTTATGTCATCTCTCAGCAATAAATTAAGTATTTTGGGATTCTAAAATAATTAAGGTAAAAATGATAAAATATTTCACTATCCACTAGGCAGGATAATGAAATGCAAATGTTTTGTACACTTTTGTTTACGAGTTTTGATGTATTATTAAAACACATTTTTGCAACCATTATATTTCATTTTTATAAACTATCTCATTTTATCGCCAATTAATGCCGTCATGTTAGAGGTTATGAGTTTAATTCTTATATTTTCATGGGTCGAATTCTTGAAACTCTTTTTGTATTTAATAAAATTTTAGTAGATTGATAACTTCTTATGAGGATTTTCTGGCGCTCTTATATATGATTATGCCTTTATTGATCTCATATGCATGCTAACTAGTGGTGCTTTGTCTAATAGTTTGGAAGTGTTTTCTATGTGTTTTACCACTTTTGTTAAAAAAACTATCTCATTCTATCTTTCTTTTTTCATATCATCACTTATTATACTTCTTCTTTATTCCTTTTTCTCTTTTCATATTCATATTTCTTTGGGCTGGGTGAATTTCGTGAATTGATGAAAGTTACTTTAGTTATATGGGCCAGACTCCAATTAAACTCCATTATATATTATGCCTAAGCTCACTTAAATTATAGGCCGGGAATCCGTAGGGTCCTTTTCCCATATGAAGATATCGTCACCGCGTTTTGATAATCTATAAACTCTATAAAAGGAGAGTTTGTGCAGTCTTGATGGCAGAGTTTGTGCAGTCTTGATGGCAGAACTGTCATTCAACAAATGAATGTACATGAACTACAATTTTAACATGAGTATTTCAGTCAATCTTGAAATAATTAGATAGAGAATCAATCTTGGTCGTCGATTATTTTTAATCTTACCGTCTATTACGATTCTACACATCTTCCCTTCTCATTCAATGATTCATTTCACGTTAACGCATCCCGTCTTCGACAACGATTTCGTTACACAGATGATTCCTCTAATTCACCGTCCCTTCAAAACTTATGGCCTTTAATTTCAATCTCCTCTCCCTCAAACCAACCATTATTCTTCTTCTTCTTATCCATCCCTCACTTTCTACCGCGGTGGCATATTTCGCTGTTGAGGATGACACAGGTTGCGTCCCCTGCATCCTCTGACTCAACCACCTCTCACACCGTCGGAGACCTCAGGATCTGCACCTCATCGTCGATGCCGCCGCAAGCTACACCACGTTGGTGAAGTTAGGGCTGTTGTCTGTGATCCGTGTGACCCGGCTCTGAATGGCCACCTAATTTGATGGGCATCTATAAAATCATTTTTCTTCTTCCTTTCATCTTAACGTTGACCATGTAGGTGAGTCTGTGTGTTCAAGTTTCCATGTTTTTTTATCAATTTGTGGTTTCTTATTTGTTCAGTATCTCTATTCTGAACTAAAAAACTTTTGATTTGCACATACAGACAATTTAATTTGTATTACAGTAACCCTTTCGTCGGGGTTTTCGATCTTCCTTTCTTATGAACACCGTAATCTCACAAACCGCCAGGGTAAGCAAGTCCTTTCTCTTCTCTTATTTAAAATTGAATTTTCGCGACCGAGATTCTGAGTGATAATGCTGTAGGTTTTGGGACTTGCAGGGTGATAGTAGAGATAGAAACTTAGAAGGGAGTCGCACAACTATGTGGGCATAAGAGAAAGGCGTGCCATGAAGGTAATCGTTGGACTTTTTACATATGAGGATCCTGTGTTTTTCCTTTAGAGAGTAAAATTTTCAGTAGATTTTTTTTTTATTAAGGTGTAAAATCAAAGGAGTCTTTATCCACTATTTTGTATGGTTTAAAAAGTCTGTGGCGCAATAATCAGATAGAAAGTGTAATAAAGGGAGGAGAATTTATGAGAATTGACAATTGAGTGAATTTTCTGTTGTTGGTTCACATGATGGTTACAAACTGATAGATAAATGGTTATCCAGGGGAATGAGAATGCGACAGAGGACTTCAAAGCTCATTTGAGATTGAGAAGACAGAGGTTAAAAATTTCAATATTTTTTAACTTTGAACGGTTAAAAAGAACCTTATGGCAAAATCTTTTTTATGAATCTTGATCTCAATTATCCCTTTCTTCCATTTCTTCTTCTTAATCGACCTTACTATTACATTTATGGTCTCATCTTCTATTTTTTGTTGGCTAAGGAAAATAGCTTTCACAGTTTCTCTGTGTTCAATTGTTTTTTTTTTTTGGCTCATATTTTGTGTACACGGGTGAACATGGAGATCAACAAAGCAACTAGAGAATCTATGTTATTTAGAGAGCCTTATCTTTGTATTTGTAAGTCGTCTTGGACTCTTATGTCTATGATCGAGAGCTGTGACATGTAATTGGGGGTTGTTATTTCGAATTTCATATGGCTCCTGCTTTTTCTTCTTCCTCTTCCCATCTCCATTTCCTGTTTCTATTTCATTTATAGCATGCAAAGAACAGATTCATTTAGCCCAGTAAGTCACCTTCTATTTTGGTCTTCTATCTTACTTTTGGTTGACTTTTCAGATAAAAAAACTAATTTGACCACCATTTCATCTGCAGGTTCCTTTATATGCGACAACGATCTTCACAATCATCACCTATGACTCCGGTAAGAACCACACATTTATTGCCTTTATTCTGCCATTTCAGTTCCTCGAATCGATTTCACCATTATTTCTTATTCATTTTTGGTAAGCTGCGAATTTCATTTTTATAGAAACATAAGATATTACATAAATCTACTTTTCAGTGTGATTCTTTTTTATTTCTCAGTGTATTCTATTTTTTTATCCTTATTTCTTTATCTCACCAAAGTTTTGTTCTGTTTCATATCATCATGTGAAATAGAAGTGGTGTTTTTGTCATGTTGCAGGATGTCTCTCTAATAGAAGTTAAATGAGGACATTTACATGATACTGTTTAGAAGTTGCAGCTTTTTGTTCCATTTTAGCCTAATTAGTACACGAATCAATTGAAGAACATCAAAGGCTTTGAGGGAATCCAAGGTGAAGTCATTCAGATTATTTTAAGTGTTCCTTCTATTATATGTGCACACAACATGAGATGCCTTATTATTTCAAGATTTTAACTGTTACTTTAGGACAATGGCAAACAAATTTGTTTATGTGTTTCTTCCTCTCCTTATTATAAGCTCCTTATTATAAGAATTCAAAAGGTGGTTGCCTTACAGAAGAATAACTTTTTGTTGCTAGGTAGTTCCTTTCTCTTGATTTGGTTTACCTACTTATATTTGCTTTCCAACATCTGAAAAATTTTCAGGTACGTAAGAAGATGGCTGAACATCCCCCCATTTGCATAGGTAAAAACATATCTGTCATTGGGTTTTTCTGGGTTTTCAGGCATATTTGTCGTTTTCTTTCACGAAATCACAGGTTAACCAAGTTAAAATGTGTTTTGTTCGTGCATTCTCTCTTTGATTAATGTTAAATGTTCTTCTCAATAAGAATCACATTCCATTTGTTGGCTTATAAATTTTGAGATGTTTTATTTTGCTAACTGCGCCATTTTTGTTTTGCTGATCTGCACCTTTCTTTACGCAAAATTCATGGCTAAATTAGCTTAAACTAAGCCACTTCAATGGAATCTTACACTGCACATAATTAGTACAAGATTTATTAGCAAATTGCAAATGAAGTGTACATAATTTTCTCAAGAAGGCAGCAAGTTAATCTCAAATCATAGAAGCCTTGGTCAATTATTTCCCAGACTTACATTTTTCTCAATAAGAATCACATTCAAGTTGTTGGCTAATAAATTGAGATTCTTTTGTTTTGCAGTTTTGCTAACTAAAACCATTTTCATTTTTGCTGATCTGTAGTCTGCACCTTGCTTTACGCAAAATTCACTCTTATGAGGTACCTAATCCTAGAAGCAAAGAATTGGATGTCTGTCTGAGCTTGACAACCTCAATTGTTCAAGGATACTTTTTCAGGTCATAGAGCATCCTTGAAAAAGATGTAATCTATAGATGGATGTAATGAAAGATGCTTGATTCATTTAGCATGCTGCAACTTTCCAAGGGAGTGTTGCATGCTGCAGGGTGTGAATTCATTTGTTAATGGATTGAAAGATCTTAAGAAGGCAATTTGATGAAACATATTTAAGAAAATATGCAATGTTTGCATTATGTGATTGAGATTATAGATTGAACTTTTCTAATAGCATTTGATTTTGAGCTGGGCCTTTCAACTACTTATTTTTATTGACCAAATTGTTGAATGCACGATCTCAGTAAGTTTAATCTTTTTGAATAATGATGATTGAAATAAGGGTTCTATTCGTTGAACATGAATGCAGATAAATATTTTATTCCGTGAGTTTGATTAAATCTCAAACTCTTGAACTATTTATGTTTTTATGTTATCTTTGGCCATGTTTCTCCGAGTCATCTTAGCTGCTGTTTTCATTTGGGTTTTGTAAATTGGAAAATATTTCTCTATTTCTCCCACTTTCTCATCTTTCCTTATGGAACCTTGAAGAAACGATCATTTTGGTGGCTACAGGGGCTTCTCTTACTTTATCAAGTTGTGGGGCATCATGGGTTAAGCTGTTTCTAAATTTAATTTCGATAAATGTCATCATTAGGGGATTTTTATTCTTAGTAGTGTCGTCTTTGTTGTTTCCTAGGGTCTTTTGTTCATGTAAAAGTTAAGTTTTAATAGAATTGCAATTAAAGAGGAAATTAAAATACACTTTAATGTGAGAATCTGAAAGATTGGTACTAAGTTAAAAAAAATCTTACATGGTTGTTGATTTTCGTGAACAAGTAAGAAACATCTTAATAACCTCCAAAAACATTTAAACACATAATTATTGTACAAACTACTAGTCCCTCCGTTCCAAAATGTAAGTTGTTTTAGAATTTGTACTGTATTCCAAAATATAAGTTGTTTTGCAAAACCAATGCATTTTTTCTTTCTTTCTTCCTTATATACCCTCATTTAATATTATATCTCTTAATTACCACTTTCAATTTTCACCTATCACAACTCTCATTATCCACTTAACCAATAATAACATTTCTCTCTCCTTAATATAACACAACTTTAAATAGGGGTATTTTAATAAAAAAATTATCAATTAATGAGCTCTTAAACAATGTGCACAACCTATATTTTGGAACGGAGGGAGTATTATTTAGATGATGCTTGATTTTCTTTGTAAATAAAAAATAAAAATGAACTTTTAAAATATAATTCAAAACTAAAATAATAAAAAGAGTGTTGAGAAATTTAAAATGAATTAAAAGTAAAAGAAGGTAGCTTGATTAAAAAAATGTGCAATTTAGAATAACATAATAGAAATTAATTGACCATGTTTTTAATGAGAATTGTTAATCTTTTATTTGGTCCAACCGCAATTCAATTCATGATCTTTTCTCCTTCATTCTAAAAAATATCACACACATTCATGGCCATAATGAAAATTTAAAAATTCTCTTCCTTAGTAGTAAATTAATTAAGTTAACGGTAAAAAAAACCCTAAGCAGTACAACTATTTTTGTTCCCTGTGATTAATTTGTGTTTATTGAAATGTTAGTGGTTAATATATCAGTTAGGAATCCCAAAGAACATGACTATTAGTTAGAATTTATAGTATATATTAATCCTAAGTCTTAACTTTAACATAAATTTGATATCAATGCCAAATAATTTATTAATGTTGATTTTCTAATTTAAAAATCAAACAACACATTCATGGTCATAATGACAATATAAAAAACTACCTCAATGATAAATTGATGGAACAATCTTTGCACTACAACTATTTTAGTTATATGTGGTTAATATCATAATATGTGTTTATTGAGAGATTTAATAGTTAATATGTAAGGAATTCAAAAGGACATGATTAGTCAGTTAGGATTTATAGAATATTTTAATCCTAAAAAATGAAAGATTATTATTTTTACATTAAATTTGATATCAATGTTGGAAATTTTTTAATGCTGAATTTCTAATTAAAAAACTATGTAGTATTTTTTGTTGTTGTAAAAAATAGACTTGACCGGCCAGTCTAACAGGTTAAACCTAAAATCGGGCCAGTGACAAATTCGGTGGAAGGAAAAAACCAAAGGAACTCAAAACCGTTGAGGGCTGTAATGCCAGCCATTAACCGATCAAACCAGGCTTAAACCAATGTTGTTGAAAAAGCTTGAACCGATTTGAATCGATATTATTTAAAAAATTATGAAAAATCAGAAAATAAAAATCTCTAAGATGGCATCGGTGCTATCTTGCAATGGTATGGAACAATTTTAAAGGATTGTACAATGTACGATAAATTTCAGATGACAATAGTGTCATCTTGCAATGGCATGGAACAACTTTAATTCTCTAAGATGGTACCGGTGTCATCTAAAATGCAATGACATGGAACAACTTTTTTTGAAATGGGAAGAATAACAATTCAAAATAAAATATTATAAAAAATTTAGAATTAATCTTAAACTAAATTAAAGGTAAATAAAAATTTAAAATAAAATAACCAAACAAAAATAAATATATAATAATTATTTTGAAAAAAAATTACAATTTAATATACATAGTTAGGTTCATACAGTGTTATCAATTTAAAGAGAAAAAAATGAATATTAAAGCATTTTCATATTTTTTTTGAAACCCACAACGATATGTGTACATGGTACTTCATATAGTTAAAATTGTATTATGTACATGATACTACATTTTGTTTGTAAGTAAAATAACATCATAAAAAGTTAACAAATACATAATTAAAAAATTGAAAAGGTACAAATTAATTTAAAAAATATAAATATAATAAAAACTCATACAAATTGATAAAAAATTAGTTAAGAATGACTTCAAAAACTACTAAATTGTTATTTAGAATTTTTTTAATTATTTTAGCATTTAGAAAAATAGGGGTAAAAACCGAAAATAAATAAAATGATTGCACTTTTACAAAATATAATCAAACACATTCATCATGAAAAAACAAATTTTTCTTTTCTTATATATATAATAAACATAATAAAAACAACACATATTTTAAAAATAATTACACGATAAACTAAAATGAAAACCCCCGTGCATCGCACGGGTAAAAGTACTAGTAAAGTATAAATTCAATGAGGGCAATATTATGTGACTCTTCCTAATTAAAATAAGTATAAGTATTTAAGGGTTTGCTTTGGATGTCTATGGTTCAATCTTAAGTTATAGGCATCCTCGTAGATCCGTTCATAACCAAAGTACTTGCTTTTCTCATCTTTTCAATGCCCGTTGTAACCTCTACTCCAAACTTTTTATATTGGCCATATGCATGCAGCGCATTATAAAACTTTATGGGTACACTACTACAGAAATGACATTTTGTCACGCCTCTATTGTCACGGTTATAGGCGGAACCGTGATAGTAGAGCAATTACCACGGTTATAAAAGGAACCGTGGTAATAGGTAACAATATTTTATTAATTTTTTTATGGACCGTGACAATAGAGAACTTTACTCTTCAAATTTTTTCAGAATTTTTCCTAAACCCTCTCTCCCACTCGATCTCCCACTCTCCATCGACCCGTTCCCTATCTACCACCGCCGCTGCTCTGTTCTTCTCCCACCGCCGCCGCCGCCGCTCTGTTCCTGATTCCGTCTTCCACCGCCGCCGCTCTGTTCAGCGGCTATTAGTGACAAAATTTACTCCCACTCTAAATTGTTTCCTTGTTTTTTCTCTTCGCCATCGCTCTCGCTCTCTTCTTCCTCCGATCGTAACCCTTCAAATCCCTAACCCTTTGGCTAGCTCTACCTCTCCCTCGCCGGCGGCGACGTCCGCGTCCTCATCATCCCCTTCCCTGATGAACATGCCCCTGCCGTCGACGACGACCTGAAGCCTCCCCTGCAGCGGCGATCCTGAACCCGCAGATCGAGGAACTCGTCGTTGCTCCGCACTGCCGTCAGGTTCGCGAAATCCGAGCACCACAAAGGTGAGGGGAACGACATGGCGGCGGTGGCGGAGAAGGAAAAGAAGGAGTGGAGCGAAGAGGACGTTGAGGTTTGAAGAAGCAGATGACGAAGCATCCCGTGTGGAAACCTGGACAGTGGGAAGCGATGCAGCCTTCATTGTGCAACACAGGGTGGACAACATGATCTGGGAGAAGAGAAGCGACGATTCTAAAAGGAATTCTGGAAATCCAAGGCTGCTTGTGTGAAAAGAGTTGCAGAGTTGAAGAAAGGGTTTCATAATGCAAAAGCTGCTTCCTAATGGTAAATGAACTTTTGATTTTTGTCAAATTCATTGCATGTTTGGTTATTTTGTCAACATTATTTTGTCAGTTCTAACTTTTTGACTCATCTACCTGCAACTGAAGGGAAAATCAGAGTTAGAGCTTGGAGCAGACATTGAAATATTTACAGGTCAGCATTGGTTTTGGGTTGACAATGATTCGTTAGAAACTTGGCATGAATCTGCCAGTCTAATGTAGTTTATGTTCTTTCATAGTTATAGTTTGTTGTCAGCATATGCTTTATCAATTCTTGATCTCTTGCCAAGCACCACATGGATCTTTAGAGAAATTGAAGTTTAACATGGTTTACAATGTATGTCTTAACAATATCTGAACCTTTTTCTTTTTGCAGGTCATAAAGATTAGAGAAATTGTTGGCTTGAAGTTAAAAAGGAGAAGAAAAAAACTAGATTTTGTGGTAAGTATTTGTCCAATTTGTGGCTTGGTGTGTATTGTGGTATCATTGCTTCATTTAGAATCTTTTGAACCTGATTCTTTCTAGTGCTCATTTTTGCTACTACCAGGTTGAGCAGAGCTGCATCAATTGTGGTGTTTGCATGGGCAAGTACTTTAGTGAGACATGTAAACTCAATGATGATGATGTAAGTGATTCATCTTGGAACAAAGGAATTTTGTGTTTGTGTGTGTGTGTGAGAGAGAGAGAGAGATGGTCATAAGTTGGTGTCTGTTCTCTCTATAAATGTAGCATGTAGTTTGGTGATGGGTTATAAGAATTGTTAAATCATCCAGGTTTCCGTTATGCAACATGTTCTGTTGCATAAAGACTCCCAAACTAAAGACTCCCAAAAGACTCAGCCACCCCTCCTTCCCCTCAGCTACCCCTCCCTTCCCCTAAAGACTCCCAAACACACCCTAAGAGACCAATATTAGGGGGGAAAACAGCTTGGAGGACCAAATCCAAATCAAGTAAACTATAGGAACTATTTAACCTAAAAAAATCAAGCGTTCGGAAGTCTTGCTGAGACTCCAGACACATTTGGAAATGGGTTAGGGTAGGTTGTAGCATTGTTGATGAATAGAACATTGGCTTATAAATTATAATTCATCAGCAATTCAGTTCAATAATCTCTGCATTCCTTCCACATATCATTACAGCGAGTTTAGTTAGCGGATGCCGCACCAGTGCATCACCAACTCAATCAGTAACATACAGTCAGTTCTAGTTAGTTTAATAATCAAATGATTAGCCTAATTGATTCACTTCACATGATTAGCGGATGTCTTTTGGTTTGTATTCTTTGGGATGGAGTACCCCTAGTACTCCATATTAATCCAATTTTGCTTACCCATAAAAAAAGAACATGTTTGAAAAGTTTATGATGTTATCTGACCTGAATTGCTTGGCCTGGTCTTGATGATTTATTATGAATTGCTGTCCTGCACCTTCTTTGAGTGCTGATTTTTTTTGTGTAACTGTATTGCTATTTTCATTGTAAATTCCCACTTGTTCTTTTCTTTTTTGCTTGTGTATTTGCCTAATTTTAATTACTCTTGTTTATTTTGAAGGATTAGAATTGCAATCAGTGTATCCTGCTTGGGAATCGGAAAATTGCAGAGGAGCAAGTGCCACGGCTGGAGCTCATAGTCATAGGCAAAGTTACTTGGTTGATTTGTTGTATCAATTTGTCAAAAAGGTATTTTGTTTTACATCTTTGCTTTGTTTTTCCTTGCCTTACCTTCATTTCAGCTTGATTTGTTTTTCCTTGCTTTGTATCAATTAAGTGAGTTTTGACATATGGTTCAGAATTTAAGCTACATATGTATACATAAAAGCTAAGTTCCTGTGAGCAAAAGAGATAACTGTGTACAGTACATGTTGACAAATAGAAATAGAGAACTAATTGAGGCCAGGTCAACGGAGGCTTATCATGTGTAGTTTACTTCTATGTCTATTGTTTAATTTGTGTCACCTTGTGTTTGGTTATCTCATTTATATGAGCTCATGACAACATATGTACCCATAAAAGCTAAGCTCCGGTGAGCAAAAGAGATAACAGCTCATGTTTACGGGCATCTTGTTCTGTGTAGGACTTTTGTTCTCTTTCTCTATTTTTTTTTTGAATGAGTCTCAACGCTGTATGAATTTGAAATATGTGCTATTTAATATGTGGTTGCGGAGTCACTTTTCAGGGTTGGTAGGCCTTATTAGTTATAATCCTGAACCTCTTAGACATTGTTATTTGAAATGATTGAATGAGCTGTTATTTAACATGATATTAATTCAAGTTGTCGAGCAGAATCTTCTTGTTGCCAATAAAATGCATACTGGAGATCTGATCTGAATAATTACAACTTGTGAAAGGTTAATAGGGAGTCTAATAAACTTTTCTATTTTTGACCAACATGATTCTTGAGCACCCACAATCTAAAAAATCAATTTAGTGTCCTGTACCACCCATTCTGTCGTTTCTGCTTTTAATTGCTTGCTAGAAATACAAATTCATTTCCTTAAGAAAATCAGTTCTGATCATCGATCTGAGCTTATATTTGTTTAAAATTTTAGTAAAATAGAACTCAAAATATGACATGAAAATAGCAATATTGGGTGTTGGAATGCAGTAATATTGGGTGTTGGTTGTGATTAATGCCACTACTTGATTTATTAATATTATAATTTAACATGTCTTGCTTGTAGGGCACATTGGGTGTTGGTTGTGATTAATGCCACTACAGGGACCTTATTTTACTTGGATCCTATACATGGTAGTTTGAATCAACGCAAAGTCATGAAAGAGATGTTTGATAAGTAAGCTTATATAGATCTACTTGCTATGTTAGTCATGCTATTCAAATATTTAATCATGAGTTTTTCATTCAATTTGTTAGTGCAATGATGATCTACCGTGCTAATTGCAATGACAAGAGGATTACATGGTCCAAAGCCAAATGGAATACTATAAAGGTATACATATTTACATAACTGAAAACAATTAGATCTACCAAATCACTGATATATATTATATTTGTTTTTTGTAGTGCCCTGCTCAAACAAATGATATAGATTGCAGGTACTATGTACTAAGCTTTCTAAAGGAGATAATTGCGCACAAAAAATCTACAATTCCACAAGCGGTATGAAACTTTGACTAAATTCTTAATTTTTCCTATTTTTAAGTGTGACTCTAAATTTTGTTACTTTTACCATCATTTTGCAGTACTTCTCCGATTGTCAATTTGGCTTCTATGATGAGGATCAACTAAATGAAATTAAAGAAGAGTGGGCTACTTATGTGTTAAAGAATTTTGCCTAGTGTGGGCTATTTGGTTTAATTCCTTGTGAGAGTATGGACTACTTATGGTTAGGAACTGTACTGCATGTTTTTTGAGAGTATTTGGTTCAAACAGTGTACTGTACTGGCTAGTGTGGGCTATTTGGTTTAATTCATTGTGAGAGTATGTTCTCAATAACAATTAGTATTGTTTTCTTATTCAAGGTTGTAATATTTGAGTAATTTGGCTAGAATATCTGAATGTTGGTGATTTTATGCAATTTATTTTTCAATATAAACGTACTAAAATTTATGCATAGACCAGGAAAAAAAAAATCAAAAAATCTGTAGCTATTTCGCAGAATATGACCTATTGTCACGGTTAAAACCGTGGCAATAGAGACCACCTATTGCCACGGTTACGTACTTAACCGTGACAATAGATTCACCACCTATTGCCACGGTTACGTACTTAACCGTGACAATAGGTGGAATCTATTGTCACGGTTAAGTACGTAACCGTGGCAATAGATGGCCTCTATTGCCACGGTTAAGGACGTAACCGTGACAATAGAAGGAACCTATTGTCACGGTTACGATTTACTAACCGCGATAACAGGTGAGTCAATTGTCACGGTTCCGCCTATAACCATGACAATTGAGCAATTGTCACGCCTTCTATCGTCACGGTTAAACCGTGACGAATGAGCGGTTTTAACCGTGACGAAAGGCATTTTCTGTAGTAGTGTAAAATACGTTTTTATCCTAATAAATATATATAGGCATTGACTGATCGAGGAATTTCAAGTTGTGGGGGCAGTATACACACATAAATATATAACTTGAAAAATATAATATTTTTGTAATTTATTCAATTTTTAGTTGTTTTCTTTGTTGTGAATTGATTTATTCACACACCATTTAGTTTTCCATTTCATTTCAACTCATTTTCTATTCCTACCTCTCTCTTATCTTTTCTTACTCTCTTCTTTTTCTATCACATTATCTATCATATCTCTTATTTCTCTCTATTCTCTTCTTATCTTTCATTTGGTATGAATGTGGTAGGAGTGTTTTTTTTTTAACAGCCAAAGAATAGTATATATAAATTATAGCATAAAGGGATGCTATTACGCATGTACAAGGAGCATAATTACTAAAGGAAAGAGGAAAAGAAGCTAAGCAAACAAGAGATTGCCAGCTAAAAAAGCGTTGGAAACAAATCAGCAACAGAAGCAGAGAAAGGAGTGCTACGAGGCTTCTGAATTCAATCAAAAATGCTTCCAGTTTGTGCTTAAGCCTATACACCCACTAGGATTCCAATTCCAATCATAAGATGAGTAGATAAACCCTTTCTTCTTACACTGAAGCCATTTCCAGGACCTAAATTTAATTAAATCCATTACCTTCTCTTCATTTAGTTGCCCTCCTTTGAATAAGATCTCATTTCTGTGATTCCATAGTGACCATACTGTGGCTGCCCACACAGTCCACCATCCCGAATGTGGTAGGAGTGTGAATGAATATTTAGGGTAATGATCAAATTAGTCCATGAGTTTATAAGAGAGTTTGATTTTAGTCCCTTTGAAGTAAAATGACATTTAGTGGCAGTCATTTTTACAATTATTGGCGGTTTTTGACCGCCACTATACATTATTTCTACTCAGAGGGACTAAAATCAAACTCACTTACAAACTCAGAGACTAATTTAACCATTAACCTGAATATTTATCCTTTAGATTGATTTAATAACTTATTGTCATTAACAAAGGGGTAAGAATTGTTTTCCCAAAAAAAAGCAAGGGTTAGGAACCGGAAAGTACAGTGAAACATTTGATCAGGACATGTAATGCGAGGAAAAATACCAAACGGATTATTATTGATGACCCTTTTTTAGTCCTTCTTTTATGGGTCTTTTCTGTGTTTCTTCTTAGCATTTTTCTTTATCTCATGTAGTGTTTCATGCATTTGTCCCTTTATTTGTGCATTTGCATGTTTTAGGTAATTTAGTGGTTCTTTAAGGAGCTTTTCCATATTTTAGCTTAGCTTTGGGTCTCTTAGTTTTTATCATTTGTGTTGGGATCATTGTGTAAAAAGGTGGTTAGTATTCTGATATTTTCCAAAGTGCTTTAAATGAATAGTGTAGGTTGAGCTGAAGGAATGTGGAAGAGCAAGAGGCTTGGAGCCTTGAATGGTGAATTAAAGAAGGTTGGAATGAAGAGGCAGCGTGCAATTGGCCCTCGAGCGCTCTGACCTACAGAAGCTTTAGGGGCAGGATTTTGGCAATTGGCGCTCGACCGCCCACTACTAGCGCTCGAGTGCCCACATGGCAGATACTTTGGAAGTTTTGGATCGAGGGTTGGCGCTTGAGCACTAGATGCCCAGCCTCGTCAGTTTTTTCTATAAATAGCTTTTAGTTGTTTTAAGTTAGTACCTTCTGTTATAATCAATAACTTAGAAACTAAGATACTCTTTGGTGCTAGTGGGAGGTTTCCAGGCTTTGTACTCAGGTTCTATTTCATTACTCGTATGGATTTCATAGCCATGCTTGGCTAGTTTTCTTAATGCTTTGGAGTTTTGTAAGACTTTTGATGTTTAAGCTATAATTCTTATTTCTGTTCATGTGCTTCTGAGTTTATCCTTGAATCTCATTTCCATTATTTCAATTCTAAGCTTGAATGCATGTCTACTTTATGCTTTTCTACAATCAAAACGAAAGTTAAGTTGTAGTTAAGGGACTTGTTTTGGGATTACTCTTCTATGCTTTCTGCTAGGAAAAGAGAAAGGGTTGGGGTTTGTTGATCTGAAATTGCATGCTTAAAGCCTCAAACAAACGTTTAAGTTTGAAAGGAATTGTGCTTATCTTTTGAGTTGAGAGTATTATTTATGCGAGGCATCGATAGGTAGTTGTTTAGATTAGAGCATCAAGGAGAGACTCAATTTTTCACATGATTAGAATAAGTTTTCTTAAATTGATTAGTCAAGCAAAAACCCAAGACATTTCCACATCTGATTTCTTTATTTCATCATTACTACTTCGACATTTTATTGCAACAAACGACAAATCTCAAAATCTTTTTTTATAGTTTTTGTTTTTCGAACTTAAAACTAAATTCTTTCACTTACAATCTCTGTGGTTCGATAATTAAAACCGATCAAAATCTGTGCACTTGCGGATTACCTGACAATTATCAAATATCGGTCTGGTATGCATTTAGATACAAGAGACAAAAAAATTGGAGGGAATGAGAAGGGGTGATACTGGATGAGAAAAAAGGGCAGAGGGCTAAGGTTATGGCCGTTTTACCGTTACAGAAAAATATGAGTGATTCAATTGATACTACAAAGTGGAAATTAAACAAAACAAAAGAGTGTATTACCTAGTGGATATGATAGTGGGTGCATTGCATAGAGTGTGGGAGCAATATGACACTAGTATCCTAATATTTTACCATACCATTAGTCTATTTTCTGGAAATCATATGGGGTCATCTGCCCCCATCATCCTTAACCTGCACTAGTGCCTGTATATAGGGTCCTTTAATTTTAGTCTCTCCTGATGGCAATACTTAATATTGGTCATCACCTGAATGTGAGCTCAGGTTAATTAGGGCTTGCGCTGTCTCGTGAAAGTTTACGTACGCTTTGTTTGGTTCAAAGTAAAGAGAAAGGAATGATTGAGAGGGGAAGTAAAACACACTAACCAATATCTCTTTCCTTGTTCGGTTTTAATCAACTCTACAAAGACAACTCATCCTGGAATAACTCCTTCAAATCTCAAGGTTGCACAAAAAAATGCCAACATCTTATATCTGACCAAAGATCCATTGCAACTGTTCACTTTTTATTCGTGTGATAGATCAAATATATGAGCTGCCTTGGTAGGGTTAAAAGCTTCATTTAGCTTGATAGGTAGTTGAACAAAAAACTCTTTCTTCTTCTAGAGAGGATAAAAAAATCATAAGCGTGTGAGCGGTCTGGAGTGGTATCTTTGATCCATTTTAGAGGGAATGGTTTTGAAAAGATCCTTGTGTTGTCTTCTTACTACTCATGGGTTTCTAGTTTAAGGCTTGGACAAGTGTTTGTCATGCGGCATTGCGGTGCTTTATCTCGTGTGAGTTGGTTTGTGGCTTGTGTTATTAAAGTGACATGACTTTGGCCCTTCAGGCGTAATTTTTCCCGAAGGATAAATACATCGTGGATATATGTAGGCTCAATGTAAGTCTCGTGATGACTTGATTTATCAAGGTGATGTGTAATCAACCTTGGTAGAGAGAGGTACATCCGTGTTGAATAATTGACTCAGATACTTCGAGAGTTAATCCGGCTTGGAATCTCGGTAAATCAAACATTAAGTCGACTCAGATAAGTCAAACATTAATAAGTTGGTTTGGGATAGTTCCTCAGATTAGTAAAGTGCTAAGTTGGCTCGAGAGAAAGTCTTATATAAGTCAAGTGTTATGTCGACTTGGGAGAACTTCTCAAATAAGTCAACTGTTAAATCGGTTGCATCACGACCTTCTGAGCGGACTATTTTGGGCCGAGTCATAAATGTGGGGGGAGTAGTGGTTTCTGACAATGTGATTTCCACCTATTTAAGTTGATTTCCACCTATTTAAGTGTGCTTTGGAAACTTTCGAAGTAGCTAGTTCCCTAGCTGTGTGGCTAACAATAGTGTTGTGGGTCGAATCTATATATTGGTGCTGAGATACAAACGCGGTGGAAACCTGGAATCTGGAATAGTAGTTACCTAATTGAGTAATTGTAATTGTGGCCAACAACAGTGTTGTTGGTTGGAGTTAAAGGCACCGAGGACGAGGTACATGCGTTTTTGAAACCTTTAAAACAACAATTCCGTAACTATGATATGAGTGCCGAGATTGGAATCATATATTTTTTCTCACATTATGTAAATCATTTTACTTAAAGAAAAAATAAGTCAAATAATATCACAATTTTTAAAATGAATAAGGATGATTATCATTAACACATTCAAAAGAAAGAGAAAACACTATACCCCACCACAATATTAATTTACTCAGGCCATGAAAATATAAAGAACATAGATATGGCAGGTGAGATGGATTCTCTATCCTATATGTGAAGGATTTGAGAATCCTAGCATATCTGGCAAACGAAAAGTTTCTCTCAAACCCTAACAACCAAATATACTTCAATTTCCTTGTTTTGGTATTTTTGCATCTCCCGGCCAAAAGATATATATTACACACTATGTGATGAATCCCTTAATTTTTAGTTCCCCACCAAATTGACAACCTCAGAATATCATCACATCTTGTATGATCCTCTTATGCTGTGATAATATTCCTTGTATTAGTCAAATTGGAAAGGGCAAGTAGAAAGAGCTGCAGGCACATGCTTATTTGGGAGAAAAAGATTATAAATAAAAAGATTGCAATGGATGATGAAAACAAGAAGTGGATTCACAGGGAGACAGAGAAACAAAGAAGGCAAGAAATGGGTAAACTCTGCACCACCCTTAGATCGCTTCTCCCTTTAGAATATATTAAGGTAAGCACCTATGGACAAGGTTTTCTCTTCATTTTCAGGGTATTACTTTCATTTATTATGTCCTCTAGAATAATTTTGAAACCAAGTTAATTGAGGGGTGATTTTAAGGTATACCACTGGTAACTCAATTATAAACATAAGATCTGTAAGCATGTGAAATAAAATTAGTAACTTGAAAAAATAGTTGTAAAATAGTTTCTTGAAAATTAGCTATCACATAGCTGCGATTTGCTACTCTCACAGCAATTTGGCAGCAGTGTTACATCCACCACTCGAACAGGTGGTGGACACTAGACAGCCCCGTGATTTTAATGGATATCTTGGTGATCATCATCAGGGAAAGCGCTCAACTTCTGATCACGTGAATGAGGCTATCAATTACATCAATCACTTGCAAAACAAGGTGAAGCAGTTACAGTATAAGAGGGATAAGTTAATGAAGGAGGTACCTAATTTGCACACTACTACTGGCCCTGAAAATGAATGCTCACCCACCCATCTTCAGCCATTTGTTATCGTTCATCCTTTCCCTGGAGGAGTTGAGATTGTGTGCAGTTACAGCTTAAAGTGTGTGTTCCCTTTGTCAAGAGTGCTAGACATTTTGCTTAAGGAAGGGCTTGATGTGGTAAGCAGCACTTCCACCAAAATAGATGAGAGATTCATACACACTATTATATCAGAGGTAAACATGTCAATTTAATCGTCTATCATCATGCATTAATATATAGGGACATTCTACCATACACTAACAACCGATACACTGTTTAGTTTGTAACTTATTGAGTTTTGTTGATAACTATAAGTAATAGATATTGTAATTTGTCAAATAGTTTGTAAACTTAAATGTAAAATACAAAACTTATTGCATGTAGTTACAATCAAACTCTACAAATTACATGCACTGTACGGCAACACCAGCTATTTGGTGTCTTACCTTAGATAAAGTCATTATATTAACCATCATCGTTTCTAAAACTGATTATTAATATTCGTTTGTATAACATTTCTTGAAGGATCCAAGTCATCTAAATATACTTGATACTGATTACTCTGATCAACTTCAAAGAAAGCTGACCGAGGCAATATCATCTACAGGTAATAATTAATACTCTTCTGTATAGAACTTTGTATGCTTTACAAAAGATTTTTCGCATGATTTTTTTTCTCTAAATATTCATATTTACTGCATGTATTACAAATTAATCATTTGCAGGAGTGGGAGAGACTTTGCCTGAACCTCAAATTTGCTAATATCTTTGAGAAAATGTGTTAGTTGGAATTTTCTGATTGCACATACTGTTAACTCGAGTGATTTGTACAAAAGTGAGCATGTTACATTTCTGCCACCAAGAACTAGTGCAATCCTAGTCTAGAGTACTGGAGCTAATTCAAGGTTTAACTTCACCTTGGTCATGCAGAGCTAGCAGTACTCTATGAGGTTATTAATCTTGTTTTCATGGTTAAGATGCATATGATTCATTTTAGATGTTCAATGTCTGGAATTCACCATTTTTGTTTTTTGTTATTCATCAATAGCTGCATCAAGGGTGTTACAATGATATTTTTGGTGTCCCGAAGTATAACTCAAGTGGTAAGAGCTTGGGACATAAGATTTGGGTGGGGTGAAGGGTGAAAGTCGCGGGTTCGAACCCGGAGGAGAGATTAATTTACTAACATTTCTAACAACTAACAATTGCCTATAAAAAAAACACAATGATATATTTGGTAACTCAAAAAATAGTGTCAATTTTGATGAACTTAAAAAGTACTTCCAGGGAAAAATGATGTACATTACAATGATATTTTCATACCTGCAAGTCTCTTAACCAACACAGTCTAATACCACTAAGACATTGTTCCTTAAACATACTAACAAGAGCTGGACCTTTAATCGTGTCAGTAGAAAAAAGACGTGTTCAGAGTGATAAAATATAAGATGCTACAACATAATGGGTAAATTGATAAAATGTTACATGCAGAATTCAAGCTGAGTACTTAAAGTGGAAAAAAATAACATGAGTTATATGTGATCACAAAGTACGTACCGAGCTCAAGAAAAGTTTTACCGAACCCCTATAGGACCGTCTATCCTCTATGATAGCTAATGTTAGTCTTTAATAGGACTACAATATTTGAAAAAAGTAAGTTGAAGTAGACAAAAAAATAATGTCAAAGATGTTGAGAATGAAGTGTGACCACACTTGAAATGATATCATAATAGCCAATAATCTGATAAGAGGAGATATTGGGATGACACCTACCAGGAAAATTGATGGAGAATTGAAATTGTATATGCATATATAAAGAAGACCTTTAGAGGTGTCAAGGAGGAAGGTTGATAACAAGCTCTTTACATTACGAGGAGGGGTGGTGGGAGGGGAAAAAACATTGGTGGATTTGTTTCTGGAATTCATTTTTTCTGATTTAGGGATTTTGATCAGGGACTAAATTGAAGTTTTTAAATTTTTCCAAAAATTTCCCAAATATTTAAATCCATGTGGAAAGTCCACAGGGCCACATAACGTGCCAAATTACCTTAGCCGTTACCGTTCACTGATGGAATCCAACCAAGGGACTAATGTGACTGACGTTTTGCAACTTTAGGGACCACGAGCGACATTTCAATAGAATAGAGACTAAAATGTCCAACGCGTGTAACTTTAGGGACAAAAATTGTCCTTCAACTTTTTTAAAAGTTAAAAATTCTCAAATTAAAATCACTCGTGTTAAACATTAAAGAGTGAAATTGTCATGATGGATGATGAGGGACCTAAAGGAAATTAAGCCTATAATTGATAAAACTTAAATTAGACTTGTTGATTGAGAATATTACTATATTTACTATTTAGAATAATAAAAATAGAATTTCTCCTACTTATCTCATTCCTTGTCTCCTATAATTTCCTTGACCGGCACAAATGCTGCAGCGTGTGGCAAGATAATATCTTATATACAATAATTAGTTAAACCATCAACACTTGACCATAAATACCTAGACCCTGTTGATCACTCTCTTTATTGTATCTGACTATCTGTTACAAGATCTTTTGGAATCTTTTCTTTTGAGATCACAATTCAAAGTTATCCATTTCTGATCAAGTGAGTATATTCATGGTATCCTGGGACCATTGTGTCACGAAAACTTGATTATGTCAATTGTATTTAGCGGATCATGAAGACAAACAATATCCAATCATCCAGCTATTTTATTAATTAAACAATGAATTCCAGATTCAAAGCTCCACTTGTAACCATAAATAAGTGGGCATTATATGAGGGTAGCGAAGATATTAGAAGATGCTACAAATTTCTAGAAGTTACTATATGATACCATTGTAAAACTAGAAAAGTCTAGACTATGTGATATCATGTAAAATCTAGAAGCTCTCTAGATTGTACTAATTATAAAGAATGTTTATGATGAACCTATAAATAGGCCATGAACCATTGTAATTGATCATCAACAATCAATACAATTTCTTCCTAAGTTAACCGACTTGTGCCACTATCTTTCCTATATACCTTGGCCTCCAACAACATAATTATATTCTTTCAACTACTACTTCAATTACTAACAAGTGGTACCAGAGCTACGTTCGATCATACATTGGGCGTAGTTATATTACCTCCCTACTATTTCAAAACTACCCCACCTACTACTAAAAATTTCCCTTGCACTTATAACCCACTTCCATAATTTTTCTAAGCTATGGCCAACGCCTCCCAACCTTCATCTATCACTGTCCCTATTTTCAATGGGGAAAACTATGATTATTGGAGTGCAAAAATGAAGACATGTTTTTGCTTCCAAGACTGTTGGGATGTCGTAGAAGAAGGATATACTGCTCCTGCAGATACTTCAGCTCTCACTGCGGCACAAAAGAAAGAGCTGAAGGAGAATAAGCTCAAAGATTCAAAGGCGTTATTCACTTTGCAACAGGCAGTGACCGACGCAATTTTTCCAAGAATATTGGGTTCTAAAAGTGCAAAAGAGGCTTGGGATACGTTAAAGGAGGAGTTCCAAGGTAGCGACAAGGTACGTGCCATCAAACTACAGACTCTAAGACGAGATTTTGAATTATTGAAGATGAAAGAGTCTGAAACTGTTAAAGACTACTATTCTAGAATTAAAGAAATAGTAAATCAAATGAGAGCCTTTGGGGAAGATATTCTTGACAAGAAAATTGTAGAGAAAATTCTAATTACTGTTCCCCAAAAATATGACTCAATCGTGACAACGATTGAGCAGACCAAAGATCTGTCTACTCTATCAGTGACAGAACTAATGGGCTCTCTTGAAGCATATGAGCAAAGATTGTGTAGGCATGATGAAGATACATGATGAAGATACACTTGAAAATGCCTTCCAATCAAAGCTCAAATTTCGATCTCAAAATAAAGGAGATGGAGGAAGAAGGAACTATGGAGAAAGTTCTAGAAAAAGAGAAAGTTCTAGAAATTTCTCCAAGAGCAATCCAAATAAATATCCTCCATGCAGCATATGCAAAAGGCTAGGTCATGCAGAAGTAGATTGTCGATACCGTAATAGGCCACAATGCAACTACTGCAAGATGTTTGGGCACGTCGAGAAATATTGTCGCAATAAAAATAGGCATCAAGCCAACCTTGCAGAAGAGGAAGAACAAGATCAGTATCTTCTCTATGCCACTCAAGACTCAGTCGAAGAAAAAGGAGGAAGCTGGTATTTGGATAGCGGTTGCAGCAATCATATGGCCAAGGATGAGAGTATCTTCCAAAATATTGACGAATCTGTCAAAGTGAAAGTTCGTATGGGAAATGACACCGTGGTGGAGTCAAAAGGTAAAGGCACCGTCATGGTGGAGACGAAGAAAGGTACGAGACTCATCAGCGATGTTTTACTAGTTCCTAACCTAAAGGAGAATCTCTTAAGCATTGGCCAAATGATAGAAAGAGGCTACGCTCTTCACTTTGAAGGAGATGCATGCCGGATCTATGATAAGAATGATAAAAGGGTTGAGATAGCCAAAGTGAAGATGCAAAAGAGCAACCGAAGCTTCCCGTTAAATTTTAAATATGTAACTAACATTGCCATGAAGGTGCAAGTTGACGATTCATGGCTTTGGCATCGAAGATTTGGCCACTTCAACATACATGCCCTGAAGCTGCTATATCATAAGAAGATGATGAGAGAACTTCCATATTTAAAGGAGAGCAATGAAGCCTGCGAAGGATGTCTCCTCGGAAAGCAACATAGAGTGTCGTTCTCAACAGGAAAGGCATGGAGAGCAAAACACGTGTTGGAATTGATACGTACAGACGTATGTGGACCGATGAGGACGCCATCACATGACAACAACAGGTATTTCATCCTCTTCACTGATGACTTCTCTAGAATGACATGGGTCTATTTCCTAAAAGCAAAATCAGAAGTTTTTGGGGTATTCAAAAAGTTCAAGGCCCTTGTAGAGAAACAAAGTGGAAAACATATAAAAGTACTTAGAAGTGATCGTGGAAAGGAGTATACATCCCGCGAGTTTGACAAATTCTGCGAGGATGAAGGCATAGAAAGACAACTTACAGTCGCATATACTCCACAACAAAATGGTGTGTCGGAAAGAAAGAATCGCACAGTTATGGAGATGGCTAGATCGATGCTCAAGGAGAAGAGAATGCCTAACACCTTTTGGGCAGAAGCAGTCTACACGGCTGTCTATATACTCAACAGATGTCCAACAAACGCAGTACAAAATAAAACTCCAATTGAAGCTTGGAGCGGCAAGAAGCCATCGGCAAAGCTCCTAAGAGTCTTTGGATCTATACGCTACATTCATGTGCCAGATGTAAAGAGGCACAAACTAGAAGACAAGACTGTACGAGGTATCTTCCTCGGGTATAGCACAAAGTCTAAAGGCTACAGGGTCTACAACCTACAGACAAAGAAGCTTATGATCAGTCGAGATGTTGAAGTCGATGAGAATGCTGCCTGGAATTGGGATGAAGAAAAAGTGGAGAAGAACATCCCCGTACTAAAGCATCTACCTCACGAAGAAGAAGGTGAAGAAGCAGCAGAAAACCCAGGTGAGCCTCCTTCACCTCCACAACAACCACAAGAAGAAATTTCTTCACCTGAATCTACTCCTATACGAGTAAGATCATTGGCAGACATATATGAAACTTGCAACTTGGCCATACTTGAGCCTGAAAGCTTTGAAGCTGCATCAAAGCAAGAAGTATGGGTCAAGGCAATGGAAGAAGAAATAAAGATGATTGAGAAAAACAACACATGGGAGTTAGTAGATTGCCCACATGGAAAAGACATCATTGGGGTTAAGTGGGTCTACAAGACAAAGCTCAACCCTAATGGCACTATACAGAAGCACAAGGCGAGGCTAGTAGCGAAGGGTTACTCACAACAACCTGGCATCGACTATAATGAGACATTTGCACCAGTAGCTCGTCTTGATACGATAAGAGCTCTAATAGCTCTTGCAGCACAAAAAGGTTGGAGCATCCATCAACTAGATGTCAAATCAGCCTTCCTCAACGGTGTACTCGAAGAAGAGATCTATATGGAGCAACCACAAGGGTTCGTGTGCAAAGGAAATGAAAGCAAAGTGCTAAGACTTAGAAAAGCTCTCTATGGCTTGAAGCAAGCTCCTCGAGCATGGTATAGTCGGATTGATCAGTACTTCATCGATCGAGGATTCAGGAGGAGCAAGAGTGAGCCTACACTATACATCAAGACTCAAGGTCAGCATACTCTCCTACTCTCCTTGTACGTAGATGATCTTATCTACACAGGAAATAATACGGAGATGATGATGGAGTTCAAAGAAGACATGATGAAGACCTTCGAGCTGACCGACCTTGGCTTGATGAGCTACTTCCTCGGTATAGAGGTAAGTCAAAGAAATGATGGGATATTTATCTCACAAAAGAAATACACGAAAGGCTTACTCAAGAAGTTCAAGATGTATGACTGCAAGCCTGTAAGTACGCCACTCGTGACAAATGAGAAACTACAGAAGGATGATGGAGCACCAGAAGCTGATGCATCGCGCTACAGGAGTCTAATTGGAAGTCTTCTATATTTGACGGCTACACGACCAGACATTATGTATGCTACAAGTCTACTATCAAGATTCATGCAAAGCCCAAGTCAGATTCACTTTGGAGCAGGAAAAAGAATTCTAAGATACTTACAAGGCACAAAGGAGTTTGGCATTTGGTACACTACCACATCCAACTTAAGATTGCTCGGCTACACCGACAGTGATTGGGCAGGTTCGGTTGATGACATGAAGAGCACTTCCGGCTATGCTTTCTCACTTGGATCAGGAATATTTTCTTGGGCATCTAAGAAGCAAGCTACAGTAGCACAATCAACAGCTGAAGCAGAGTACATGGCAGCTGCTGAGGCAACGAGTCAAGCAATATGGCTACAGAGAATACTCGAAGATATGGGAGAAAAACAAGATGGACCTACTACCATCAACTGCGACAACAAATCAGCAATTGCAAGGGCGAAGAATCCAGTGCATCACAGCAAAACAAAGCACATAGCAATTAAATATCACTTCATCAGAGAAGCAGAGACAACTAAAGAGATCCAGCTTGAGTATTGCAAGACCGAAGAGCAAGTTGCAGACATATTCACAAAGGCATTACCGAGACCAAGATTTGAAGAGCTACGCACTATGCTTGGAGTTAAAGAAATTTGCAGCAAGGAGGAGTATTAGAAGATGCTACAAATTTCTAGAAGTTACTATATGATACCATTGTAAAACTAGAAAAGTCTAGACTATGTGATATCATGTAAAATCTAGAAGCTCTCTAGATTGTACTAATTATAAAGAATGTTTATGATGAGCCTATAAATAGGCCATGAACCATTGTAATTGATCATCAACAATCAATACAATTTCTTCCTAAGTTAACCGACTTGTGCCACTATCTTTCCTATATACCTTGGCCTCCAACAACATAATTATATTCTTTCAACTACTACTGCAATTACTAACAGAAGATATGACAACTAAGCTAATCTTGGTTGCAATTCTTATTGTCTAGAGCGTCTGCAACATATAGGGTCTCCTCATAATTTACTTTCAATATATATACATATAATATATATTCACTAACACATATTGGTTCGGTTTGAACTTGGAAGGTATAAGAACGGAACACTTCTCTTCAGAAAATTAAATGTGTGATTGATTTTCGCTACCAATATGAGAATTATGTTAGTCAGCAAACTGTAAATACCTCTGTAAGCCACATGTGATTCCAAAGGTCTGCCTAACCCGTAGTGGTGACCGGAGTGAAATTTAAATACTCAAATTTTCAGTAATAAAATAATAATATATTTCCAAAGGTCTGCCTAACTCGTAGTGGTGACCGGAGTGAAATTTACTCAAATTTTCGGTAATAAAATAATAATATATATTCAAATATGGTAATGAGTTGCACGCATGGGTACTCAATGTAAACATATTTTCCAAATCTCACTAACCATAACAATTATATATTTTTTTATAATCCATATGAAATATATTGAAGTGAAGTACAAGGGGTACTTCAACCCAATGACGGATTCAGAAATTTAATGTTGTGAAGGCAATATATACACATAAATTTGTAAAAAGCAAATAACATATACTATTAGAAGTTATGAAATTTTTTACTAAAGTGGACACAAGTGAAAACATTTTTTACCAAAGGGGTCATAAAAAACCATACTTTTACTACTCAAGTGAGCACATTTAACAACGTGGTATACAAGTGATGGCATTTTTTACCAAAGAAACCATAAAAAAAAAACACATATTTTTACTACTCAAATTTTTTTCTAATGATATTTTTCAAATTCAAGTGAGGGCACTTGCCCTCATATACTTGAACATAGATCCGTCCCTGCTTCAACCCAATACAAATATATAGGAAGAGAGGAGACAAGAAACTAATGTAGCAACTATTACAAAACAACATCAATGATCCTCCTTCTTAGTAAAAAGTTCACCACCCACCACCTCCATACCAAGTAATATATAAAGAAATGAGTATATGTTTTTCAATATAAACAATATCTTCACCGGTAAGTAATGGACTTTAATTTGACTTTTTCATGTGGCCTAAAGAGAAAAGAAAATCTTATCAATATTATATGGGCCATCTAAAGATAACCCAAGACCTAGCAGAGTTGGAGGTACTTTACGAAATTTCAAGAGAGAAGTGGTGTGGTATTAGTTCAAGTCTTTGGGGCTCAATGGGCTTTTGATCAGGTGGAGGTATATATGCCCTTCTTTTTTTGTCAGCAGTACAATTTAAGTGATGTTAATTCTCGTAGAGAGCAATGCATACATCTCTTCTTGTTTGATGAGTTAATCGTAGAGAAAGTTGTGAAAACTTGTAAATGATCTAAACCATATTGATGTTATTATGACTGAGGTAAATTATCTGTGAATTGCTCATATTTACGGGAAGCAAACTTTATTGTGGATTATTTGGTTAAGAAGGGTGCAATAGAGAGGAACCATTATGGATTGTTGTTAAAAGTTTACACTAAGTTGTATATCCTTCCCTATTTGAGATCTTGTTTTAGAGGACGAGTGAGAAAGAGGGAGAGAGAGGGTGGGAGAGAGTGACGAGGAAGACGAGAGTTTGGAGAGCGAGATCACCAAGATCCAAGGAGAACAATGCTGGTAGAAGGGTGGAAAGGAAGCCATGGGTGGAAAGGAAGATATCAAAACATAACCATATTCTACTTCTCCAACTTCCCTGATGAATTTAAGGAGAAGAATATGTGGGAAGTATTTCAAAGATGGGGAAGGGCTTGGGAGGGCTTCATACTCCACGAAGAGACAAAGCTGGAAGGAGATTCGGTTTTGTGCGATTTCTAGACGTCCAGAACCCTGCTTAGCTAGAGAGATCTATGGATCCGACACTGATAGGAAATATGGAGTTTTTTGCAAATTTACCGAAGTTCGAAAAGGAGGAAGGGAAAAGCAAGATGACGAAGGAATTTGCCAACGAAGATCCCAAAGAAAAAGAAGCATGGAAAATCTCTACCTCTATAGCAAGAAGGGCTACAACTCAAGAGTGTAAAACGTTCGCTCAAGCCTGACTATGGGTCAGAACCAGAAGGGGCTCAAAGCGTCAGTGGATGGTCTGGAGCCTTGGAAAGTGAGAAAAATCACCGTGGATTACTCGGTTGAAGAATGGCTAATGAAGAGTTGGGTGGGGGTGGTGCATGGTCTAGAAGGGGTGGAAACATACATTGCAAGAATCTTTTGCTATCTCAGGCTTCAATTCAGTGCTAGTGCGCCATAAGGGGGATAACATGGTGCTGATTTCTAGGTTGGATGGTATGAAGGTGGAAGAGACTCTACAGGGGGTTCAAAAGTGGCTGGAAGGTTTATTTGATTCCCTTGATCCATGGAGTCATGTAGCAGTGACAGGATACATACATGCATGCATGGGTGAGGGTGCATGGGATCCCCCTGAACTTATGGAAGAAGAGTTTCTTGTCGAAAATGGTGGCATCGGTAAGAGAACTTATAGTGTTGCATGAGGATACTGAATCTTATGCAACCCTGGAATTCGCTCAGGTAAAGATTCGAACGTCTCAGTTAGGAGCCATAAACTTCTTTAAAAAGGTGATAGTTAATGGGCCAGTGTATGGTCTTCGAATTAATGGGAAATTTAGAAACTCAAACCACAAATTCTACTATAGAAGGCTGGCTCAGATGGATAACAATAGAAATTTATGCTTTGGTCCTTTGGAAAACCATACAATGTGCCAGAGTCACAATGTCGAACGATGACGGTGGAAGCAGGAACGGTGGCGGCGGCGGCCAAGGCTCCGGTGTTGAAGGATTCCTGATGGGCAAAGATGAGTTGGGGAATCTCTTTCCCTCTACACACTATGCCTCCTGAAAATAGACAGCGCCCAGGTACCCCTCACCTGAGATTCAAAAAGAGCAGGATAGGAAACATTATCTCTTAGAGAAACGTCATTAATCAACAAGGACACGCCCTTATTACTAGTTCCTTGGATATTCGATAAAATTAAATATCATGGAAACAAGAAGGGCTAACACTAACAACATTAAGCTTAAGAGCCCGGAGACAAGCTCCTCTCTCTTTCCCTCGACACACCCTCGTGTTGTGGACAGCTCAAGGTAGAAGGTGAAGGGTTGCCAATCTTCTTGGAACTCTTTTGCTTGTTTTAGATGCCACGTAGGAAAACATGTTGCTTGGTGTCATGGGAAACCATTTTTTAGGGTGATTTAGAAACAACTAGGTGACTTGTTAGAAATACATGTGCCACCTTCTTTACATTATGCACTGAGCGTGAGTCCCGTTGGACATCATCTTCACAAGGGTTTGCATGAGAAGATGCACGTACAGTGAGAACTTGGCTTGATACACCAACCGCCAACAGTCTTCAATTAAAACCAGAATCTTTAGCATTCAATTTAAAATTAAAAATTCTCTATATTCAAGGCTAATTCATCTGTAATCAAATTATTGTTCGTCCCACATTTAGTGCTGCTTTCTCACTTAATATCTCCCTTTAACTACTCACACATCTGTAATCAATTCTTATGCATAATTAAACAATTATGACAGTACTTGTACATGCATACTATTCATTCAACCATGCATCAACACAAACCAACATCTCGATAGCATGCTTCAATAGCAAACCACACTTCAATCAAACATACTTCACTATCATTTCACATCATGACAATCAATCACCGACAAGTCGATGTTTAGCATATAGCTAGTAAATGGAAAAGGTGCCCTTACCTTGGGCGTTTTCCTTGGTTGTTCTCCTCTTGATGCGGCTGCCCAAAGTTCGAACGTCTCGAATCTTAGGCCAAACATAACTAAAATTCTGGCACACACGGACATATGTTCTACCAGATGTCTAGAACATCTTGTACAACATAACACAAATTATAATGTTCAGAAATGCAAGTTTAAGAACAAAAATAACAAACAAGACACAAAAGATTGTTAACCCAGTTCGGTGCAATATCACCTACGTTTGGAGAGTTTTCACCCGAGAAAGATAATCCACTATTATAGAGAAATTGTACACAAAAGGTCTTAACTGAGCTGCCCCAGTTCACAGCTTTTTCTACCTATCTCTACCCGTGACTTATTACTTAGTCCTCCCCCTAAGTATAAGAGCCCCTCTCACTTTCTCACACATAATCACTGCCACAGTGATTGATCTCTTTCAACAAGAGTAAATACGATCTCAAGATCAGACAACTCACACAACAACTCTAAGCTTAGAACAATAACATAAAGCTGCTGAGAGAACAATACAAGTGTGAACTAACAAGAGTAAAACCTAATTCACTCAACACAAAGCACACCTAGCAACTAGGTTTTCGTCTTCATAAGTAGCAGTCGACCAGGCCTGTCTTCAATGGGCTTGAGCGAGCACAGAGTCCAAACAAAAACAGGAAGTTACCAATTAAAACAAATCTGCAGAAGATCTTCAACAAACGCGTTTTAGTTGCAGATAACAACTTCCAAAAATAACTCACATCAAATCTCTCAAAATTTGATTTGATCACACTAAAAATAATCCATGAGCGGCGCATAGAAGCTTCCAACAAAACCCTAACTTGCACATCACGTAGTCAGTTCAAAGCTTCACAATAATCTGCCAAGTACACACACGTTTCTCAGGGACAAATGTCACAGCACGATGTTACAACAAATTGTCCGACATCTTGGCACACATAACACATTAGCTAAAATGTAGACAACTGTAACAAAGGAACAACAATCTCTCCCTTTGTCAAATTTTAGCTAATACAATCCACTACCATAAAGCTCTTCAAAACACATCATGCAACTTGAATCACTAAATAAGAGCAACCAGAATATATCAAGGTAGCTCACATACCTCTTACACACCTTCTACAAACATATTGAAGGTATGAAAAACGATAGAAATGGGGGTTTTGAATAGCGTTTTCAACTAAAAACTGTTCCCTCTTGAGATTTAGATAAATCTCTCGAATAAACAACACAAGGTGCAAAGATAAGAGATGAAGAGAAGCACACAAGTATTTTATCCTGGTTCACTTGATAATCGCTCAAGATAATCCAGTCCACCCGTTAAGGTGATTTCTTCCTTCTTAGAATGAAGGCAATCCACTATTCAATGTTTGTTACAACTGCACTAGCAACCTGCTCAGTGACTAACAATACAATGAACTAGCAAACACTAAGATTCACACTCTCAGTCTTCTCAAGGAGCTGACAAACCTAGGTCCCTTAAGGAAATCAAACTAACTGTTTGAGGGTTTTGGGTTTACAATGAGTGCTTCTGAGAAAGCTAAGGTAAACATAGTAAGAACTATTGAAGAAAGATTGCTAAGAGAATATTGAATGGTTGCTTAAGCTTGTACAAAGTTTCTTAGCGTCTTCTTCCAACTTCAACCTCTATTTATACTCCAAGGATTATGGTTGTATTCGTTGTTTGAAATGCTACCGTTGGAGGGAAAATCCGGAACTTCCATATTCTGCTATGGCTGAACATCTTAGGTAAGGTCGTCAGGATAGTACAATTGCTTTTGTACTTGGACAGCGACGTGAGCCTTATCCTAGTTGACTTCTGATCAGACGACGCTTCATGTTGGAACTTGTGAAGCTTGGTGATCAGAGTCAGAGGGAAGCTTGGATCCTCTGACCTTCGTATCTTCTGCTTCTGGACATCAAAGTTGGAAGTACTTAGTCTTCAGAGCCAGCTTACTCTTGGACTTCAGAATCTCTACTTCTCAGCTTCTGGACCTTCAGAGCTTCTGGACCTTCAGAGCCTCTGGACCTTTAGAGCTTCTGGTCTTCAGAACTTGAAGTGATCTGAATCCACATCAGAGCTTATCATCTTCAGAACTTCTGAAGCATATACTACTGTTCAATCAGAACATAGTGAGTGCGAAAGCGTTGCGATGGTTACTCTTTGGGCTAAATGCTTCTGATAATTGTGAGTATTGACCAGAGTCAGAGCCTGTCATTTAAACACTCAGAAAACAATGTTAAAGTACCATAATTGTTCATACACGATAGTTAACATGTAGTCATTAAAACATAGAGTTGTACTACATGACCAAATCTTGGTCTTACACATATCTATCAACAGTAGCTTTGAACACACTAATCTCAGAAAAGCACATACTGCACAAAAGCACCCAAGTGCAGTAAACAACAAAACCGATAGATAGATCAGAGTTCAGCACAGCAGATTAGTACACCATAACCACTACCACTTCACAGTAGACATAACAAACAGAACAACATAGCATATCAGAAACTATTGCTACTACACAACTGCACTGCACACACATTACACACATTACTCCCCCTTATTAGCACAATTTGGCAAAGGCTCAATGAAGTCCACAAGAAGAACTAGCATACTTATCCATTAAAGTGAACCATAGTAGCTAACCAAAGTGCTTAGAGATCAATTCCAAAATTATTACAGACCATGAGAGTAAAAGTCATAGAGCCAGCAGGCTTCATAAAAAACATCCAAAGAAAAAAAATCAAAGAGAAGCACTATGAGTAGCAGAACTGGTAAAACCAATGACATTTTCTCCTTCATCAGTCTCTCCTTCTTCTTCCCCAACAGTTTCATACTGAGCTTCCTCTTCTTCAATTGCAGCATCCTCATTCCCTACAATCTCAGCTTCCTCTTCAACCTATTTTTCCTCAGTAGCAGCAGCAACATCAGTCAGAGCTTTGATCAGTTGATCAACATTATGCTTCCTCACCTTGCAAGCCTGTATGGTGTCTTGCAGGGTCTTGGAAATTTCTTGCAACTCAGCCACAATATCCTCCTTGCTTGACCCAGGTGCCTTAATGTCACTAGCACTGGCAGTTCCCTTTGCAAGAGACAACATAATGTCTCGAACATGTGTCCCAGTAAAAAACGGTAATAAATTTTGAGAGGCAGAGGTTTCTTACCTAGAGGTTCATCATCCCTCACAATGTTAGGATGTTGATGCAGAATCAGTCTAGATATAAAACAAGGAAACAGAATAGGCAGCTTCACAAAAAAAGATCCAGCATGCTTGAGAGTCTGCTCATAGACAAGATTTCCAAAATCAAAATCACCTCATGTTCCAATCAAGTAGATCATTCTGGCCAGTGGAGGAGTCACTCCAAACAAATGTTGGGTAGTCATCCAGTTTGCAGTGCCTATTTTTTACAGTACAACATACTTTGCAGTCAACTTCCCAGAGGGTAACAACATTTTCTTTGGCCATTACTTGATCAACTTTCTAGTGAGGGTGTGAGAAACCCTGTCCAAGTCAGGCTCCCCCTCAGTCACAGCATCATGGCTTCTGCCCAAATATATATTAATCACTTCAGGAGAGAAGTCAACACACTTCCCCCTTACAAACACTTTTATGTACTCAACATTGTCCCTATTATCACAGTCAGAGGGAATGCTCACAATGAACTCCCTGATCAATTGAATAAAACACTTACCCAGCTCTTTGATAGTCTTCATCAAACCAGCCCGTTCAAGAAGATTAGTGATCTCTGTATAACTCAAAGCTTCTTCACTTAACTCTCTTTCAATAGCAATCCTTCTCTGAAAAACAAATTTCCATCTCTGAGCGAATTCTGCAGAGTGGAAGGACACATTATCCATTGGGGCATCAGGAATGTTCAAAGGAATTCTCTTCCCTTGGCTCTCTTTCTGGCAGTGGTAGAGATGCCTGGGACATCTTGCTCGACATCCAGTTCAGAGTCAGTGACAGAAACATGTTTTCTTTTCTTTCCAGTGAAAGCAGAAACCTTCTCCTCCTTCCTTTCTTGTGTGAAACATGTTTGATTCTTGAACTCCGGGTCCTCTTAGCTGGACCAGAGGATTCTGGGGAAGCAATTGAAGCAGAGGAACGAGTAACCCTAGAGGGTGTGGATGATGAAGGATTCAAACGAAGAAACCTGACACCATGAACATTTTTGACAGGTTTAGGACCAGCAGCGTACTTCTTCCCTGATTCTTGAGACATGGTTGTAGATAACTTGAGAGAAAGCAAAAAGTAACCGTTAGACGTTAGAGAGAAATACGAGAGAGAATAATCGAATTTCACAGCAACAAGGAAGTGCAAATTTGTGACTTCCAAAAGATGATCAAGGGCGGTTAAATAGAGCGAAAAATAGTTGTTTCCCTTGACATGTGTCAATAGCTGCTATAAGTCAGTTATTACACAAATCCCTAATTTCTCTCTTAACTTATCAAACTTAGCCGCATCCAACGCCTTTGTAAAGATATCTGCCAACTGCAATTCAGTTTCCACATGCTCTAATGCAATGATTTTTTCTTCCACTAGTTCTCTGCTAAAATGATGGCGAATATCAATATGCTTTGTTCTGCTGTGTTGGATTGGATTTTTAGAAATGTTGATAGCACTCAAGGTTGCACGGTACAATGTCATAACATCTTGTTCGACATTGTATTCTTTCAACATCTGCTTCATCCATAACATTTGAGTACATCCACTTCCAGCAGCTATATATTCAGCTTCAGCAATAGATAATGAGACACAATTTTGCTTCTTGTTGAACCAGGATATAAGATTATTCCCAAGAAAGAAGCATCCTCCAGAAGTGCTTTTCCTCTCATCTGCATTTCCTGCCCAATATGCATCACAATATCCTATCAACCTTGAATTAGTGTTGTGAGCATAAAAGATATCGTAGTCAATAGTTCCACTTATATACTTAATGATCCTCTTGACTTGAGGGAGATGACTCTTCTTTGGTGCAGCTTGATACCTAGCACAAACTCCATCTGAAAAAGCAATATCTAGTCTACTCCAACCATACTTCTATATAGGCTTTGATCAACATCAGCTTCGCTCTCATCTTTAGTCAGTTTGATATGAGTTGCTGCAAGAGTTCTTTTATGTGTTGCACTTTCAAGACCAAACTTTTTAACTAACTCCTTTGCGGACTTACTCTGAGAGATAAAAATTGAGTCCTCCATCTGCTTCACTTGTATCCCTAAGAAGTATTTCAGTTCACCAACCATGCTAATCTCAAACTCAGACTTCATCTGATTGACAAAATGTTCTACCATTTGGCCTGACATCCCTCCAAAAACAATGTCATCAACATACATTTGAGCAATCATCGGCTTTCCTTTGACATTCGTCACAAATAAAGTATTGTCGATTCCACCTTTGTTGTACCCATTATTTGTAAAAAATTTAGTGAGTCTTTCATACCATGCTCTTGGTGCTTGTTTCAACCCATAGACAACCTTCTTTAACTTGTACACATGTTCTGGATAGGTTGAATGAATGAAAACTTTTGGATGTTCAACGCACACTTCTTCATTCAGATACTCATTCAAGAATGCACTTTTAACATCCATTTGAAACAGTCTGAACTTCAATAGACATGCAACTCCCAGCAAAAGTCTGATGGATTCCAATCTAGCAGCTGGAGAGAATGTTTCATCAAAGTCTACTCCTTCAATCTGCGTGTATCCTTGAGCTACCAATCTGACCTTATTTATGGTAATAGTACTATTCTCATCAGATTTGTTCCTGAAAATCCACTTGGTACCTATGACATTTACCCCATCAGGCCTAGGAACTAAGTTCCAAACCTCATTCCTCTTGAACTGAGCTAATTCCTCTTGCATAACATTTATCCAGTATTCATCTGTCAAAGCTTCCTTGATGTTTTTAGGGTCAATTTTGGAAATAAAACACCCATTGGAGATGACTTCTTTGGATCTAGTAATAACACCTTCATTCAGATCCCCTATGATGTTTTCCTTAGGATGAATCTTCTATATTCTAATAGAGGGTCCTTTATTCTGAGGGGTCATGCTTTCATTTTCTTCTTCAGATTCATTATCTAACTGGATGTCTGAGACATGTGGTCTGTCAACAACTGACTGAGGTAAAGGATCATCTGCAATCGCCTATGTGATCTTCATGTCTTCCAAGTTGTCATCAACCACACCATTTATAGATTTCATCAATGTCTTTGTACGGGAGTTGTATACTCTATATAAGCTTTGTTGTTTGTAGAATACCCCAGAAAAATGCCTTCATCACTCTTTGGATCCATTTTCCTTCTCTGCTCACGATCAGCTAGAATGTAACATTTACTACCAAAGACATGGAAGTAATTAACAGTTGGCTTTCTTCCTTTCCACAACTCATGCTGAGTTGAAGTAGTTCCAGATCTGATGGTGACACGGTTGTGAATATAGCAAGTTGTGTTCATAGCTTCAGCCCATAAGTGATTTGGAAGTCTTTTAGCATGCAACATAACCCTTGCTGATTCTTGCAGAGTTCTATTTTTCATTTCTACCACTCCATTTTGTTGAGGTGTAATTGGAGCTGAGAACTCAAGACTAATTCCTTCACTAGTACAATAATCTTAAAACCTGCTGTTTTAAAACTCCTTGCCATGATCAATATGAATTCTCACAATTCCAGATCCCTTCTCCCTCTGAAGTTGTTGACTTAGTTCCTTGAACACATCAAATGTGTCTGATTTTTCTGCAATAAACTTTACCCATGTATATCTAGAAAAATCATCTACACAAACAAAAGCATACATTTTTCCTTCAATTCTTTCTACCTGAATTTGTCCCATGAGATCCATATGAATGAGTTCCAAAGTCCTGGTTGTAGCCACAAGTTGTAACTTCTTATGTGAAACCTTGGTTTGCTTTCCAACCTGACATGCTCCACATATTCTCCCTTCTTCTATCTTCAGTTTGGGTAGTCCTCTGATAGCGTCTTTGGAGATGATTTTCTTCATGCTCTTGAGATTCAGATGCCCAAGTTTCTGGTGCCATAGTTTAACTTCCTCTTCCTTGGTTACCAAGCATCTTGAAGACATGGATTTATACTGAGAGATCCACATATAACAATTGTCCTTTGGTCTAGCACCTCTCATTACCACTTCACCATTCTCATCAGTCACTTTGCACCCAGTTTTACAGAAGGTAACATCGAGATCCAAATCAGATAGCTGACTTAAACTGATCAGGTTGGCTGTCAAACCTTCAACTAGTAAAACATCATTCAGCTCTAGAGATCCACTACTAACAAGTTTTCCAGATCCCTTGATTTTTCCTTGAGCACCATCACCAAAGGTAACATAACTGGTAGAGTGTGGCTTCATGTCACCAAGATAGTTCTTCACTCCAGTCATGTGTCTGTAACAACCACTGTCAAAATATCAATCCTCTTTAGAAGATATTCTCAGAGAGGTGTATGCAACTAAAGCAGACATGTTGCTTTTAACCTTCCACTCTTTCTTTCTTGCTTCACGAGTAATCAACTGAGATGATTTCCTTTTGGGAATCCATACAACCTATAGAATAAGGTCTTATGTGTCCATTCTACCACAATGATGACATCTCTAGCCTGTGTTCTTAGCCTTCTGAACTTGTGGATACACATAGGGTATCTATGGGTACACATGTTTGACGCCTTGTTTGGACATTAGGTTCGACATCTTGAATTCATTCTTCCTTTCAGCAGGAACAAACTTAGGAGTAACCTTTTTGGTTTCTTATGGAGTGGTGTCACCCTCATATCCCAACCCCTTCATATCTTTGGTTGTTTTTTTCCCTATTCCAGCATCTGGTCAAACATATCAGTACCCTTGTTCAGCATACGCACTGATTTTACATTCCTTCAAGTCTGGATTTCATCACAGATAATTCCTCCTGAAAATTTTCATTGATGTCTTGAAGACTTTGTTTTTCCTTATGAAGTCCATTGACAGTTCCTTCTAGTTTCTTTCCATATTCACAAGCCTCTTGCCATTTCTTGAAAAGTAACTTGTAAGTTTCAGCAAGTTCTTCCTTTGAAATTTCTTCATCACTAGACTCACTGTCAGAACGGAATTTTACTGTCAAACCCAGTACTGGACTCTCATCTTCTTCAGAATCATCATCATCTGACCAAGTAGCTAACATTCCTTTCCCTTGCTTCTTCAGATAAGTTGCACATTCAGCTTTGATGTGACCATATCCTTCACATCCATGGCACTGAACTCCTTTGCTTTTGTTCGATTTGTCTTCTTCCTTATTTTTTGGAGCATATCCAGAGTTCTTGGGATTGTTTGACGCTTGTCTTAAACATTTGGCCTTGGTCTTCTATCAAACCTCTTCATGACTTTATTGAATTTTCTCCCAAGCATTTCTAAGGCCTCTGTCAAATTCTCATAAGTGTCTTTCTCACTTTGATCATCCTCATCAGTGTTGGACACAAATGCGATACTCTTGCTCTTCTTCTCTGTTCTATCATTGAAAGACATTTCAAAAGTTTGTAGTGAGCCAATAAGTTCATCCACCTTGATGCTACTGATGTCTTGTGCCTCCTCAATAGCTGGGACTTTCATGTCAAATTTCTTAGCCAGAGACCTAAGAATCTTCCTAACAAGTTTCTCCTTTGACATCTGTTCTCCTAAGGAAAAAGATGCATTTTCCATGTCACGTACACCCATGTGAAACTCATAGATAGTTTCATCCTCCTTCATCCTAAGGTTTTCAAATTGAGTAGTTAGCAATTGAAGTCTTAACATGCGAACCCTAGCAGTACCCTCATGAGCAACCTTGAGAATTTCCCAAGCATCTTTGACATCAGTACAAGTGTGAATCAGTCTGAACATATTCTTATCAACACCATTAAAGATAGCATTGAGAGCCTTTGAATTAGAAACAGCTTCTCCATCTTCCTCCTTATTGCAGTCTTCTTCTGGTTTCAGTTCAGTGGTTGAGGTTCCTTCTTGAGTAGTCTTGACAGGTTGCTTCTATCGTTTGAGAAATAACTTGTAGGTCTTGCCATCAATAGATCTGAGAAAAGCAACCATGCATGCCTTCCAATAGTCATAATTAGACCCATCAAGCATAGGTGGCCTATGAATCGATCCCACATCCTTGTCGTTGTCCATCTTACCAGAATAGTAGTTCCCTGGAGCTCATCCAACCAGAACAGGGTGCCTACTTTGATGGCAATTGAAATTCTGGCATACGCGGACATATGTTATACCAGATGTCTGAGATATCTTGTACAACATAACACAAACTCCAATGTTCAGATATGCAAGTTTAAGAACAAAAATAACAAACAAGACACTTAATATTGTTAACCCAATTCGGTGGAATATCACCTACGTCTGAAGGGTTTTCACCCAAGAAAGATAGTCCACTATTATAGAGAAATTGTACACAAAAGGTCTTAACTGAACTGCCCCAGTTCACTGCCTTTTCTACCTATCTCTACCGGTGGCTTATTACTTAGTCCTCCCCCTAAGTATGAGAGTCCATCTCACTTTCTCACACACAATCACTACCACAGTAATTGATCTCTTTCAACAAGAGTAAAGACGATCTCAAGATCAAACAACTCTCAGCTTAGAACAATAACATAAACATGTTGAGAGAACAATACAAGTGTGAACTAACAAGAGTAAAACCTAATTCACTCAACACAAAGCACACCTAGTAACTAGGTTTTTGTCTTCATAAGTAGCTGTCGACCAGGCATGTCTTCAATGGGCTTAAGCGAGCACAGAGTCCACACTAAAACAGGAAGTTACCAATTAAAACAAATTAGCATAAGATCTTCAGTAAATGCGTTTTAGTTGCAGATAACAACTTCCAAAAATAACTCACACCAAATCTCTCAAAATTGATTTGATCACACTAAAAATATTCCATGAACGGCGCACAGAAGCTTCCAACAAAACCCTAACTTGCACATCACGTAGTCAGTTCAAAGCTTCACAATAATCTTCCAAGTACACAACACTTTTCTCAGGAACAGATGTCACAACACGATGTCACAAAAAGTTGTCCGACATCTTGGCACACATAGCACACTAGCTAAAATATAGACAACCATAACAAAGGAACAACAATAATTTAACTTAGTCACTAAGAGACTCTAAAGCTTAAAGCGACTCACACAACACAAGAGAGAATTCCCAAGGCTCTAGGAACCCATCACCGCACCAGCCATGTGAAACTTACCCCAAAAGACAACTTGACTCAAAACAAAAGTCTAAATCATGCATTTACCAAGTAGGTTTCTTATTGTCCTAGTAGCACATACAAGCATATAAATTATGAAACTTCTCAAGACCTAATCCTAGTGATTAAAAGAGATTGCAATATAAATCAATAGGCATGTTCCTAGTGATTGCAAGTGATCTGGGTGTTTTCTAAGGCCAGTGGAGGATCCAATTTATTGTGAGGGGATTCATCTGAACCCCTGAGTTCAGATGAACCCCCTAAAAAAATAAAATTGCACTTGCCCCCTTATATAATTTTTTTTGAACCCCCGAAAATTATAAATTATACTAGTAGATCAAGTTTTGCACCTATTTGTACAATAGACCCACACTCACTTACTCCTATCACTCTCTCACATACACGTGCACTCAGCCAGTCACCATCTTTCTCTTGCTATCCTAAGTCCCACCCAAGTGAGAAGTGAGAACTGACCCAAGCCAAGCACGCACGAGACGCACCCACTAGCGGTCGGCCACCACCATGACACCACCAGTCCACCATGCACCACCTACGCTTGAAGCCCAGCCGCGCCTGAAGCCAAATCCAAATCTAGAAAACCTTATGTGAAGCCCGCAAAGCAGCTGCAGCAACAACAAGGTAATTCGCATTGCTCTGATGTTCGTTCCTGCATGGTTTTCGCGTTTCACAGTTTAGCTCCTAACAACGATGACGACGCTTTGCAGGTGGTGGGAAGTAGAAGAGGTGAAGAAAGAGACTGGGTTAGGGCTCACCGCTCACGCATCGAAAATCTGAAAACTTTGGAGAGTGTATTCCGAGGTATTTTTTTCCCCTAATTATCATTTTGACCTTATTTGTGTTTGGTCAACATTGCTAATTTCGATCTGATAGTTCTGTGTTGCTTGATTGGTTTTCTTCTAATTGGGTGTGCATTTAAGCTGATTTCTTTCCTGGTTGTGTGATTACTTCTTAGCTGAATGATGGTGTTTTGAATTTATTTTTTCAGTATAGTGATGTTGAGTCTGTTTTTAATTCTAGGAAGGTTATAGACAAATTTTTAGTAAAGAGAGCAAGGTCATCAAGCTGGTTGAAAAAGGAAGACATGTTGTTTATCCACAAGTTTTTCTTCCTTTGAAATTGGCACTGATTTTGCCTGTTGCAATAACAACTGTGGAAAGAACTTTCTCTACTATGAATATTGTGAAGAATAGGCGCGTAACTGAATTGGTGATACATGGATGAACGATTGTTTATTTACTTACATTGAGAGTGATGTATTCAATAACATTGACTTTGAGAAGGAAAACTAAGGATGATGAACATCCAGCTCCTCTTTTTATCTTGTTGTAGGTTGAATCTGAGTTTCGTTTAAGATGTTATTAAATTGTGTTGGGATCCTCTCAAGTGCAAAAAAACTTGAGAGTGTCAAGTTTTACCATCTCACCATGGTGAGATGATGAAACTTGACACACTCTCAAGTTTTTTTTACCCTTAAGAGGATCCAAACCTTAAATTTTGTTTGAATTCGAACATTCTACTACCCGGAAATCATGAATTCAGTAAAGACAGAGGATTATAGTCATCCGAATAAGTTCATTGGATTCAAATTTAAAGAAATTATTTTAAGTGTCAAGTTCCTTTTAAATAGTGTAAAAAAATCCTTTCAAATAAATCACTATTTTATTTTGAAACAAACTAATTCAGTTTTGACGCACCTGTTTTCTAGGATCAAATTACAAATATCTAGGCACCCATAAAGTTATCTTTAACCAATTATTGGAATATTTCGTGAACTTCACTACTTGGGGTGTTATATTAATTTTGTAACTCTAAACGAACAAAATTCTGCGCTTAACCGTTCCTTCTTCAATTCAATATTATGAATCAGTTACATCTAATTGTGCTTGAATCAGAAATTGTCAACTAAAAGATTACAGGCTTAATTAAAAACTTGTAGTTTATACCTAGCTTGGCTTGCAACTAACCTAAGCGGCCAATTTTAAACTGTTTAATAAAGAGGTGACGGAAGTGAAGGTGTCAATCTCCCACCGGTTAGAAATGTTTAAAATCAAATACTATATTTTTTTTTGCTGCATTGGAAAAACAAAATCAAATACTATATAATTGGTTGACTAATTTAGCTATACAAGTTGTAATAACAAAAATGATTCTTGAACATACGAAAATGAAGTGGCAACCTTCGGACACACCAGTTAGGGGTGGTCGTGCAAAATTGAGCGGGTCAAAAATGGCTGCTAATTGATGTGTTCGAAAAGTGTTACATGATTTTGAATGTCTATGTTAAAAATCTTATAATAAAATAAAATGCTCAAGTGTGTAGTTGTTGCAACCCTAACAGGACTATAAATGTGACAGTTTCCAATGGAAGAGGTAGCTCGCCGAAGCCAGCAAACATTACCATTTTGTGTTTCTATCATTAACCTTCAGATTCTTCTTGGAAGAAATGTACTTGAAACGTTATTGTTGTTTCCCCTCAGACAATGAGCAAAGCAAACTTAAGTATGGTAAATTTTTATCAAACATAATTGTATGTTTTATCACAAATTAATATCAGTTTCACAAGTTATCTGTGGATTTTTTGTTTTTACTGACAATAGGTTTGACAGCAATAGGGACTATCCATGGGAAATGTACACCTTGAAGGAGTTGCTTCGTGCAACAAACAACTTTCATCACGATAATAAGATTGGAGAGGGTGGATTTGGAAGTGTTTATTTTGGTCGAACAATTGAAGGCATTGAGGTTTGTGTTTGAGGTTATAGTTATACAATACAACCCATCTTTTAGATCTCAATTTGAATTATGTTTGTGTTTAAAGTTAGCATTAGACATTTTTGAGCATGCATAACAGAGATTTTCATGACTGAGTAATAATGGAATTTGCGCGCAGATTGCGGTGAAGCGGTTGAAGATGATGACGGCGAAGGCGGAGATGGAGTTTGCAGTAGAAGTGGAAGTACTTGGAAGAGTGAGGCATAAAAATTTGTTGGGATTGAGGGGTTACTATGCAGGGGAAAATGAAAGGTTAATTGTGTATGATTACATGCCAAATCATAGTTTGCTCACTCATTTGCATGGTCCACTCTCTAAGGAATGTCATCTAGATTGGAGTAGAAGGATGAGTATTGCAATTGGAGCTGCTGAAGCTGTGGCGTAAGTGTAACTTACCCTCTCTGTATTTCCACTTTTGATCCACATCCTTCTCTGCTTTATAATGGAATGTTTTAGTTAAAATTCCTCACTGAAAGCACAACACCTGAGAAATCAAATACTATGATGGCATGATCTATTAAGTTTTAAAATCTTTAGTTTCAATTACTCAATGCTCAGATGAAGTGTGTAAATTGTGGTCTAAAACCACATTTAAAGCTGCAATTCTAATCATTCCTAAGAATGAAATTACTACCGATTTTCATTCATTTCATTCTCATTAAATAGGTTGGGAATAAATTATCATTAGTAATTATATTCCTTGGAATGTAGCAATAACATTTTTCTAAGTGGAAGGAATCTGAGTCTCTTAAGCATGTGGTTCTGCCTTGATCCATGTTTATGAAAAAGAAAAAAACATTGTTGGAAAAGTCTTAGGAGATTAGTCACTCACTCACCTATAGAGTAGGAGAATACTCTGGTAAATCAAAAAGATATATTCCTTAGAATATTATTTCAGAGAACGTATTGTCAAATCTTAAAACAAATCCCCTTATGCTTTTAGAATGTTTGCAACTGCCCATTAGCTCCATTTGTACACATCTAAATCTCGAAGAGATTGGTTTCATTATTGCCGATTGTGAGATACGTTGCGGAAAAAAATTCTCCAATTGATAATATTCCATTTATGCCATATGAGATAAATGTGGTATGTATAAATAAATGAACTATGTCATCAATTATCTATTTCCTTTTCATGTTAAGGTATTTGCACCATGAGTCAACTCCTCACATCATACACAGAGATATAAAGGCAAGCAATGTTCTTCTAGACACTGAATTTCAAGCAATGGTTGCTGATTTTGGCTTTGCAAAGCTAGTACCAGATGGTGTGACCCATCTCACCACAAAGGTTAAAGGCACATTAGGATATTTGGCACCAGAATACGCCATGTGGGGAAAAGTTTCTGAGAGCTGTGATGTTTACAGCTTTGGGATTTTGCTGTTGGAGATTGTCAGTGCCAAGAGACCAATTGAGAAATTCCCGGGGGGAGTGAAAAGGGATGTTGTTCAATGGGCCACACCATTATTGAAGAAGGGTTTGTTTTATAATATTGCAGATCCAAAGTTGAAGGGTGAATTTGATATGGAGCAATTGAAAATAGTGACTGCAATAGCTATGAAATGCACTGATAGCAGTGCGGAGAAGAGGCCTACCATGACAGAAGTAGTGGATATGCTGAAGGATGGTATAGGGAAGAGAAGTGATTATTCCAATTTTAAGAAGAATATTATTGACCAAAAAAGTAAGAAGAATATTGAAGATGAAGAAAATGAAAAAAACTATTTGTATTAGGAGACAGAAATGATGTAATCAAAGTTGAAAAATACCACCTGATATGTATGAAGTCTTTTTTTTTAACTTTAACCAATTCTATAAAATCAAGCAGCATAGACGCCAAAATGTTGGAACGAACAAAAGAGTCTAGACCAGGGCAAGAAAGTCTGCGGCACTATTGCCGGATCTACGAACAAAAGAAATATCCATGCGAGTAAAAGATAAAGCTAAGGAACGACAATCCTCAAGAACCAAATCAAGATAAGAGTAGTCTCTACTGCGACGTCACCACCACTGAAACAGCTGCAAAGAATCTGTCTCAAAACAAACGGAGAAGAACCCCAAATCAAGAGCAAGGCGCATCGCCCACCGCAAGCAAAGGGCCTCCGCTAAACCCGTTGATTGCATCATCACCGGAGTTAGAGTGGCCGCCGCAAGGAGCTCTCCTGCCTCATCCCTTGCTACCATGACAAACGATGCCAAGGATCGTCGGACCAACGCGTCCACATTGACTTTGATCCACCCAACCGGAGGCCTCGTCCATGTCACAGCATCAGACCCTGGAACACGCTGAAACGCTACTAGTCTAGGCAAGGCTTCAAGAGCTTCCAGCCGAGAGAAGATGTGGTGAACAGACAGCTCTCTCCCTTCAAAAACTCGAGCATTCTTGGCCTCCCATAACACATACACCAGTGTGAGAACCCTCGCGATTACCTCCTACCCACACCCTCCACGATTCGTGACACCTTTTTTTTTTTACTGAACGCTCAATTTGCTCCCTGGAAATTTTTGTTGCGGACAAGTTAATCATTTTAAGGAAATTTGAAGGTTTCTAAATTCATAAAACGCATGTAAGGGAGTAATTTGACAGTGAAAATTAATTTAACCGACATTTTAAACATTTAAAATTTTATAAATATATATGTTCCGGTGACTAATTTACCCATGGAAAATTCTTTCAAGTACCAAATTAACATTATATTATTTTTTAAGGGGATTGTTTATGAAATATAGTCTATACAACTTCTTGAATATGAAAATGAGTTAGATATGCCGGCCCATAGGATATTTGTTAATTTTGTAGTATCATATTGTCGGCATTAATGGCATTTTCAACGTTGTGTAAGAGTCACCTAGCATAATTTTCTAATTTGGAATGAAAGTCATCTACATTAGAAATAAAGAAATGGAATGAAAGAATCTCTAATTACAGTCTATTCATACTCTAATTACACTCACATTTGGTGACATATAATGAAAGACCAGAAATAAATTGAAGATATATATGATGTATGATGTGATAGATAAAGTGAAAGATATGAAGACATATAAATGAAATAAAATAAAATAAAAGAAATCGTGAAGCGTGAATAAATATCAAAACCCATAATTATTTCCTTTTATCCATATTCCTCCATTGTCTTTTTTTTTTTTGGTCAATTCAGCAACTCCAGTATATATATATATATATATTTTTGTCAAAGTGAGATGGTTTCATTCATAACGGGCCAGGCCCAGAAGAAACAAAAGGACAAAGGCCCTTAAAGCAGCTAACAATCGCATAGCTAAAAAAATACAACGAAAAGAGCAAAGCTAGAATAGCTGGCTAATGGAATAAATTCCACCAAGCAGAAGACAAAAGCCATAAAGGCACAGACTAAGAGAACCACATGGATGCCATTAGAAACAGCTCGGGAAACAGAGAGAAAGAGTTGTTGACCAGAGAAGGGAGATCTAAGACCCTTGAGCAAACCAAATTGATCCATGGAGGAGGAGCAGGAAGCACCCAGAAAAGCACTTGGCAGCAGGGAATCATCATCCATTTCTTCTATCACGCTCCAGCAGAAGCAGGAGAGATGGTGGAGGATTCCAAAGCCAAAGTGGAGGGAGGACTGCAGATATGGCAAGTTGGGCAACAGAATGAGCCACTGCGTTACCTTCTCTTGGTGTCCAAAGAAAAGACCACTCAGGAAACTCTGACTTCCAAGCATTGATGTCCTGAATGATATTAGCAAGCTCTCCAATTTTCCTGACTCCATTACAAGCTTCAATTAATTGTTTGCAATCTGATTCAAACCAAACCTTTTTTTGTTCCAGGTTATGGGCAATATGCACAGCTTCTCTCAGGATTAGCGCTTCTGCAGCAAGGGGGAATTTGCATAAAGCTTCTTGGCAGCACCACAATTGACTATTCCAAACTCATCCCTGAAGATATAGGCTCCGCTAGCTTTCCTGGTATGCTGGGAGAAAGCAGCATCTGTGTTGCATTTCAAGAAAGTTGGTGGTGGTTTTTTCCATTGGACTGGGACTGAGTGGGTTGCAATGTCTCTTTGTAGGTGAATCTGTTTTTCCATAGCTGACATAGACTTCAAGAGAAGGTTAGCTGCATTTTTCAGGCAAAGGCTCGGGTTTGGGGGGATTCCTTCAAAAACAGCTCTGTTGCGTGACTTCCAAATTTCCCAAAGCAGAATGGAAAAATAAGCAATATCCTAGGTTGGATCTGGAACTGCAGAGACCAAGGTTGAGAAGAGACTTTCCAACCAACTAGCAAAGGAAGAGGTAAGGGCTCCAAGAGGTGCAAGGCATAAAGTGCTACCAAACCAAACAGCACGGGTCCATGTACAACCCAACAAGGTGTGGTTAATGTCCTCTGCCATAGAGTTGCAAATTGGGCAGGACTCATCCCTAGCAAGGTTCCTTCTCTTCAGACTTTGGTTAATTGGGAGCGCATTGCTGCAAGCCTTCCAAAGGAAAGACTTAATCTTCTGAGGGACTTTAGCACCCCAGATAGTTTGCCATAAAACCTGTGTGGGGTGGGAAGAGGAGGTGGCCAAACTCTGGTTGTTGCTGATGGCAGCTTTGACAGTTTCGTACCCCGACTTAACTGTAAGGAGGCCTGAGGGCACTTGAGGCCAGAAGAGGCGATCTTCCCCCCCTGAGAGGCTGAAGGAAGTTTGCAAGATCTTTCCTACTTCAGTTGGGGGAAGGTATTGCTGAATGGTTTCAACCTTCCATCTCTGATGTTCCCTGTCAATTAGATCACTCACTTTTTGGTTCCAAGGGCCCCCAATAATCTTCTCTCCAGTAGCAATCCAGCGATGGTTTGAGATATCAACTTTCTCTCCCGTGCCAATGCTCTATTGGCCATGGTTTAACAACAGGTCTCTTCCAAAGAGGAGGCTCGACCAGACCCAGGAAGCGTTCCTAGGCTTGGGAATTGAGAGAAAGTCTGTGGTGGGGAAGTAGATCCCTTTGAGAATTCTGACCCATAAGGCAGTAGGTTCTTGATATATCCTCCACGCTTGCTTTGCCAGCAAAGATTGGTTCATTATCTCTAAATCTTTAAAACCCATTCCCCCTTCTTCCTTTCTCATAGTTAGGCTTGACCATTTTTTCCAGTGAATCCCTCTTTCTCTCTTCCCTTTCCACCAGAATTGAGCAATTTTGGAACTAATAAGGCTACAGAAGGTCTTAGGAAATTTGAGGATAGCCATTGCATAAGTTGGTATTGCTTGAAGAACGACTTTAATGAGCACCTCTTTGCCTGCATGATTCAAAAGGGCCCCTTTCCATCCTTGAATTTTACTAAGGATTTTTTCCTTTATCCATTGAAGAGACTGCACCTTTGACCTCCCCCATTGAGCTGGCATTCCCAAGTACAGCCCAGGGTTATTCCAAGTTTGAACCCCAAGGATCTCAGCCAGTGTGCTCTTCCTGTTAGCTTCTAAATTCCTTCCTCCTATGAGACCTGATTTCTGGAGATTTATTCTTTGTCCTGAGGCCTTCGAGAAGAGGTTGAGGATCCGTTTGAGCTCAAACAATTCTGGTGGATGAGCCCTCGCAAAAAGGATTGCGTCATCCGCAAACAAAAGGTGAGTGAGGGGGGGCATTGAGGAGCCAACTTGATGCCTTGAAGACTGCCATTAGAGACACTGCTTTGGAACAAAAGGGAGAGCGCTTCCATGACAAAGAGGAACAAATACGGAGAGATGGGGTCTCCCTGGCGAAGGCCTCTAGAGGGAGTAAGCTTGTCTCCCACCACGCCGTTGATTTTATATCTGAAGGTGACTCCGGTAACCAAGGTCATGATGAGATTGACCCAATGAGGTGTAAAACCAAAAGCCAGAAGGGTCTCCCTAAGGAAAACCCACTCTACCCTGTCATACGCTTTGTCCATGTCAAGCTTGACAATGACATGATTTCTGCCAATAGGACCCGGTTTTTTAATGGCATGGAAAGCCTCCTGAACAATAAGCAAGTTGTCCTGAATTTGCCTACCTTGAATGAAGTCGCTTTGCATGGGAGAGATGAGATTGACCATATCAGGTTTGAGCCTAGCCACAATGATTTTGGAGATCACTTTGTAAATGAAAGAACAACAACTTATGGGTCTAAACTGTTGGATAGCTTCTGCATGGGGAATCTTGGGAATTAAAGTCACCAAAGTCTCATTGAGCTCCACGGGTAATTCTCCATGATCAAAGAAATCCAGAATTGCATTGTTGACATCATTCTTCACTATCTCCCTGTTTTGTTGATAGAAAAGACCATTAATACCATCCATTCCAGGAGCTTTAAGATCTCCCAGAGAGAAAACCGCCTCTTTAATTTCATCTGTAGAGACCTGGGCACAGAGCTTATGGTTTAGCCTATCAGTTACTAGCTTTGGGATTGGGGTCAGGCACTCACGCAGGTACTGCAAGGGGGAAGAGCTATAAATATCGCTAAAGTAGTTTACAGCAGCTTCATTGACTTTCTTTTGGCCCTCTACCCAGATTCCATGTGCATCTTTGATTTTGAGAATTCTGTTAAAGTCACGCCTTTGGATTGTTGAGGCATGAAAAAACCTTGTATTGTGGTCTCCCTATTTCAACTACTTGATTCTCGATCTCTGGTTCCAGTAAACTTCTTCTTGTTTCCACAACCCTTTTATGCGCGACTGTAAATCCTTAAGCTCTTGCCACTCCTCTTCTGTAGCATGGCTGTTCTGGAGAGATTGGATTCTGTGTTGGAGTAACTTGATCTCTTGGTCTGCACGTTTGAATTTTGCTTGACTCCAAGTGGTGAGAGAGTTTTTGCAATTCCTGGTTCTGGCCAAGAGGACATGCCAATTGGTAGGGTTGGTCTGGTCAATTTGGTGCACCGTTCCATCCTTGGTCCACAATTTGTTTACACTCATCATCTTCATTCCACATTGCTTCGAATCTGAACAGTTTAGTGGGCTTGGAAGTAGGCTTGAAGTGCAGAAGTAGGGGGGAGTGATCAGAGCTCACAATGGGGAGAGCCACACCCGTAGAGTTGGGGTACAAAGAGCGCCAGGGCCAATTGACAAGGATTCTATCCAGTTTTTCTTTTTTGATTTGGCCTTGCCTGGGGTTGCTACACCACGTGAACTTACACCCCTTTAAAGCCATGTCCATGAGTTCTGTATTGTCCAACAAATCTCTAAAAAGCTGTATCCTGGACTCCGTGTGAGCTCTGAGCCCTTCCTTCTCATAGTGTGCAAGGATTTCATTAAAATCCCCCATGCAACACCACGGGTAGCGGCTTAAAGGCTTCAAGGTAAGGAGCTGGGGCCATAAAAGTCTTCTTTGAGAGAAGATGGGATGAGCATAAACAAAGGAGCAACACCAAATAACATCAGCTTCCTTGTCAAAAATTTCTGTATGGATGAGGTTTTGGGAGCTTTGTTTAATGGTGATGTCCATGGAATCCTTCCAGAAAAGGCAGAGACCACCTGAGGTACCATTAGCTTCTACACAGTGCATATTTGGAAATCTGAGAGTTGATTTAATTCTATCCACTCTTTCTAAATGGGCTCTGGTTTCCATTAGAAAGAGGATCGCCGGCTGGAACTTACGACATAAGTCTTTGAGTTCCCTTATTGTCGCGGGCGCCGCCATCCCGCGACAATTCCAACTTATTGTACTCATCTAGGGGTTGGGGGCATGGCAAGGCCCGCCTCCTCAGCCGTATCAATTGTTGGTCTTGGTAAATCACTCAGAATGGGAATGCAGATTCTCAACTTTTGTCTCCCTTGGCCTCCTACAGTTTTATTTTGTCGTTGGTCATCTCTCTTCCTTTTCTCCAAGGCTAAGGACAAAGAGAAACCTGAGGCAAGGTCAACTTCAATATTATTATCAAGGACCTGTGGTGGCACCCCTGTGTGTTCCTCTTCCTCATCCGGAAGTTCAACATAATAATTGTTATTAGTCGACCCCTTATGTAAGTTCCCTAAGATAGGAACATCTGTAGAAGTAATTGCTAATCTGTCAAATTGGGCCATTGAAGACGTGCGAGAAAGTAGGTATGGTTCATGCACTGGACCGAAGACAATAGCCCAGAGTTGGATCGGTTTAATGTAGTGGGAAATAGCTTGAACATGGATCAAGAGCATTCTTTGACCAAAAATAAAAGATCAAGTGGGTTCCCCTATCCTCCTACGCAAAAAAAAGTTGTGTAATCTTTACACAAGGGTGAGTTGTTCTCTTGCCCGGTAATAATTATTATTTTTTCTCTAAAAAAATTCTAACCCAGTTCTCTAAACGTTTCTAGAAAGTTTTCATTCATCAACATCTTCAAACCCCATCTAGAAAATAGTCACACAAGTTATAAGAATTTTTCTGCAAATTAATTTTAATATGTAAATAATATATTATAAATAATATGTACTATTTGTAAGGCTTTACACTTTCACAACACCGAGCGACATAAGGGGTTTGTGGGTGTTTTTAACCACCACAATTTATTTGTATTTAAAAAATCAATCTGTCATATGCAAAACATATGGTAAACATGTGGCAACAATTGGATCCAAAATATTAAATATTAGAGACACCACTTTTTCCTTTTTAATACATTATTACTTTCATTTTCTTACATTCCATTCACTTTATTTTTATTTCTTACTCTTCTTTCATATCAAATCATTTAACATAGGTTGTTTAGAGTGAATCGGACCGAACCGGATTTGAAAAAACTGAGGAAATTTTCTAAAATTAGGCTGGCTGAAAAAACATGATTTATGAAGGTTTGGTTTGGTTGGTTTCGGTTTGGGCTCTGGACCGATTGAAGTAGAGTTAAGAAAAAAAAAAAGCGAAACCACCTAAGCCCATAATAGTCAGCGAGTGAGATAGGGCAATAGGGTGAAAAAAATTACTCGGCCCAACACTAACAACCTACCCTTTAAGAGACTACTAACTAATTTCTTCTGAAACCCTAACCGTCACTCACTCTCGCAACTTCATATTCTTCTCTTCTCTCTCCCCACTCATAGACAAACCCTAGCAACCACTAATAACACCTTAGTTGTTGCCACGTCTCTTCCCTTTTTCGTTTGTTCTCACTTCCTACCCTCTTCTCTTCTCTCCTCCCCTCCCTTTTTGGTCTTCCCATCCACAAAAAGCTCTGATCTGAAAACTCCATCTCCATTCACAGTGAAAATGGCGAGAGAATACGAAGGGAAGAATGGGGTTTTAGAGAGATATAAATCTTGACATGCAATTCATGTAACACCCCGATTTCGGTGGTGCCACTTTAGTGACTTTAAATCAATAGTGCGGAAAATGCGTAAATATTTTTTTCGTTTTCTTTTCAAATAGAAGACTTAACATAATGAAGACTCAACCCAAAGATAATAAACATGAAGTAATTGGAGATAGTGCCCGCAGGCGAATAAGTACATCCCATGGTCAGAGCCATGAGTTTTATGAATACAGTTTTCAAGAAGATAAGTCAGCCCCAAACGGCCCTCGAAAGACTTCCTATGCCTGACAAACTCTCTGTGATCCTCCTGGAAGAGAACCACACAAAAGCTAATAGTCGGGGACCTACCCTGCCCCAAGATGAGAAATGACAATCAGAGCTGTGAAAACAATCCCCCATATAATACACTCCTAACATCGACCCTCATCCGATCATGCATGAAGTCCGGGTCCACGTCGAAGGCTCAGTAGTAGTCATTGCGCTCAGGATCCTCCCCGAACGACGAACCATCTTGAATCAGCTGTTGGACGTCTGGCAGCAGGCCAACCGCCCAAACACAACCATACACATAAAGCCAAGGCGCTAGGGTCAACTCACAGAATATAATAGATAATACAAGCAACATGTGATGAATAAAGGGGTATATATATATAGGTTGTATATATACATATAAGTTCTGTATCGTCTACCCTAAGGTATATACATAACATGTTATCAGATTTCTAATAACAATTCAATATTCAATATCTCAATAATTCAATAAGTTATATCTCGAAAAACTTGATAAGCAATATATCAACGAATATAGTTAAGTGCATGGTATGCCAATGCAATGTCATGCTCAAAATATGATCCGGATAAAATGTCACCCTCACGATGACCCGAAGCATCTCGCTCCGCTAAAGTATCTCGCTTTTATGAAGCATCTCGCTCCTGTGAAGCAGCACGCTCCTATGAAGCATCTCGCTCCTATGAAGCTGCACGCTCCTGTGAAGCAGCACACTCCTGTGAAGCATCTCGCTCCTATGAAGCTGCACGATCCTATGAAGCATCTCGCTCCAATGAAGTCTGATCTGAGATCGTCCTTCGGAAAGCAGCAAACTTTCCAATAAATGTATGCATGAATGCAATATGGTTAGCCAAACAACGAATCGTCCTCACCAAGGCACGCGTGTCTAGCTAGAGTACATTGTCTCTACAATACCCTAAGGTAAACAAGGAAGTGCTAATCGCATTTGGTAACTTTCCTAGTCACTTGGGCTCACCGTCTCGATGGCCAACCAAACTGCTCAACGAGCAAAAGAATGCAGCTCGCACTCAGTGACCTTTCAACTTACCATGGCTCACCATCTCGATGGCCAAACAAACTGCTCAACGAGCAAAAGAGTATCAACATACTCAGAACTTACAATTTCCCTAAAACTTGGATTCGACGACACTTCTCATTTTCAAAACTTAATGTTCAAGCCCTAAACTTTCGTCTGAGTCTTTTATCATTATATTAAGGGTTTTGAGGTTGTTTAATACATTATGGAGGTTCATTATGAAATTGTTTAAGTCTCGTCTCTAATCCTATTAGTTTCAAAGATCCCATAATTCCAATGATTCCCTGGAGAAGGTCTCAAAACAAAAGGTCCATCATCACCCAAGTAATGGCCCGAGAAGTTCCCAGGTAAGCTGGCCGGGCACAATGCCTCATTAAAAGCCCTTCTTGCCTTAGACAGAACAACCCAAGTTCTTACGTGAATTCAAATGGGGTTTTTTCCAATATCATTTTCAAACTCAATTTTCCTTTGAGAAGGTCTCGATCCATAAAACAATAATAGGGTACGAACCTCGGTCCGTCCCATCAAACTTTATCCAAAAACTCGTCAGGAGTCTGGCATAACTACCCGTTATCCACTATCTTGACGTTCCTTACTCATTAGCACAATTGCACGGTATATTCAATATAGTCAGCAATTCAAGTGCGTAATTGAAAGACACAATATAATCAATATAATCCAAATATCATGTGAACAAATAATCACATGGCCTATAGTTAACCATTTAACAATTAAGCATGCGAGTCAATTATCAACATATCAATGCGATAAATCCTAATCTCCCATGTCGACCGAAGCCCAGAAAACGGAGACACACGTCTCAATCAGTTCACTCGGCCGAAGCCTTCAGAAAACATTTTCAATCCAGACAATTCATATGCATAAACAATAATTCAAGTCGAATTTATCGACGCCTACAAAGCATTAGCTAGCAAGTAAGTTGCCCTAACCTCGAACTCGTCCAGTGTGTTCAAGCAAGACTCCTTCACAATCCTCTTTTCCTGCTCCAAGTGTTCCTCCAAACGAATCTTTGAGAAAACGAAGCGAAAGTCAATCAAAACAAGTCAATTCGGTCAAAACGATACTAACTAGCGTTAGACAAAGCTTAAGAAGTTTAAGAGTACAATATTTAAGCGTGAATAGACGACAGAACCTCGTTCGCTAAAACGAGCATAACTCGAGCTACAAAATTTCGACAATCGAAAGAGCTACGCAATGGCTCAGGTCATAGAGACCCAAAAATTATTTTTGGACACGGTACCCTAAGCAATAGGTTTCGGCCACTATGTAAAATAGGGTTTCCGAACTTTTTCTTCGATCTAAATCGATTCCTAGGTATTCTTAGGCGATATCTAGGCCAAGGAAACTCTCAGAAAAATTATCGAATCGAAAACTGTCGCAAGGGGTATTTTGGTCAATATTTTTAGCTCAGAAACTCAAAATCAGAATTTCGAAAAACAAATTAGATGGGGTCGATACCAACGACGATTATGACGACTAATCTTACTAACGCTAAGCTCAGTCGAGGGTTTTAAGCCCAAAGGTTGGAACTTTAGCCAAAAATGGGTATTATGAGCAGAATTGAAACTCTGCGGCATTTCGGCGAGAATCGGTGAAATGTAATCCGCTAAACATGCTCAGGGCACGCAGGGAATAAGTTTAGATAGAAAGATGAAGTTATTTGGATAGTTTTGCCAAAAAAACTCAAAACTTAGAGCATAGAAAAACATAGAAAAAAACTACGGAAACGACGATCAAAGGTAAGGATTAGCGACTATACCTCGATACCGTCAAGTAGCAACTGTTGAATCAACGATCAAGCAAGAAATGGCAAAAATCTCTTCTCCTCCTCCTCTTGGTGAAGCTCGCGGGTTTGGGAAAGAAAATGGTGAAATTTTTGTTTTTCATTTTTCAAATTACAACAACATATATATAGTGAATGAAATGGAAGATATTTTGTAAAGGTTAGATAAGGATGGATAGATATTTGTAAAGATCGGATAAGGATGAATAGATATTTTGAGAAGATATTTTGTAAAGATTGGATAAGGATGAGTAGATATTTTGTAAACCGGTACAGATTTGTTTAGATATCGGAGGATTTAACTCATAGAGTTAAGATAAAAATATAAGAGTGATTCCGATTCTTTCCTACTGATTCCAACGTATTTTAGACACGATATTCTCCCCGCTGAATCTTCTAATTCTTCAAAGAAATATCGGTATGATTTTTGGTTTTCGAGGCTTGTTTTTAATGTTTACCGGCTTAAAATGCACTTTATGGTTTTGACCTCGGATGCAGAAACTTCCTTCTGAAGAAAGATTTGGAACGTCGATTAGAGTGGGCGTTCACGGATGAAATCTTTATTTGAAGCTCCGAACAGAAAAAATCTTCATCGTCGGTTGATTTTAGGTTTCTTGAACTATCAGGGTTTTAGTTTCGGCAAACTTCCGAGGATTGGAATCTGACGTTCGTACATTCTAGGGTTTCGCCTTGAAACGCTTGTTATAGATGGATTAAGGGAAGTTCTAACATTTCTCTGAAGATTTTTGGAATTAGCTTCCATCGTGCCTTTAAGTGAAAACTAGCTATTTACTAGGGTTTCTGCCCTAGGTTTAAGCGTATATCGATCGTGCTATACCTTTTATCGATTTTGATATAATCCTTAGACTTTTCCTGAACTTTCTCCTTCATAAATTTATTCCTTTCGATAAACTCTTGTTCAGGTTTTTCTTTCACGATACATCAAGCCTAATCGTATATGGAAATCTCTTCCACTTATTCTAAGCTTAAAACTTGGGTCTTACAATTCACGTAACGAGAACAACAACCTTTGCTCTTCCTCAAGACCTTAATTTCTCTCTCAGATTGTGATGCCTCCTCCTCGGTGTTAACAGATCTTGCGATAAACCACGTTCTTTTTCTTCTTTTGTGATAATAATATCTCTTCAATTCGCTGTATTGAGTTTGTTCTTCTCACTTTATTGTTCTTCTATGCTATATTGCAAGGTGAAATTTTTGTGAAAATTTAATGAAAATTTTGTCTTCTTCCTTCTCTTCTTATTTCTCTATATTGACTATTGAAGTTGTACTTGTATTTTTTCTTTGATCGGATACTATTTAACCGACCCGACACACATAAAAACTCTCAAAAACCAAATTCAAACAACCAGCTCATACTAACGGACGGTGGCAGTCCTGCTTGTATGTTGGTTTCAGGCTTTCAGCTGTTCGAAACCGACAATATTAACTCAAATTCGCCCGTTGGACAGTCCTAATCTATCATATATATCTCACATTTTCTTTTCTTTATTCAAGTTGATTATGTTTCGCCTCTTCCTCGGAGAAAGACAATCAAACAATTCTCAATCATGGTCCTTGCGAATCGGATCATCTATATAATATACCAAAGAAAACTCTAGATATTTTTTTTGGGGAAGGCAAATTAAATTAATTGAATAAAAATGTGGCACAAAGGGTGCCACTCCCAGGACAATATGCAGGGAAAGAGAAAGAAACAAGAAACATAGAGCAAAACAGGGAGAACACCCCTAGCAGGGAAGAGTTCTCACAATACACAAAGCCAAGGCAGAAAAAAGGAAAAAACGCCAATGGATCCAGTGCTGATCTCGAACAAGCCAGATAAGGGGGAAGGCACTAAGAGAAGTCCCTTCCCAAGTACAAGCTCGGAATCGAGTCCCACTCTACGAAGGAGCAGTTGAAATTCTTTCCTCTGCACTTAAGCCACTTCCAAGAGCGAAACCTTGTCAGTCTAATTACCTTCTCAGCGCAAATTGTTCAAGACTTGAAGACTATCTCATTCCGATGTTCCCAAATCAACCACACACACACACTCTAGATATTTGATATCTTTCTCTTTGAATGAGTTCTCAATTCCTGCGACGGTTTCATTAGATATCTTACAACTAGAATCCCTCTTTTTTCTGATCCAGACCCTCCACCACCGCAAACCCTAGTTAGATTCAGACATGATACACTTTTTAGTTATTGAGAGACCTTATATTTCATCAGATGGAGGTGTATTCAAAGTGTATATGAATTATTTTCCTTGACCCAAAGCAAAAAAAAATCATCTTTTAAAAAAAAAACATCCGCTTTGTATTGATTATTGACCACCCTAAAAGTGGACATCTTGCACTAGTATGTAGTATCAGGACTCTTAATTGACATAATTGACAGTTTTTAACCGGCACAAACCTTGCATGGTCGCCAAATACCCTGTGGTGAGCGTCAAAATATATCAGCACCGATATATTTTATCCTTGTACAAGTTTTGACAATTACCTTGCCCGCTGCTATTACTGACTTCTCTTCGCCAGCAATTACAAATTTGAATTTGGCATTCGTGATCCAGAAAGGGCAGCAGGTATTTTTCAATTTATAATACATATGCATTATATACTAATATACTACGTATGTGTATGTTAATATGTATATACTATATATCTGCCAAAAAAAAAATCTGTACTGCTATATTATACTAGTATCTACCAACACCCAGAGAGAAAGATGCCAAATTAGAACTGGCAACAGCTTTATCATCTCAAATCCCAACGTGAGTGGTGTTTACTGTTTAGTCAGAAGAGGGGATAAATCTATTCATCCTTAATATACGTTCCCTACATAGCCGCTGTTAGGAAACCCTATACTAAATTATTAGAAGTGGGATTGAGTAGACTTTCGACCTTGTGCAAACAAAATATATAGGACCCCTCTTCGTTTATGCAAAAGTGCACACTGTGTTTGCATTGCAACATAAAGCTCCTTAATGTTTGTGAAAAAGCATGCACTCGCATAAGTAAAACCTGCACCCTCTGTTATAGAAAACTGCACGCAACAACAACAAAGGATTTACAATAAAAGTACGTGCCCTCCGTGACTGTCTCTTTCTCCGTGTTTATATACCATGAATAAGAGAGAGAAATGTAGGCGCAGATGATAGCAGCCGACCTAGGAAAGGTAGGTCTAAGAAGTTGTAAAAGTGAGTGAGACACAATCCAACACACAATCCAGCACAGAGTTAGCATGTAGTATATTACTTAAGCATTCCAAGTTTGATCGCTAAACATTATATATGAAGAATGATTTGTCGCAAAAGACATATCTTGATTTAATATCATCTCAGTTTGAGAATTAGTCTTATCGGTTGTGAATACCTCAGTGCATCTCAATAAAAAAAAGTGGCTTCTTCAGTGCTCTTTCTAAGGCACTAAAAATCAAAAAGTTATAACTGGAAAATTAAAGTACAATTAGAATAAATGAAATTATAAATAATCAATATTATAATAGGAAAACTTAAATTGATTGAACACTTACAAACTAAATTAAGATGACACCAATGTCATATGAAATTTGTGGGAAAAAAAGTGAGTGAGAGGGGTGTTTATATGCCTACTATTTTACTTGTCATTCCGTGTTTTCTATAGCTAACGGTTTTAGAAATGCAAGCATGCAAGTGATGATACAGAGAAACAACAAAAGTGAAGGATAGGGTCAGAGATTGTTTAGTTTACATTTGTACATACATGCATGGGTCTGATTGATGATGGTATGTATAAATTATAATGCTTCACAGTTTCGCAGCAGCCTTATAGCACTCACGAGGAGGCTGTAACAACTATAACAAATAGGGATGGATCAAGACCCGAAATTCATGTTGATTCAGTGACAACAATAACACCATGTCCATGCAACAGAATTTGATGTTATATGTCGGGAAGTAATTAAAGTGCTTTGCATTAATTGCGACTATGTTTCTTAATTGCACTAATGCATGAACAATATGGATCGTGTGGTCTCTCTCCCACGCAGAGAGCATATATCATTAGTACTAGCCAGCTATATAAGAACAAGCTAGCCAAGGTAGTGTAACTCATGACTATATATAATACACTGAACATATGGATGCGATAAAAGGAACACATGCATCGTGAAACTTCCAGCGTTTGCGGGATATATATGCGCTTTCATCTTTTATCTTCTCTCATATTGTGTCAACTTTGACTTGTGGATATTCTGTGTCCTTCTTCTCTTTCACTGATCCGCAGTTGTCCTTGCATAAAAGCTTCTTGTTCGAAGTTGTGTAGCAAATCATGTAAACTTACCCTAAAACTAGCTAAGTCGATGGTCTTCACTTATGATCTTGAGGCAAACGATAGCCGTTGACAAACTACGAACATTCAGGCATAGAGAGCATTGGCCACACATACTACAAGAAAAATGCTAATTACTTAGAAGGAAAAACCATTGCTAGGGCAAAAAAATGTGTCACTAATTGGATCTACCGCCACAGCATAACCATCGAATAGTATGTAGCGTTGGTATATTGTTTGCGTTGATGAAGTCATCGGTAACATCGATGATTAATATATGTTCAATCGTACCTAGTTACATCCCACCAATGAGGAGTTCTCACACATTCATCGCATCAATCGTACCTATTAATATATCTTCTCTGTATCATTTATCATATTTAAGAGGCTCCAATTATATAAGGGAGTTCTCACACATGTTCATTTGGAAATCTTAACTCTTTTTTCTTTTTTGAAAGTAGAATATATATATATATATATAATATAAAGTTGATAGTACAGATAACACACAACGTGTGAATAGTCCACAATGCAACAACGAAATTCTTAAGACTTCAACCCGGTGAATAAACACCTAAAACCTACAATAAGAGCATCTATCGGGGACCTAGGTGTGGCAAATGTCACACAACCCAACAAAAATAGGGCTCAACTCAACATTGAGACTCAATTAAATACAGTACATCAAACAAATAGAAAACAGCAAAGAGATCACTGCCAACTATACCCAAGAGACCCGGTTACAGCATCAATAGCCCAAGAACACCAACGACGACGCCCAAAGTGACATCATCAACCATGAACCCTCCACACGCACGAAGACAGGGAAGGCACCGAAAAGGGTAGAATCCACCAACGCTGCCAGGGAGCCCGAATCCAAGAATCCGAGCTGATCTGGCCTCAACAGGCACGCACAGATCTAGGCAGGCAAAGAACAAGACTCTCCAGGCAGATCTGGCCTCAACAGGCACGCACAGATCACAACCAGCCCCTAACCTGTACACCCCAACGCAATCCCAACCTCCTCACCAACAGCGGAGGCAACCGCAAACACAGATTTAAACACAAATCTGGCCAAAGAGGATAAAGCAGGGAAGAAGATGGGGAGCACAGATTAGCGAACAAGGATGAGTAGCCACACAAGGTTAGGGTTGCCAATGGAGAGCCTGATTCAAGAAGATGATGGCTCCGCCGCTAGGAAGAAGATGAAAAGCAAGGAGGCCCTGGCGGCATAGGCGTCACTGAACCCCGCCGGACTCCGCACCACAGCAAGACAATTCGGCCGCCCTCGCCGACAAAACTCGCACACCCGCGGCGGCCAAAACCCACCACCAACGACGGCAGGCGCCGCACCCTAACAACGGTGGAACACAAGCAAGGAATCGCATAGCAGATCCAGAATAGTTTCAGCACAGATCCACCAGAGACGTGTATGACATCTCCTCCGAATCCCGAACCCAAGAAACGGCTCCAAGCGGAGGACGAAACACCGGAAGCGGCGAGGAGGGCAAGGAGGACGCAGCCGTCGGGGAAGGGAGAGGGGAAGAAACCCAAGGAAAGGGCACTGGTGCAGCAACCCCAGAAGCAGATCTGGTTTATTAGCAAAGGAAGAAAGATTAAAGGACAAAAAACAGAGGGAGAAGGAGGGGGTTGCCGCCGCGCCAGGAGGAGGCGGCGCGGCGGCCACCCATTAACGAAGCGGGTCGAAGAGAGAGTTTTAGAGATAGGGAGACTTTAGAGAGAGACTAGGTTATACGTGATGCGAAAATATGGAAATCTTAACTCTTAAGGCAAGATAACATTACGTTTGCCCTATTTTGCTCTTAAGGTTTTTAAGTGAACATTTGGTGTCCGACGAGTCTTGGTAAAACTCTCCTCGGGCCTTGTCATTGAACATTTGACCTCGTGATAAAGAAGCATTAGCACAAACTTATAGTCACGGATCTCAAGACAACCACACTCTAATACCGGAGGTCATCGTTCGTCAGAAGAAGGCTTCAATTACTAACACAATAAGAAAGACTAATTTTAGCATAAAAAATTAACGTCTCCCTGACGTTGAATTGATTTATCCATTCACTTGTTCACTCACTAGTTTTAGCGTAAAATTTTTATTCATTCCCTTGTTCACTCTCAGCTTCTCTTGTATTTGTTGGTTTAGAAGGAAAAGATGGAGGTTCAAGCACCCGATACACAAATGAATGACGAAGGAACGATGGGGCACCCAACAACCACTCTGAACCAACCAGATCGAAGCGCCACTGAAGCCCCAACGTTCGATTATGCGACATTGGGAACCAATCCCATGATTCCGACCCTCTTCCATTCCCTCTTGTGAAAATCTTAACATTTCTTCTTTTTCTTCATTTCTATTTTGTGGTCTCAATCTAAGAGCCCTAACTGCATGCATGCATCAATAATACAAACAAAAAGCTTGGATCTTATGTGTTTTTTGAGTTCTAAGGTTTTGCTTAATAGTAAGTGGATTCAAGTGATGAATTGGTTCGATGTTATTTTGTTTCTGCTTCCAATGGTGAAAATCACAAAATCACAGTCAAGGAGGGCGATGCCATGAGTAAGGAGGAGGCCAAGAGTGACGTGGTGTATCTTCCCAACAAGGAGATGAGAGAATATGTTGCAATGTTCATTTGCGAAGAAAAACGAAAGAGTGATTTGGTGGTAGAAACTGTGATGAACCAGTCCAACTCCATTAACAATCTCTTAATTGAAATAGAGGAACTAAGTCCATGATATTTCAACGACAGAGACGGAAAGATTTCAACATATGAGATAAGGAGGTGATTTGGATCAGGTGAAAGCTATAGTTGAAAGAGGCAAAGATGGCTATTAAGACATTGGATTCAGAAGAAGTCAGATTGCTGAGTTTGGAGGATTTGGTGAAGCTGCTAGAATCTAGGGAGAAGAGGAGAAGTGAAGTAGTTGGGGGGAGCTTTTGAGATGAATGACACCGAGCGATGTGGGTTCATAGCCTCCAAAAATTTCAAGAGCATGTTGAAGAAGTTGGCATTTCCTTCAAGATCCAAAATCTCTTTCACAGTCGAAAGCTCCTTCTGTTATGAATGTTTTATTTCAGGAAGTTTACATCTTTTTCAGGATTTATGGGTCTTTTAATAGGTAATGGGGTCAATTTGATGGGTGTTTTTGTTAAGTGGCTGCATTTTTCTGGGTTGAGGTCCATGATGGGAAGAACATTGATAAAGAACTTGAGATATTGAATGAGGGATTAAGGATTTTTTATTGTGTTTATTTGGGGACCAAAGATTTCTAAAATCAAGAATTAAAGAATTTTTAATGAATAATATAAATTTAATTATTAGTTATAAATGTGAAGATTAAATTTTAATTGAAAATTATGCATGACGTGTCACGTCAACTCTTACCTGCCACTAAGCAATGTTACACAAAGTCCGCCTTCAAGCAAGGGGTACTAATTCCAACATTTGCTAAACGCAAAAACAATAATCAAACTTGTTTTTCCAGGGTGTGATGAAAATTGAACCGACTTACAATATACAAACCAATTTAATTGTAAACCCGAATTTTTATATTAAATAAATCCTAAACAAAAATTATCTATCTATATATCATATATATATATATATATATATATATATATATATATATATATATATCCAAAAAAAAAATATGTATATATATATATATATTTGAAACTGCCTTGTAAATCCTGTATTTTAAAAGGTGATAATGGTGTGAGAAAGAAAACGAACATGTAGCATAAACTACTATATATTAAGTGTATGTTTATATTAAAGTTGTGTTAAAAGTAAATGTTTTTTTTATTAATATGACAAACTTGTTGCTTTTTAAAAAAAGGCTTAATTGCAACTTTGGTCCTCGGCGTTTACCAATGCCACAATTTTGGTCCCCCACCTAATTTAATTACGTGGATGGTCCCTGACGTTGTAGGTCGTGTGCAACGTTAGTCCTACCGTTTATTTCTTAATGGAGGAGGCTTACGTGGACGTCCAGTTGGAGAGAGAAAGGAGGTATGAGGAGAGAGGGAAGCACGTGAGTTCACGTGACCCTTATCTGAACTCATTATACCCAAACCCCTGACCTCCCTGGAACGAAGAAGGTAACGCGATTTAGATCCCTAGGGTTTCAGATTTCGGTATAATGGGTTCATATAAGGTTCATGTGAGTTCACGTGATACTCACGTGCTTCCCTCTATCCTCAGATCTCCTTTTTCTCTCAAACTAGACGTCCACGTAAGCCTCCTCCATTAAGAAATAAACCGTAGGACTAACGTTGCACACGACCTACAACGTCGGGGACCATCCATGTAATTAAATTAGGTGGGGACCAAAATCGTGACTTTGGTAAACGTCGGGGACCAAAGTCATAATTAAGCCTAAAAAAAATTGCATTGAAAATGTGCTAACCTTTTCAACTCACTTTCAAACTAAGTATTACAAATCCAACAATTCACTTGTTTGAAGATGGAAAAGCATTACCCGCAAATACACTCTTGCGTTTCTTTGTCCCTCTATCTGACAGTGATGATTGCACGGCGAAACCCCCACCTGCATATACATTATTGACAATCTTAAAAGAAAAGAAGTATTTAACTTGTGAAAGATACAAAGAAATTGAACAATTATAACTGACGAGTGTTGACACACTGCGTTTTTTTGCCCCTCAATCTGACAATGATGATTGCTCGGTGAAATCTCCACCTGCATATACATTATTGACAATCTTGTAAGAAAAGAAGTGTTTAACTTGTTTAAGAGACAAAGTAATTGAACAATTATTACGTACGAGTATTCAAAGTGTGAAAGCAGGAGAAGAGGCAGAAAAAGAAAAGGAGACTTCCGCCGCCAGGGAGTTCGCCAGCGGTGGCCCCTCGATGATGAAATGACGACGTTATTTTTGCTCTAACTGTCTTACAATTATTTTTTAGCTCAGTTTTTACTCATTTTCTTGTTGAGGAATCGTTTTATTCTGCTCAAAGTGAAAAAAAAAAAAAAAACAGTTGCGTTGTCTTTTCTTTGTACAACTCAGGTTTTCATGATAATTGTGCAATAAACTATGTTTCAAGTGACTCTTTTTTTTGAATAATCGAGTGAAAAATTGGAAAAAAAAGAAAAAACATGGAAAACATAGCAAAAAGCTGAACGTGTTACAAAAAGGGCAAGAGAGTGGGCATGTTGATGGTAGACACAACTGCGGTGATCAATCAAGGAGAGCGCAAGGTCATGGTAATAGTGGCACAGTCATGAAGCACGGTTGAAGTGCGTGGCATTCACCGACGTTCGGACGTTCACAACCCTTACTCGAAAAGTTGTGAAAATAAGTTATAAAAGAAGACATGACAAAAAAAAAATGAGTTCAGCGAGATCACACGAATAGAAAGGTCGTAGACGAGACGAAATCCTATTGCGGGTTCATTGGCTGTAGATTAAGAGGTGCTTAGGCAAAGACTACACCAGATGCAATCTTCTCCCATGTTTTCATTTTGCAAGCTATGATTAGAATTGTTTTGTTCTTCATTTTTATGATAAGTAGCTAAGCAACCTCTTATAAGATTATGATGTAAAAGATGATATGAACCTCGGCTTTTAGTTTTATAGCATTAGTTTCAGTATTGATTGGGGCTTACTTTCTGCGCTGATTTCTGTATTGCTACTTGATCAACCGTAGTATTTTAGCTCGCCTCTAGCTAAGGTGTCAATTTACAGCCTTTCAAATATTTCCAATTCGGTTAGGTGATGGACTAGTTAACATCCCTTAGGTAGCTTCCCTGCACTTCATGCTTATCCACTCCAACACACCTATTGATGGTCACATCTAGGTAACCTGGTTGATCTAATTTCAAAATTATATTTTGTGTTTTCTTTATTTACATGCATGCTCACAATCAATAAATAAACTCTTTAATTGCCTAGAAAATGAACACATCTCTTAGAATTAGAATTTCATATCTAAGTTCCTTGGGTACGATAACTTAAACACTAGATCAAAGGGACCAAACAATACTTATTTTGGCTTTGATATATATTTTTTAATTGAGAAAGGGTGTTTCTCAAGCTTCAGATTATTACGAATAAATTCATTTTTATTTTTGAAAAAAATATATTTTAAGAGCAAGATCATTTTCACAGTCTACAATCATGTGATAATGGAAAATCAGAAAAGGTTGTGCAAGCATAAAGACGAGAGGAAGTTAAATTGAAAATTTTCATGTTCTAAATAAAGAGGTTAAGTCATCAGGGTGTGAAACAATTGAATACAGAAGGGGTTGGGAATGCTTATCTTTTAGATCATCTTCACATTTGTCTCAAAAGAAGCAAATTTCACTCCGTGAATCAACAAGCTTTCACACCCTGAATCAACCAGAGACGATTGTTCATGACCGAATACCTGAAGCATTTACTTTATGTATACTATAGAGATTAGACAGTATTAGTTCAAAGCATGAATGGAGGTTTATGCCAATAAAATAAAAGAGACAAATTCAATCTTCCAAAAGCATAAAGGAGTGTCTTACTGTTACAAATAGTAATAACAAGTAAGAAACTTCAATGCTAAAATATAACATGTTATCTCACTTGGATAATTGGATTAATAAGATTAAACACCGATTTTAATTTTAATAATCAAACTAACAAAGTATAATTCTTAAAAGTAAAATCAAGTAGAAGACCAATTTCTATGATGATCTGTTCTGAATTCTGATCTTCTGTTTTACAGAGAAGAAGTTTATTTTGCCTATCTTTTGATTTACATTTATAAACGACATTTGAAAGCATTGAAGACTGACATCAGAACCAGAAAAAAAACACATACAAGTAGAAGACCAATTTCTACATATACAAGACTGACTACAACAACTAGTACAGATGACCAATTTCTACATAATTTTCCAACAATAAGAACCAAAGGGAAACCAAAGTTTATGCTCGTTAAACAACAGATAATGACATGAAAGAGGTTGAGCATCAATATGTATAAAAATTAAGAAATATGAGAACAACTAAATGATTCAATGTACCTTAAGGCTTAAACTTTAATTTTACATATATACATGAACTCCCAGTCCCAGCTAAGATTGTTTCTTTGTTTCTCTTTTGTCAACCTTGCATTCCAGATCACATAACAGAAAGCACCTAAAGATTGTAATGAAGATTATACAAAACAAATGGAAACGATTGGATTGAACAGTAAAAAACAAGGCAGTAAAAGGAAAATGAACTGGAAATAGAGGGTATAGTACATTAAAAAGCGAATATAAGCAGTGGATTTAAAATCCATAGATGCATAACTACAAATGCTTAAAATGAAGCCAAGTTCAAAAGATGTTACTATTGTCATGAAGGAAAAGGCATACTTTTTTAGTCTCAAAGCCATAGAATCCTTACTCTTCTCCATATTACATTTATGAAATTTTAGTCATAGAGATCAATATATATTATCTAATGGCAGTTTTAACTCTGGAAAGGGTCATTCCCATATCTGGCTTTGCTGGTTTTTGTGCCCTATAGAGGAGGGTTGTAAATCTTTCACATTATCCTCATCAATATATATTTTCCTTTTGAAAAAAAAAAGGTCATTGTAACATATGACTACAACTGCGCTATGAACAATCCACAGCAAGGATTAGCAGAACAAAATGTTTTATATATTTGACACATCAATAGCATGCTTCTCCTAAATGATGGTTGATATTTCAAGTTGAACTATACTAACTACCAAGGGTCTGATAGAAGAACACTTCTCAATGATGGTTCTTGACTAAATTGGCAGTGAAATTTCTAGTTCAAGCCTCTTATCATAGAAAAGTGCTCCAACTTCCTCAAATGCATTTTTCCCTAATTTAAATGCAGATTATAGCTAGCAAATTTAGGTTCAATTCAAGATAAGACTACAGAACACGCCTAAAAGTGGTATCACTAACGATTAACACTGCCACTTTCAATCCAAAAATGAAAAAGCCAAAATTACTAGCAGCATGAACCACACAGGAACCTAAAGTTTCTATGAAGACGAAAATACAAATAATTCCATGAGTGAAAGAGTAATAATCTCTTACAATCAAAAGTGATCAAATAATCTTCAAAGAAAATCAGAGAAAATACACGAAAATAGAAAGGGGGAAAATGGAAGCTCACAAATTAAATACGAGAACCGTTTGGTATTGATATCTGAAACTGAGAGAGTGAGAGATCGCAAGTTATGACTGAAGAGTAAGCACCACGGGAAGACCAAGTTGAGAGAGAACAAGAGGAACGAAAGATAAACGTGCCAAAAGTAGCCGAGAATCTGAGACGGTCTTTATTTTTTACAAGAGGAAAAACAAACGAAACGGTGTTTTAATAGTGGAATATTTTTTTCTTTTTTTTATCAAATAGGAAGGGGTAAACCTAGAAGTGACAATATTTTCCGATGTACAAAAAAAAATATCTAGAGTGACAAGAGAAGCAAAGCATAAATAGGCGCAACTATTATGCGCCATGTGGTACCACAAACTCTATAAAAAAAAAGCATAACATTTATAACCACCGGAGGGGGTGAGGCATGGGAGGTGCTGGTGAACTCCAAGGTTGTCAGATTGATCACGACGGATTATAGTTTATGCCACCTTGTTAGTTTCTTTGTAGTCATAACTCACACAACAATAATCTAACATAGACATGAATCTCTTGAAAGCAGATATCAAGTGGTGTTGAAGGTGGAAAAGGCATATCGCGCTCATTCAAAAGCTCAACGACAACCTTGGAGTCACAAGAGAGAATGATTCGTTTTAGGCCCCAATTTATTGTTGTTTGGAGGTCATGGAACACACCCCAAAACTTAACACAGGTAATACTTCTCTTGACAACATTGGCTGAAAAACGAAAAAAAAAAACCACTTACAAGTTGAGATGATCAGAAAGCAGCACAAGAAAGAGAGGTTTGAATTGTGCCACCCTAAAACTTGAATATTCAAACGATTGAAAGTTTTATCGCCTTCTTTGAGATCGTTTGGTGTAGCGGAAACACAAGTGGAGAGAAAGAATCAAGAGACACCACATTTTATCCTGGTTCACCCCCAGAACATTAGGGCTACATCCAGTCCTTGGCTATACCAAGATTTCACTAACAAAGTATTAAGGACTTCAACTTACAAGTAATATTGTCCAAACCTCTTCAGGCATTATTGAGTATTCTTTCACCACTGCCTCTCCAGGAAAAACAAGTATTCTTTAGCCAATTGTCAAGTATTCTTTTTCCACTACCTCTTCAGGTATTAACAAGTATTATATGGACTTCTTCTTACAAGTATTAGTAGGACTTCTCCTTACAAAGTATATATGACTTCTCCTTAAACAATCTTTCACAGGATCATTTACTTCTACGAATTTCTCTTATCTAAGACTATACTTTATGTTATATTACATGAGAGATTAAATGAAAGATTTGACTCTTACGAAAATCTTCTTTTCATGTTGAAGCGGACGGTGAAGATGATCTTCTCTATAATGTGTTCTGAAAGCTTGCTTGCAATGTCTTCATATCTTTCCCTTTATAGTTCCGAATCTTATGTGAGATGAGAGATAGTTGTTGGAACGTATTCTTCACAAAGCTTCTAGTCGTTGGATCATACGGTACATGTGTCAGATACATTAAATGCATAATATTGTTTGATAAAGATCTTTTGCCAAAAAGATGTAGTATGTCATCTAGTAGGTAGCATATGTCTGAACTTCTATCCGTTGGTGTGAAGATATGGTAAATTGATAGTGACACCATTGTACTTTCACTTTCTGCATTGGACTTTGTCGGAACATATGATCTTGTCTTTCAAGACTTCTTCAAGAAGCTATTCTGAACTCTTTTCCAATTTTTGTGTAAGGTTCATTTTTCAGACACTGCAGCTTTCTTTCGATGATTAACATCTTTCATTTATATGATTCTTTCTGCTTCATCATTCTTCCTTTTGTTAGACGGTTTTTCTGCTTCGATCATTCTTTTTTCCTTCTATCTATTGGTCATATGGAGCTAGACAATAATTTTTTACCAAATTCTTGTGGCTAGGAAATGAATTTGTTTAGATGAAGCTTTGTCATATCAAGGTAGAGCTCTGTAGACGATAAATTTTATTCCATTCCTTACATGAGAGAAGGAGGAAACTTGGGTAGCAAAAGCGTTGTACTTATTTCCTTAATCAATGTGCTTTGTAGAGTATTACGTGATTCTTTTCACTTGACTTTCTTCTCATGAATGTTAGAGAGATATCTTCAATTTGAACATGATACTCTTTCTCTAGACATTGTCTTCATTGGTCAGCTTCGCGATAGACGATGAATTTTTTCACTGAGTGTAGTCTTCTCTTCTGGCAGACGATCTAGTAGATATGACATTACTTCACTAGTACAAATTATCTTGTAGTTTTGACCTTTCTTCTTTAGAATGAACTGTTTTCTTGTATTGTTTTGCACTTTGAACATCAAACAATGAGGGATGTGAGTCATAAGTGTTGTTTCCTAAAATATAATTCATATGAAATATTTAACCATTACACTTATACTCTTCAAAATTGTTACTATTCAGAATATGATAAATAATGTATCTAGCAATTGAACTTAACACAAGTATGGTCCCTGGCCATACCACCTACTAAAATTAAGCCTGAGTTTGATGTTGTTATGGATTCAATCATCAAGAGGAAGTCTGAAGAAGTCATGAAGAAGAGGAGTGTGAAGGATACAGATCCAAATATCGTGACTGAAGGTGAGGCATGGAGGTGAACTCCAAGGCTGTCACATTGACCACGACAGACTATAGTTTATGCCACCTTGTTAGTTTCTCTGTAGTCATGACTCACACAACAACAATCTAACATAGACATGGATCTCTTGAAAGCAGAGATCAAGTGGTGTTGAAGGTGGAAAGGCATATCGCGTCCATTCAAAAGCTCAACGACAACCTTGGAGTCGCAAGAGAGAATGATCTGTTTTAGGCCCCAAATTATTGTTGTTTGGAGGTCATGGAACGCACCCCAAAACTCAACACAGGTAATACTTCCCTTAACAACATTGGCTGAAAAACGAAAAAAGTCACTTACAAGTTGAGATGATAAAAAGCAGCACAAGAAAAGAGGGTTTGAATTGTGTCACCCAAAAACTTGGTTTTTCAAACGATTGAAAGTTTTATCGCCTTCTTTGAGATCGTTTGGTGCAGCGAAAACATGAGTGGAGAGAAAGAATCAAGAGACACCACATTTTATCCTGATTCATCCCCAGAACGATAGAGCTACATCCTGTACTTGGCTATATCAAGATTTCACTAACAAAGTATCGAGGACTTCAACTTACAAGTATTATTTTTATGCCTCTTCAAGCATTGTGGAGTATTCTTTCACCACTATCTCTCCATGAAAAACAAGTATTCTTTAGCCAATTGTCAAGTATTCTTTTTCCATTGCCTCTTCAGGCATTAACAAGTATCATCTGGACTTATTCTTACAAGTATTAGTAGGACTTCTCCTTACAAAGTATATAGGACTTCTCCTTAAACAATCTTTCACAAGATCGTTTACTTCTACGAATTTCTCTTCTCTAAGACTATACTTTATGTTCTATTACATGAGAGATGAAATGAAATATTTGACTCTTACGAAAATCTTCTCTTCATGTTGAAGCAGACAATGAAGATGATCTACTCTATAATGTGTTCCGAAAGCTTGTTTGCAATGTCTTCATATTTTTCCCTTTATACTTCTGAATCTTCTGTGAGATGAGAGATAGTTGATGAAACGTATTCTTTACAGAGCTATTAGTTGTTGTATCATACAGTACATTGTGTACATGTGTCAGATACATTAAATGCATAGTATTGTTTGATAAAGATATTTTGCCAAAAAGATGTAGTCTATCATCTAGTAGGTAGCATATGTCTGAACTTCTATCTAGTGGTGTGAAAATATGGTAAATTGATAGTGACACCCTTGTACTTTCATTTTCTGCATTGTACTTTGTCGGAACATATGATCTTGTCTTTCAAGACTTCTTCAATAAGCTATTATGAACTCTTTTCCAACTTTTATGTAAGGTTCATCCTTCAGACACTGCAGCTTTCTTTTCATCATTAACGTCTTTCATTTATATGATTCTTTCTGCTTCATCATTCTTCCTTTTTGTCAGACAGTTTTTCTGCTTCGATCATTCTTCTTTCCTTCTTTCTATTGGTCATGTGGAGCTAGACAATAATTTTTTACCAAATGCTTGTGGCTTCTTCTTAGGAAATGAATTTGTTTAGATGAAGTTTTATTGTCATATCAAGGTAGAGCTCTATGGACGATAAATTTTATTCCATTCCTTCGATGAGAGAATGAGGAAACTTGGGTAGCAAAAAGCGTTGTCATTGTTTCCTCGATCAATGTGCTTTCATTTTCTGCATTGTACTTTGTCGGAACATTTGATCTTGTCTTTCAAGACTTCTTCAAGAAGTTATGATGAACTCTTTTCCAATTTCTATGTAAGGTTCATCTTTCAGACACTGCAGCTTTCTTTTCATGATTAACGCCTTTCATTTATATGATTCTTTCTGCTTCATCATTCTTCCTTTTTGTCAGACAGTTTTTCTGCTTCGATCATTCTTCTTTCCTTCTTTCTATTGGTCACATGGAGCTAGACAATAATTTTTTACCAAATGCTTGTGGCTTCGTCTTAGGAAATGAATTTGTTTAGATGAAGCTTTATTGTCATATCAAGGTAGAGCTCTATAGACGATAAATTTTATTCCATTCCTTCCATGAGAGAAGGAGAAAACTTGGGTAGCAAAAGCGTTGTACTTGTTTCCTTGATCAATGTGTTTTGTAAAGTATTACGTGATTCTTTGCACTTGACTTTCTTCTCATTAATGTTAGAGAGATATCTTCAATTTGAACATTGCGCTCTTTCTCTAGACATTGTCTTCATTGGTCAGCTTCAAGATAGACGATGAATTTCTTCACTGAGTGTAGTCTTCTCTTCTGGCAGACGATCTAGTAGATATGACATTTCTTCGCTAGTGCAGACTATCTTGTAGTTATGACCTTTTTTTTCTTTTGAATGGATGTGTTCTTGCATTGTTTTGCACTTTGAACATCAGACGATGAGGGGTGTAGTCATAAATGTTGTTTCTTGAAATATAATTGATATGAAATATTTAACTGTAACCCTTATACTCTTCAAAATTGTTACTATTCAAAATAAGATAAATGATGTATCTAGTGTATGAACTTAACACAAGTATGGTCCTGGCCAGACCACCTGCTGAAGTTAAGCCTGAGTTTGTAACAACACTTCTACCCGTGTTAATTTTCGTGATATTGGGAGGCGGGGGCAGCCATCTTAAGTCTTTGGGAATACGTTGGTGACTAGGAAATTGCAGGGAACGAAGCTTTATCCAGGCTTCATATTCGGCAGCAGAAAAATCTTGCAACCAAGAGAATAGACGAGTAACATGCATAATTTTGTTTTGGAAAACTAACATGTTCCTTCAATGCCATAAGTGCCAATAGGTAACAACAAATAGGATCACCCAGGGGCACCATCAACAGTAAGGAGTGATGTGTGTTTGATGTTATTATGGTTCCAATCATGAAGAGGAAGTCTGAAGAAGTCATGATGAAGAGGTGTGGGAAGGATGCAAATCCAAATATCGTGACTGAAGTTGTAGTCTCGTAAAACATGGAGAGTGTCTTCCATGAGATACAAACAGACATTGAAGATGTGTATCCTACAACGCATTACATTAGTAAACAAAAGCACCTTATTATTTTTTAGGGACCTCAACGATAAGGACCAAAAGCACCTTATTATTTTTCATTTAAGGATGTATGCCAAAATAAAAACGTTTGAGAGTCTAAATCAAAGGCTCTCTAAAATAGACGGACCTAAAACATATTTAAGCTAAACTCATTGAAATATTTATAAATACTAAGAAGTTGTCATGTAAAAGTTTTTCTATATAAAATTGAAAAAAATTAGGTTAACATCCCAAATTGATTAGTTCCTAATTTTTTCGGGTTAGATCATTTAGACAACCCCTATACAAATTAAATTGAAAAATAATAAGAGCAAAAATAAATCTTAATATGTCAAAATCTGATAAAATTTGTTGTCATATGTGCATTGGAGCAGAGCCATCGATTCGTGCAGTCTCCATCTCTACTGACAAACCCAAAAACAAACAACACCACTTCCATCTTTCCCCAAACCTCACTCACACACTCTCAGTCTCCGCGCCCTCGTTCTGCACGGGAACCTGTGTCTCTTTCTCTCTCTCTCTTCTGATTCTTTTTCTCACTTCCTAAACAGCAGAAACATATAACAAACATTGAATGGACTTCAACCCCAAAAGCCACAGAATAAACCATAAAAGAAATAAAAATTGGGTTAAAATTCTCAGAGCCGCGTTTTTCAGAAGCAGTACAATCATGACACCCCCTCTCTAATCATGCACTTAATTACACCTCTCCTCTCTCTCTTTTTCCGACTTGTCAATAGGACACATCAAAATTACAACGATGCTGCTGCTCCTGCTGCAAGCCTCACATATTAAAAAAGAATAATACTTGGTTCACCTACATATTCCACCAACACTTGGATAAGATAAGAAGTAAATAAAGAAAAATGAGTGATACCACTTGTGATGTAATAAAAAAATCTAGAAAAATATGATAAAAAATAAGTGAAAATAAAATAAAAGAGAAAATAAAATGTGAATAAATCATTACTCATGAAAAGAGCTTAGAAATGAAAAACAACAAACTGAAGCGTCTCATTCACAGCAGTACCCACACTCTCTTGACTTTTTAGTATTTTCTCCTTTCTGTTGCTACTTTTCATCGTTTCGGATGTTTGCTTTTGCTTGCTGTGATCCTCTCCACTCTGTGACTTTCCCTTTTGAACTCATGGCACCAGCACCATTGCCATTATCTATCTATCTATTAACCCAATCACGCCCATTCAAAACTCTCTTGAGAACTTTCCACAACAACAACAAAGATACAAAACTCTTTACTTGACCCATAAAAAAGAAACAAAGATAGAAAACTGAAAGCCCCCCATTATACTCAAACCACCAAAAGCTAGGTAGTTCAACTCCAATGCTAATACCTCCTTGTGTCCCTTGTTCTTTTTCCTTCTTTTGATGCTCTCTCTAATTCCTTCCTCTATCAAACCCAACCTTTAAGTTCTGATAGGGCCCATTTGTCAATAATGGGTGACAAAGGAGACACCTCCAAGAAGCAACCTCAACAGCAACAAACTCAGTCTCATCAACACCAACAACAACAGCAACAAATTTCATCTTCACCTCAAGCCACAAGAGATGAATGCATCCCAGAAGGAAGGCCAATCCATCCTGTTGTAGTGGTTAGTGGAGGTTCCCCTTTCATTTCAAGCCCTCTATATGTCCCAAGTGGTGCAAGTTCCTCACCCTTTGAGCAGCAATTTGAGACACTGAACTCAAAGAGACCCAGATACAGCGGACAATGGAAACTTCTACCATCTCCATCTCCACCTCAACAACAAAAACAACCCCAAATGGCCATGCTTCCTGTTGAATCAAGTCCTTCACCACAAAAACAACAACAACCCCAAACCCACACTGCAGCTGCAGCTTCTTCTTCCGACACCACCTCGTCTCCGAGCCACTCTCCGGCCCCTTTGCTCTCAGTAGGTTCAGGCCAAGAGGGAAACAACAAGCAAGAGGGAGAGCAAGTTCACCAGCAGCTCAGAAAAGGGAAGTATGTGAGCCCAGTTTGGAAGCCAAATGAAATGTTGTGGCTAGCAAGGGCATGGAAGGATCAATATCAAGGTGGGTCTGATGGGTCAACTAGTTCAAGAGCAGAGCAACAGCAACAAGCAGAGTTTGGAATAGGAATAACCAGAGGCAAAACTAGGGCTGATAAAGACAGAGAAGTTGCTGATTTTTTAAGGAGGCATGGGGTGAACAGGGATGCTAAGACTGCAGGGACTAAATGGGACAACATGTTGGGGGAGTTCAGGAAAGTGTATGAATGGGAAAGAGGGGGGGAGAGAGATCATATTGGGAAAAGCTACTTCAGGCTCTCACCTTATGAGAGAAAGCTTCACAGGCTCCCAGCTTCTTTTGATGAAGAGGTTTTTGAAGAGCTTTCTCAGTTTATGGGGTCCAGAATGAGATCCTCCACTCATGGCAGAGCTGGTTCCTCTTTTGGAGATGAAGCTAGGATAAGACCTCTTCCACCACCACCTAGACCTTTCAAAGAAGATGAGATGACCCCTTTCTCAGGTAAAAAAGCATGGAAATGGGAATAGCACAAAACTGTTCCTTTCTTTTATTAAAATGGTTCTCCACTATCTCTGCTCCACCTAATCTTCATTATAATTGTCAATTGTAGTTTGATACACAGTAAAGTTTCAGTTTTTAACATTTTTAAATATTTTTTCAATTCCCTTTTATAGAATGCACAGTAGTTTTTGTGAGACATTCTCACAAACAGTTTATATTAACTGTGATTCTCTGACCGGTAGAAGCACTGTTTCAGGAAGAATGTTGGTGAATAGTGAAAAAACAATGAAAATGTAATCAAGTTTGAAACTTTCTAACAACCCACATTGTCATTGTTTGCAGGTAGGACAAAGCAAATTTCTATGACAAGTGGGGGTGATCAAGCTTTTTTCCATGGTCATAGAGGAAGCAGTTTCTTAGGGTTGGACACTCTCTTAGATATTCCATCCCCTTCTTCTTCTTCTTCTTGTAAAGAATTAAGAAGAATTGGGAAGATAAGAATGACATGGGAGGAATCAGTGAGCTTGTGGGGTGAAGAAGGTGAGATCCACAGAGGGCGTGTGAGGCTTCAAGGCTTGAGCTTTCTGAATGCAGAGGAACTCACTTGCTTTGATGATGCAATGGTTCCTTGTCCATTGGAGTGTTTCGAAGATGGTCCTCTGAGAGGGTTCTCAGTTGACAGATTCGTTTCGGGACAGCAAGTTAAGGTTTTTGGCAGGAGAAAATCTTCTCCAGGCTCTGGTTCTCCTGGTACCAATCAAAAACCGTTGCTTAACTATCTTCAATTTTACTATTGCTTTGTTTTTTTCATGTTTTAGGAATCATCTTACTGTTCTTTCTGTGTCTCTATTTCCCAGGTTTTGCTGAAAGAGTCCAATTCCCTTCCAAGCCACTTTCCATAAGATGTGAGTGACTTGTTTTTACTTAGTGGTCACTACCAAGTCTCATTCCTTTCACCTATAAAATCTTATTATTTTCTGTACAAAAGAGAAAATGAAGTTCAAAATATCTTGCTCAGAATATTTAAATGGCTTATTTAAATGGCTAATTAATAGCTCTACCTCAATGGCTTTTTTTTACCTGAAATTGGATGTGAATTTTGGTAAATCTTGTTTTTTCATGCTTGGGAAAACTAAACCAAGAAAGGAAAATCTTTCAGTTCAGCATTAAATTTATCTGATATTATTATAATGGTTGCCTAATTTGGTGTTTGGATATCAATATTCTTGGATGCATATATAACATTTTTGTGCTATGTAGTCTTTTCTAAACATTATTATCAACTTTGACACATTATACTCACTCTTTCCATCAATTCCACCTCTTTTCTTCTAAATATCTCTTTTATTTTATCACCAATTTTCTCATTTTTGTCTCTTCTTTTTCTCTCTTACTTGTTGTAGCTAGTGAAAGAACTATAATTCATTTGAGATCATTATATTTTTTACTTCACATTTTATATTGTTCTCTTTCAATTGATATCACACATCGTATCTTTTAATTTATCTCTTTTCTTCATATCTTTCTTCTATCAACTCCATTTCCATAATAAAGTGTGAATAAAACTAAATTGATTGGTGAAAATGAGTCATGAACTTATATAATTTGTGTATTTTATAGGAAAACAATTGGTTCAGTCCTGAACAAAATATAATAGCCAATGTGATAAGAAAATAAAAGAAAATACGTGGAAATGAGATGAATTTTTTTTTAACCCCATATAATAAACTATGTGATAAGAAAATAAGAAAAATGTGTGGAAATGAAATAAATATTTTTTAATGTGAATGGTTCAAAACACATTACTATATGCTAATTTATGGTTTCAACATAGAACTTCTAACTCCATATAGCTTGGTGTAAATTATCTAAATCCATAACCATTTTAGTGAAATCTTCCTTGGTTAGGGTACTGACCATGTAAAATTCTTTATAAAATGCAATGTTAGTTCAAAACTTTTCAATATAGGTATTTTTTCACATTTGTTATCATTTCTTTCCTTTATTTTTGTTTTTGAAATTATTTCTTTCCTTCAGTTATCCCTAATTCGATGAGATAAATTTTGGAGACACATTATATTCTCACTCTATTATAGTGATGCTGATTAATTTGGGCAAAATTATTATTAATTTTGTGTTGGTGTCAATTCACAGCTCTTGCCACATTGGACTTCCGGGATCCAACTGACCACTACATGGACTGCCTCATGCGTCTAGCACCGCCACAAACCCTCCCAACCTTGTTCGAGCTGAAACGCTACTTGCTAGAGCCACCACCTGAAGACTTGCGCTTCCCACTCAGAAAAGAAGTCTTCGATGACTTGCCACAAGGCAAAGAACTCTTCTTCACAACAACAACCTCAGAACCACCCTTGGATTGCAGATCCATCATCTATGACATCGTAGGCCCTATCATCCGCAACCACAACAACAACAACAACCCTACTCTACCTAGCAGTAGAGACTCCTTCATTCCCCTATGGGATGATTGCATCAACAGAATTGTCTCAAGATTCTGCCCTGACGAATTGGTCATAACTAGAAAACCCACATCACCATTCTCATCATCATCCTCATCATCCCCATCACAGGACATGCTATTGCAAGATCAATGGCCTAATGTGACAGGCTTCATCAACAGCTATTGCTTGTGGAGAGGTGAAGAAACGGTTCATGTCAAACAAGGTCAACCAGACCCGTCCTCCACCCTCATCAGCAAGCTACACTGGACCTACATGGATCTCCCTTACATGTTAGGCTACTATGCTGTTGGCAAAACGGTGACATTTTGTGCGCTCAGTACATCGTCGGACGCAAACGGAATAATCAACCGCACCGATTTACTCGAGATGAATCTAGCAACACCCTCTGATCGGCTCAAGGCAATGGTTCCGTGCTTTCGGATCGGTTTGTTGCTACATCTCTTGAGTAAGCGGTGTTTGAGTATAGGAAATTGTTACAGCGATTTCCAAAGGGTGTACTCGGATCATGGGGTGGTTACTGAGATGACGCCAAACACGTGCACAAGGGTGTTTTCAGAAAAGAGAAAATGGGCGGCGGTTAAGGAGGTTTATGAGATTTTGGATCATAGGATTCCCCATGCGGAGTTTCTGCTCAGGGTGGAGGAGAACGAGTTGGGATTGGTGTTTAAGCCGAGAGGGCGCTGGGGGAAGCCGGTGAACTGCAAGGAGCTCGTGGAAGCGCTGAAGGCGGTGACGAAGGCACTGGTGGCGTTGCACGACTTGTCGTTTATGCACAGGGATTTGAATTGGGAGAAGGTTATGAGGAGGAGTGATAGAGAAGGGGAGTGGTTTGTGTCCGGGTTTGATGAGGCTGCCAGCGCGCCGGAACTCAATAAGTATGTAAAATTGGGTGGTGATGCGGCGGCGCGTGGATATCACGCGCCGGAGATGGAGAGAGGGTTGCATGGGGTGAAGGTGGATGTGTGGGGGGTGGGGTATCTGATTAGGACGTGTGGGGTTGCTGCGGTGCCAAAGATGCTGAGGGAGTTGCAGGGGCGGTGCATGGAGCAGAACCCTGAGCAGAGGCCCACTGCTGCCGACTGTTACCACCACCTGCTGCAGCTGCAGTCGTCGCTGTCTGCTGCCGCCGGTGGAGCTTTGATGTGATTGACGTGAATGCATTGTTAAGTGTTATTGTTAAGAGTATTCAGAACAATAATGTTTGGGGTTGGTTGTTGGGGTGCTGTTTTGAAAAGGGTCATCAGGGTTTCTGAGATACTTTTGGCATTGGAGACTGAGAATTCAGAAACAAAAGTGAACAAATTGACGGCCATTTTTTAAAGATATCTAGTATTTTGAATCTGTATTTTCAGGATGGATTTTTTTGGTTAAAATTTTCAGGATGGATTTGATATAGAGAGATTCATTAGTTTTCTTATACACTTCTTTATAAGCTGCAGTTTTCTACTACACTAATCACATTAGAAAGATTTTTTTTAAAAAAAGTGGATAATATATTGTTCCTGAAAATGAAAACTTTTTTTTTGGTATGTACTGAAATGAAACCTAATATGCCAACTTTGTAACATTTTATAATGTTCTTTAAGGCCCAACAATACCCAACACATTTGGTACATAAATAAATTTTTTAAACATTTAATTAAGCGATTGAGTGTGTGTGGAAAAAGATTTGTAGAAATTACCCACTTAACTTAAGGTGAGGGGAAGGGTAGTTCATTTGATGAATTAAGACAAATGAAGAGATTTGCACAATGAAAGATCAGAGTTCAAACTCTAGCGAATGAACTAATTTTACCTATAAAAAACAATTTAATGTGATTTCTAAGTTTTAAATTTTTTTCTCTCATTGCTTATGAAATAAATGTTCATAGAAAATGTTCATTAACGAAAAGATAAAAACAACTTAATGTGATTTCTAAGTTTTAAAAATATTTGTCTCATTTAATATATGAAGTGTTCTTTATTAATTACTGATTCATAAGGAGTTTTTGTAATTAATTTCTTAGACAATTCATTGAGCACATAGGTGTTACTATTTAAGATACCTTGTAAGAGGTAGTTGAGGGTTGAGGTATTTTTTGTTGTTACATATTGGGTTGGAGGTAGAATTGGCGGCTGTTTGTATGTGGTGCTGCAGCTGTGAGGTGAGTTTCATCAAATCACATCTCGAATTGGAACCCTGTGGTTGTGTGTTTGCAGCATCGCAGTGGAGTGCAGTGGAGCAGTGTTTTACAGTTTTGGATTGGTACGTGTCTAGAAAATCACATGAGTTAGGGCGGCACTGTTTTGGTAGCATTGACGATGTTCTTAATTCATTAGGGTTAGCCGGTTAGGTGAGAAACTCGGTAGTATATTTGGTTAATGTTCAACTATGATATATTCACATATCATATTTTATACACTTCATTTTTACCTATTTTTATTTTTATTTTTCTCATCTTATCATCCATCATATCTTATACTTTCTCTCTCTTACTTTTTCTTTTCTTTACTTCTCTCTCTCCTTCCCCCTCTTTCCACCTAAAGATGAGATGTGAACAAACAATTATTCGTTAATGTTCTACCATTATTTTTTACTTCTTTGTTGTCATTTTCCTTTGGTGAGAAATATGCATTTTGGCATGTTGAAATTCATTTTAAATTTTAATGTACTTTAAACTACGTCTTTCCAACCAATTAAAATCCATCTGGACCGTACTATTCAAGGCCTTTTTTATTCTTCCTGGGTCGGATATGGTTAGTTGGTGCAAAAATTCACAAAAAATGATTTTGTATGGCTGATTCGGCTCAAATTGGGAAAAATATCGTCGAAATCCAACTCAACGGAAACATTGCTATCAAAACAACAACAAAATTGAAAATAACATGGAGCCTAGGCGCCTAGCCCCCTATAAGTCTTTGAAGTGGAAAAAACACTAGCCTTTTAAAGACTTAGGTAGCGTTTGGCCCGACTTTTTTTTAACTTAAAAGTTACTTTAAAGCTAAAGATAAAAATAAGAGCTTTAAATATAAGGTTAAAGTTGTTTGGTAATTTTCATATTTTTCCACCTTAAATAACATGTGCTATTCACACGTACTCATCTAAACATTTTGTCAAACACTTGACTTGTGCTTTTATATACATGATCAAACCTTCACAAAGCTTCACGACACTTTTGCCCACAAGTATTATACAGATCAAACACAATGGTCAAAGCAAATCTAAAGGAAGCAATTTTGCAATTTTACAAAGTTTTCATCCACTCAAGTGACTCAACCCATCTTTCCAGACATGATCATTTCCCTGTTGAAAACACCAAAATTAACCCTTCCATAACACTTTGAAATTGATTTCGTCAACAATATCAGTAAAAATCAAAATAGAAACAAAAATTTGTGAAGAAGGAAAGGGTCTTGTTCCTGTCAATTTTTTTTAAATACCATGTCTTGGCCTGTGACCACCATGACAGAGTTCATCCTCCTTTTCAAACCATCACTTCCAAGTTTCATCCTTCTTTCTATTCGACCAGTTAGCGGATGCCCTTTGATAGCATGTAATGGTGAAGAACGAAGTTTGATGATTAGTGACTTAGCGATCCACACAATAGATGCATGAAATAAAATTTAGCCTTTTCAAAAAAGCTCCTATTGATAGCCTTGGCTTATAAGTTACTTTTCTTCATTTTCTTTGTAAAATTTAAGGAGCTTATTTTTTAAGGAGCTTATGTTAAAATCTGTTTGGCCCAACTTTACCTTAAAAGTGACTTTTAAGTCAGAAATAAGCTGGGCCAAACACTACCTTAGTTACGTCGCACACACACCATAAAGCTTCTCCCTTTCCACCTCTTAGCAAACCCTAGCCGCCACCACTATGTCTCTCTTCTTTGGAGGCCCGACTCCCTATTCGGCAGTGCTCGATTGTCTCATCTAGGTGGTTCATTTGCTCAACACAAAAGTGAAGCGGCGCAGTGATGAACCCTTGTGTGTGATTGGGCAACTAGGGCTAGCTGTGAACCCTTCCATGCGATTGGGTTATTTTTTCTGATATGTCATTCTTGATGAGGTTCCTCTTCGATTGTTTTATTGAGGTTGTTGTGGCTTTATTGTTCTTCTATTTTACGCAAGATGAAATTTTAATGAAAAAATTGCGTCTTTTTTCTTCTCTTCTCTCTGTATTATATTGTATTGAGGTTGTTTTGCTATTTTTTCTCTTATGATTTCACTCATCGATTACTATTTAGTCTACTTGATACAACTGCAACCCACAAAAATGGAGATCCAACCAAACCGATATGGTGAACGGACGATGTCGGTCCTAGTGGTTTGTTGATTCTCACTCGACAAAACTGATGCTCTTAAACCCAAAACTGACAAAAATCGTCTGATGAGCAACCCTACTTTAAACTCATATAAATGACAAAATTCAAATCCCAAACAACAAAAACCAAACAAATAAGATAACCCTCCAAAGTATTTCCCATTTGTATCATGCTAGGTTGAGTAAGGCATCTGATATCGGAAAAGGTAACACAAGAAAGAGGGTTTTGAATTGTGTTCACTAAAAATTGGAGTTTTCAAACGATTATAAGTTTAGAAAGAGTTTTTGCAATTGTTTGATGCAGCGGATATAAAAGCAGTAAAGTAAGAGACGATATATGCAGCGTTTGAACTTAACAACATTCTCCCTTTACTTTTAATTCTCCCTTGCTAGTCCCTTTTCCACTAGCGGCTAAGTATTCTCAACGCATGAGATAATCCAGTGCCTCAACCACATGCCTAGATCCTTCCATCTTTCTCCAAATCAATCCTTATATTTCTGAAACTGTCAACGAGACTATCAACAGGTAGGTAGATTGTTACAAATGATTTAAACAAAAAGATGAATTTTACATCTATTCATATAATATAATGAGAAGTGGATATTTCATCTTTTGTTCCTAGGAGTGATAATTTGACTACTGACTACCTTGTAAGCAACGCTTCCTTCTTCTCAAGTTTGGTTTGAGTTTTGTGAATGAATGTTTCTTTATAAAAAAAAAGGCTCAAATGCAACTTTAGCCCCTAACGTTTACAAAAATCACGAGTTTCAAAACCTCTGTAGACCCAGTTTTGTGAAGACATAGAGAACAAGAAATTCTTTCTTGGTGAACAAGTTTGTTTATTTGTATAAATAGATTAGCTGAGACTTTTGTTAGGCACCTCACCTCACCTATATAATCCTTATTTCTTATTATTTTAGTTAGGCTTAATTGCAACCTTAGTCCTTAACGTTTACAAAAATCACGATTTTAGTCTCTCTCCAGTGGCAGTGCCACGTCCCTATAGACTTGCCACATAAGCCTCCTCTGTTAATATTAGATAGAAAGACTAAGGTTTTTTGGTTTAGAGGGAAACTAAGAGGAAGGAAAGAAAATAAAAAATTGAGGAATGAATTTAGACTATGGTACAGTTCAAATTTATTTCCCGAATTTTGTGGTTTCTTTCCTTCACATTTCTCTCCTTCAAAAGTTAATTTTATACTTAATCAATTATTGCATATAGTACGGGTATATATGTAATTAACATTATGTTTTGTTCCATTTGTCTCACCACACAAAGTGTACATAATATTATTATCATGTTCCGTCATATTACGTTATGTTACATTCTGTTTGGGTTTTCAAACACAAACATGCATATTCCCGTAACATTCACCACCTCCACTACCAAGTAGAGCCCAGTTGCCTCCTAGAAAACAAGAAAAAAGTAGGACCCAGTTAAAGCTCTTCCAGCCCTTCACCTCGAGACCCCGCGTCATCTTTCAGCATGCATAACTTTTCCCACTAAACCCATGCCATTTTTCCTTGGCCCTCAACATCAGCCCATTGGAATCTCCTTCGTATGCTATTGCATTTCACTACAAAATCAAGAGCCATTTTGAAGAATGATAACAAATAAAGAGGGATAGATAGATATATGACATGTATTTTCAAACAAATCTTACCTCCGAATGAGAAGGTCATTTGTGGGGGGTGTCAATTGGTACATTTTTGGTCGAACTCGAGCCAAAATAGTCAGTTTTATCGCGTGAAAATATCAAAACACCAGACCCGACACTGATTGATTAGTGGCTACAAGTTGTTCGGGTTCGGTTTGCACGGGTCACAGTTTTGTTGGGTGGGTTCATATATACGGGTTGTTAATCCAGCAAAAAATCAAAAAAAAGATGAAGATGCACTACAAAGTTAGCTCCGCTTTGATGGTGCATGATGGTGACATTAAATGAAGCTCTACTTGGATATATCTCACTCATCTAGATGAAGGAACTCTTAGACAAATCTCACTAGCCTTCAAGGACTCCGATTTATGAATGTTAAAGAGAAGAGAAAAGTTGAGGGAGGAGACAAGTCATGCAACAAAGTTAGTAGTGAGGGGTAATGTGAAGTCGTGAACCATTTAGATGAGTTTTGGGAAGAGATGTTAATCGGTCGGTTTTAGTCGGACTCGGGTCAAAATAGTCAGTTTTGTCAGGTGAAAAACATCAAAACACCAAGACCTATCATCGAGCGATTAGTGGCCACGGATTGTTCGAATTCAGTTTTTCGGGTGACAGTTTTGTTGGGTAAATTGGGTTTCGGTCGATAGTGTTTTTTTTGGCAACCCTAATCATATGCTTCCTTTTTTGATACATCAAAAAGATAAATTATAACCTCCTAACTCCTACTGCATGAGTTACCATTCGATGACATTTACTTATATTTAGAGAGTACAATTTATGTTTTTAGTGTGACATAATTTATCATATTAAACCAACTCAGCCACTCCTTTCGAAAATTTTGTCCGCTGGAGGTAGAACACAAGGGACCAATCTAGATCACAAAAATAGTATAAAATTATCAATCAGCAAATATTTATGATCACCTTCTCACAATCAGAATCCATGTGATAATGATCCGTACTAGATCCTCAACCTCATCCTTAACTCAGATGGCACAATCACGCGCCCACACGATCCCAAGAGCCCTCCCTCACAAGATCCATCTCTCCCCATCGAGGTTCTCTCCAAGGACCTCATCATCAACCAATCAAAAGGCACATGGGCAAGGATCTACCTACCCCGCAAAGCATTGGATCATAGCTTCAAGCTTCCCCTATTGGTTTTCATCCATGGAGGTGGGTTCATCTTCCACACTGTAGACTCAACCATCTTCCATGATTTCTGCTTCAACATGGCAAACGACGTTGGAGCTGTCGTTTTATCCGTAGAGTACCGTCTCGCACCGGAACATAGACTCCCCGCGGCGTATGAAGATACTGTAGAGGCGCTGCACTGGATCAAAACAAACCAATCTCATGATTGGCTCATCAACCATGTTGATTATTCTAATGTTTTCTTAATTGGTAGCAGCGCAGGAGCTAACATTGCCTACAACGCGGGTCTACGAGTAGCTGCTGGAGATGATCAAATTTCTAATATCACAGGGCTGATATTGGTACAACCATATTTTGGTGGGACCCAGAGGACTGGTTCAGAATTGAAGCTGGCGAATGATCCTCATTTGTCATTGTGTAACACGGACATGATGTGGGTGTTGTCTCTGCCCGTTGGAGCTGACCGAGATCACGAGTATGCCAATCCTACGGTGGAGGATAGTCTTGTGAAATTGGAAAAGATCAAACGACTCGGATGGCGGGTACTGGTGACCGGCTGTGACGGTGACCAACTTATGGATCGACAGGTGGGATTGGTGAGGTTGATGGAGAAGAAGGGTGTGAGAGTTGTGGGACATTTCACGGAAGGAGATTATCATGGAGTTCAAGATAGGGAGCCCTTGAAAGCAAAGCAACTCTTTGGGGTGATAAAAGATTTTATTGGTAATCAAGAGTTTCATAATGGTCAGTCAGGATTGAAAGAAGCAGGGTCTTTTTAGATTGTTTTGTATGTCTATCTCCTTGCCTAGTCCTTTCTAAGTTGTTTTGTGCTTTGATTTTTCTAATTATTATTTGATTGTATGTTCTAATGAACCCAGCCTTATCATCCTTCAAAATCATGTTAATGGATGTCACAAATCATGGATTATAAGCACACTTAACGGACCATAGCCAACATTCATATCAACGATACTGTCAACGTTTTTATGAAGATGTAATGTATTCAGATTTGAATTTAAATTACAGGTCATGCATATCTTGGCTGATCCAATTCGCGGAAAAGAAATAATTTATTGAATTTTTTTTTTGATAAGCCAAAAATTATATTGAAGAGAAGTATAAGGGGTACTTCAACCGATACAAAAATAGGAAGCAAGAAAGAAAATGTAAGTACATATAAAAGCCCCAAAAAAGAACCCAAAGGAGCAAGGCTTGATAGGATATGCCTCATTAAAACCTTAAATTGAACTTAAATTTCTTAATTTCAAGTTGTAACTAAAATTGTAATTATGGAAAGAAGAAATTTGGGTTACTTGAAATGATCGGAGATTAATTTACGGCATTACATTTTTCAGCTTCAAATAATTCCAATCTAAAGGGGAAATAGCTGGAAATCAAGCGGCTCAAAATTAGGGTTTCAAGTAACTAGTCAACAATTTCAACATCGAATAAGGAACTATAAAATCACCAATTTTTCTTGAAAAAGGAATAAAATAAAAACCATGCTTGAACATACCTGAGATGGCGATGAAGTCATAATGGCTGCCACTGTGAAGAAGAGGATTCAGACCTAGGAACCTAGCCGCCCGTGAAGATGAAAAATAGGGAATATAGGCAGTGAGTCAAGGATAGCAATGCATTTTGAAAAATTCCTGTTGTTTTTAAAATTTTATTTGTGGCTTAATTGGAGGATGAAAATGGCACCTGAAAGATTTGCTTGGCCATCCCTAACTCTATGCGGCTCCTCAAAGAACATTTCCTTCCTTGTGTGATAACAGAAGCGAAGAGGACGCATGAATTAATCAACTATGGAAACAGAGAACCTATGAAATGAAACAATAAACAGAACAAAAGGAAAAGGCTAAACTTATAAGTAAAAGAAGTTTCTGCCCAAAAGGAACCCAAAGAAATCGCAGGAAAAAGGAACTGGAAAGATTTTACATGAGAGACAATGAAAAAAGGAACCCAGAAACGAAGAAATCAAGATGAAAACAAAGGGTTCATGGCTGAGAGCAAGAGAACTTGAAGAACAGAAAATAGTAAATCAACCAAAAAGGTGAGAGAAAACACAGTCTGCAAGGATGATGAGAAAGACGATGTCGCCAACGAAGCATAGACAACGATGACAGCTTAGAGGAGTAGACCGCGCAAATAAGACATTAGAAGACGAAGCTGAGAGAACGATGATAACAGGGAGGAGCATGTCTTGGTGTGGGTTTGAGTCATAGGAAGGATGATATCTCAAAATAGGTCTATGAGGAATAAACCGCGTTTTAGCCCGAAGATGATGAATGCATGGAAACGACGTAGTTTGAATGAGGGGAATGAGGAATGAGCTATGGATGACACACAGGGATTTATTAGAATTTCAGCCAATAAGAGGATGTCACGTCATATATTTAGGTTCCTAGAATGTTAGCTTAATGTATATACTATGGATTAGGTGTAACACCCCGATTTCGGTGGCGTCACTTTAGTAACCAAAAAGAAAATAAAGCGGAAAAACGTGAATATTTTTTTCGATTTGTTTAAATGATAAAATAAAGACTTGTCGAAATAAAGACTTGATAGCAATTCTGCAAGTGTACGGATTGATCGAAGTAATACAAAAGATTGTCGAACCACAAGGATAGTTGTTCATCAATTGCTTCTAAGAGTTCTGTGTTCAGAATGTGAAAAAGAAAGCCATATAAGTTTGAGGGTTTGTTGTGTGAATAACACACTTGTGATGAAGAGCAAGAATTATAATTCAGATAAAGAAGTACCCTGGACAAAGCTCCACTTAGTCCAATTATGGTTCTCAAATCAAATTCTTATATGAAGTTCAGAATCCTTATCCATGATGTTATAGCCTCTACCTCTACTTGTTAATTCCTTAATCAAGTAAATCATTCAATTTCATTTGCCAAACCTAATGCCTTAGTGCCTAGTCAATTCAATTGAAGAATGAAGTTTATAAGTTCAGGCCAACACAATAAGTTTCTACCCTTATTCCTAAGTGATAGCAAACAAATCAATCTCATCCCAAGTCCCTTAATCCTCACCAACTTCCGTTGTGCAAGAAGAAAGCAAAACACTTGTGTGCACTCAAGAGAATTGATTCAGAGAAAAGATACATGGAAAAGAAAATTTATTCATATAAGAAAATAAGAAGTTTAAACCATAATCAGAACTAAGGTTCACTTCACCCAAAGTACAAAGAGAAACTAGCCAAGCATGGCTAGGGAATTCATAATGCAAACTAAATGAACAAAAACCTGAAAGAAGAGGGCCAAGAAGCCTCCCACAAGCTCCAAGGAACTAAAACTCTAAGTTTTGTTCAAAAAAGTACAAGATACCTAAAAGAAATAACAAAATCCCTATTTATAGAGTTTCCAGCGGTAATCCACGCATGTGCGTGGCCTCCTCCACGCACATGCGTGGGCAAAACGCTCAAAATCGCACAATTCGCAGCATCAGATTTTGCCACCACGCATGTGCGGGGTCTCCACCACGCACATGCGTGGCCAATCTGTCAATTTTCAGCTTTTAAGTCTGTTTACCACGCATGTGCGGGGTCATAACGGCGCACATGCGTGGTCTTCACGTTCCAACCCCTTCCTCATACAGAACCACCACGCATGTGCGTGGCCTGAGGGGCGCACATGCGTGGTCTTCAGCAGTTTTTCAGCAGCTTTGTAACCTCCTTTTCAACAATCATCATTGCTCATTATTTTGCCTTCAACCATCATCATTAGCCATCAAGAGTCTATCAAACCTGAAAAGCATCTCAAAAACTCTATGATAACAACCATGTAACTCCTGAAAACTTCTCATTAATGGATATTTCCTCAATCCCACATTCAATCCAGCAAACAAAAACCCCCAAAAGCTCATCAACACTCATGAATTCAAAGGAATTTAGCTCAAAACTGACCATAGGAATTACTCTCTAACTAAACTAATAAAAAGACTAAATAAATTGATTAAAAACACCTAAACTAATGCAGATGCAATTATGAAATAAAAAGGGACTCAACTTGACTTAAAACTCAATAAAGGACTCAAAAAGGAAAAGAAAGAAACAAGAAGGACTCGATAAACATAGAATAAACCTCGGATCATCACACCACTATACTCAACGGCAGCTTGTCCTCAAGCGTAAACTCAAGGTGGCTTGTCCTCAAGCACAGAATAAATCACCCCTTCTTCAGCTGCTTAGGCTTTTCAAAACAAGATTCTTCACAAAACAAAAGAAAGGTCAAATGCACACTACTAAAGATGAGAAGTCAGCAAGAGTAAGCAAGACTTCCAAGCAAGAGCTCATCAACTTCCTCACATGTCAAGTACTTTCCTCACATTTTGGTGCTCTAACATATAAGCACAAAACTTCAGCCCTGGTAATCAATCAAATCAAAGTTAGTTGCAAAGTAGCAAGAATCAAAGGGAGACTGAAAATGGTTGTAACTTTGGCTAGGGTAAAGGTAGGGAAACCAAGAAAAATGATAGCACAAGGGGCTCTCAAGACATTTTGGTGCGAGTGACTTCTTTATTCAATACAACCTGAGCAGAATGTTAAGACTTTGGGATTCCTTCCTTCTTTTTATTTTATTTTCTTTTTCTTTTGTTTTTCAATTGTCAAGGCACTTGCCCTTCTTTCGACAATTCAGCTAGCTTTTTTTTTTCTTTTCTTTGTTAGGAAGGAAGTCCTTTTATAATTTTACCTGCTCAAACAAAACCATAAGACACTCACCAACAACACAATTCACCATAGTTTGGGGGCCAAGAAAAATTATTCAATTATAAGGCTCAACTTGGGCAACTAGGGAAAAAAAAATGCAATTTCAGCAAAGTTCTGAGGCCAGAAAGAATTTCCTACCAAGTCTCTTCAAAGATTCAAGCACTAAGCAACAACCAACATGTATTTCAAAACAGAGCTAAGTATGTGCAAGCATGTTAGGAATAAACTTTGAGACACTCATCACTCCACAAAAACAATAGGGTGTTGAAGTGAAACACCCTTTCTTATGAACTCAAGCAAGTAAGATCTAGCTAGCTCACCTTCCAATCACAATAGTATGTACAAAGACCACAAGATAAAACATGGAAGTATCATCAACTTTCAATAAGAAGCAGCTAAGTCAAGGGTGAAACCACTTAAGCAAGTTCAGCATAGCAGCAAGAAACTCAAGGATATTCATACTGACTCGAAGGTAAAAAGAAAAAACATGCAAAAGACTCAATGCACTAATTACCTAAAAAGAAAATGTTTATTTTTTTACTTTTTTATAGAGAAACACAAAATTAAAGCAAACTCAAATTCAAGAAAAGCAAACCTGGACTTGGGTTGTCTCCCAAGAAGCTCAATTTTAAAGTCTTTGATAGACTACCCCGGATTCAAAGTTCTATCCAGGGTTTATAGCAAATTGCCTTAGACCCTTTAGATCATGCAAGTTTTGACACAATTGCATCATCATATTACCATGCTTTCCATTGATCCACAGGTCCTTGAGATTGATGCTAAGACTTGGAGTTTCCTCCTCATCTTTCTGCATTTTGTCTCCAAAGACAAAATCTTCTATGGATACATCATGAACATCATCACATTTAATCACATTTTTCATTTGTTCACCCATTGTAATATCACTTTCTGTCTCAAGAACATTGGTGAAGTCTTCTTTTGGGAATTCTTCTTCACTCAGTGGCTCCTCACTTTTCTCCACAATGTCACTTTCATGGATAGTAAGTGATTGTTCTCCCTCCTCCAAAGCTTGAGGGCAGAAATATTCTGGTATCCCTTCAGCTATGGTTTTGGCTATATGTTCCAACTGAGTCTCCAAATTCTTGATGGAGGCTTCTTGATTCCTTAAGCTGGCCCTGGTTTCATTCATGAAACTCTTATTGGTAAGTACCAAATCAGCCACCATCTCTTCTAAGCTCTTTTTTCCACTCCCATGATATTGATGAGGTTGTTCTTGATCAAATGGTTGATGTTCAAAATCTCCATAATATTGATTACTTGGTAGATCCCATGGATTGAAATTATCATCACATTCCCAAAAGATATCGGGGTGTCCTTCCCATCCTTGGTCATAGTAATGATGTGGGTCATATCCATGGAATCCACTCAAATCAAAAGCATCCATTGAACCTTGTAAAAATCACTTTCACACAAACAAGTTAGTAGCACCGATTCAATGAAGCAATAAAAATTTCAAGCAATAAAACTCAAGAATCAATCAACAAAACAAAACTATCCCCGGCAACGGCGCCAAAAACTTGATAGCAATTCCGCAAGTGTACGGATTGATCGAAGTAATACAAAAGATTGTCGAACCACAAGGATAGTTGTTCATCAATTGCTTCTAAGAGTTCTGTGTTCAGAATGTGAGAAAGAAAGCAATATAAGTTTGAGGGTTTGTTGTGTGAATAACACACTTGTGATGAAGAGCAAGAATTATAATTCAGATAAAGAAGTACCCTGGACAAAGCTCCACTTAGTCCAATTATGGTTCTCAAATCAAATTCTTATATGAAGTTCAGAATCCTTATCCATGATGTTATAGCCTCTACCTCTACTTGTTAATTCCTTAATCAAGTAAATCATTCAATTTCATTTGCCAAACCTAATACCTTAGTGCCTAGTCAGTTCAATTGAAGAATGAAGTTTATAAGTTCAGGCCAACACAATAAGTTTCTACCCTTATTCCTAAGTGATAGCAAACAAATCAATCTCATCCCAAGTCCCTTAATCCTCACCAACTTCCGTTGTGCAAGAAGAAAGCAAAACACTTGTGTGCACTCAAGAGAATATTGATTCAGAGAAAAGATACATGGAAAAGAAAATTTATTCATATAAGAAAATAAGAAGTTTAAACCATAATCAGAACTAAGGTTCACTTCACCCAAAGTACAAAGAGAAACTAGCCAAGCATGGCTAGGGAATTCATAATGCAAACTAAATGAACAAAAACCTGAAAGAAGAGGGCCAAGAAGCCTCCCACAAGCTCCAAGGAACTAAAACTCTAAGTTTTGTTCAAAAAAGTACAAGATACCTAAAAGAAATAACAAAATCCCTATTTATAGAGTTTCCAGCGGTAATCCACGCATGTGTGTGGCCTCCTCCACGCACATGCGTGGGCAAAACGCTCAAAATCGCACAATTCGCAGCATCAGATTTTGCCACCACGCATGTGCGGGGTCTCCACCACGCACATGCGTGGCCAATCTGTTAATTTTCCGCTTTTAAGTCTGTTTACCACGCATGTGCGGGGTCATAACGGCGCACATGCGTGGTCTTCACGTTCCAGCCCCTTCCTCATACAGAACCACCACGCATGTGCGTGGCCTGAGGGGCGCACATGCGTGGTCTTCAGCAGTTTTTCAGCAGCTTTGTAACCTCCTTTTCAACAATCATCATTGCTCATTATTTTGCCTTCAACCATCATCATTAGCCATCAAGAGTCTATCAAACCTGAAAAGCATCTCAAAAACTCTATGATAACAACCATGTAACTCCTGAAAACTTCTCATTAATGGATATTTCCTCAATCCCACATTCAATCCAGCAAACAAAAACCCCCAAAAGCTCATCAACACTCATGAATTCAAAGGAATTTAGCTCAAAACTGACCATAGGAATTACTCTCTAACTAAACTAATAAAAAGACTAAATAAATTGATTAAAAACACCTAAACTAATGCAGATGAAATTTTGAAATAAAAAGGGACTCAACTTGACTTAAAACTCAATAAAGGACTCAAAAAGGAAAAGAAAGAAACAAGAAGGACTCGATAAACATAGAATAAACCTCGGGTCATCAAGACTCTACAACGAAAGATAAACATAACTAATGTACAATATATTTACAGCCCCCGCTGTAAGTAGTGAACCACGTCACGAGTATCCTCCAGTGACGGGAAGTAACCTAAAGTAGTGCCCGTGGGCAAATATGTACAAGCCAGAATAAAAGGTCAAGTGTTCGCAACACAGTCCTCCAAAAAGAAAGTAGGTCAGCCCAAAACGGCCTAAACACGACCTCCTAGTCCGACCAACTCTTTGTGATTTCCATAAAGAAAACCACACAAAAAGCTAACGGTCGGGGACCTACCCTGCCGCAAAATACGAACATGACGACCAGAGCTAATACGCTACTCCTACTCTAATTCTGTCCAGAGAAGTACACCCCAACACTCCCAACTACATGCTGGCATGATCATCGTCCGAATCAGAATCCAGGACGACTAGGTCAATGTCTGCAACCATCCCCCCTCTTGCTACTGCAACATGCTCCTGAGCTGGTCTCGCGGGTCCGGGATCCGATCCAAAGTCATCAGAAACAGCAACAGTAGGTGAGCTAGAGTTCGATGAAGTCCCTCCCACAGGCTCCTCCTCCGAGGGGTCCTCGTCGTCAGAAGACGACGGTGGTGGTGGTGCTCCTACACCGGGTCCACAGTGCACGCCGGGTGGCGCAGGTTAAAGCTGACAGTGTAACGTGTAACACCCCGATTTCGGTGGCGTCACTTTAGTAACCAAAATAAACTTAATGCGGAAAAACGTGAATATTTTTTTTTATAATAATAACTAAGACAAGACGGAATTAAATAAAACCCAACAATAACAAAAATCAGAACTAATATACAATATATAAACAGCCCCCGCTGTAGTAGCAACCTCGTCACGAGTAACCTCCAGTGACGGAAAGAAAAGTGCAACGCCCGTAGGCAATATATACAAACCAAATGAAAAGGTGAAGTGCCCGCAACACTATCCCTCAAAACTGAGAATCAGCTGACCCAATGGCCTGAAAATAAGACTTCCTTAGTCCAACCAACTCTCTGTGATTCCCGTAACGAAACCACACAAAAAGCTATAGGTGGGAAACTACCCTGTCCCGAATGAAACAAATGATGTTCAGAGCTAAGACTCTACTCCTACACTAATCCCATCTTGAGGAGCTCACACTAACACTCAATCCTACATGCTAGCGTGATCGTCGTCCGAATCTGAATCCAGAACGACTAAGTCTAGGTACATCATCCGTCCTCCTCTCGCAACCGCGATACGCTCCAGTTCCTGCATCTCAACCCTAGTTCCTCCCGAAGGATGAACCATCATGAATCAGCCCGCCAAAGACATCTGACAAAGGGCGTTTGTTCGCCAAAGCACACACAGAAGACGCGAGGGTCAACTCCAAAGAATTATATAAATAATACCACCAATAGATACCATTAAAGGAATAGCCACTTAGGCTTATAACTAGGGATAACATCCTAGGGTTGCATTATTCCACAAAGAATATAACGACAGTAAAACACAGTTAACATGCATCAAATAGAATTAACAAGTACCAAACACACTCATCAACTATGTCAGTATGCATGTTGCATGAAATGATATGCAGGTTAACCCAGTCAACCAATATGCAATCCGGAACGGATGGGCATCAAACGGATCAATCCTAGCACCAGCAACGGTGGGACCATTTCTGCCCGCGTGCCTCTTACACCACACAAAGGTAGCCAGATCAGCATAAAACCCGAAGGCCTGCCATTCGGTCTGCTACTAAGAGTCACCTAGCAACGCTCTTACGCGGAAATCCCGGTCTTATAACCATTTTGGAATCCGCCGTGGTCCGGTATCTCGCCGTGTTTAAACCACTTAATGAGTGCATGCAATGCAGTGATTAGCCAAACAACGTCTCCGACCTCACTCGACACGTCGCCACGTGTTCTAGCTAAATTAATGTCTCTAAAAGCTTACCCTAAGGTAAAGTCGATTCTGCGACAAAATACAATAATCATAAAATGAGTGCAACCACTCACGATGACTCTTCGGGTCATCAATGCTCTCACGAAGTCTCACGCTTCAGTGAAGTTTCATGCTCTCACAAGGTCTCACGCCTCAGTGGAGTTCCATGCTTTCCACAAGGTCTCACGCCTCAGTGGAGTATCCCGCATTCACAAGGTCTCACGCCTCAGTGAAGCTTCATGCTGTTCACGAGGTCTCACGCCTCAGTGAAGATCCATGCTTTCCACAAGGTCTCACGCCTCAGTGGAGTATCACGCATTCACAGGGTCTCACGCCTCAGTGAAGCTTCTCGGCTCATCCCTTGGATGGCTAACAAACTGCTCAACGAGCGAAGGAGTACCAACATACTCAGAACTTACCAAACTCCTCAACACTTGGATCCGACGACACTTCTCGTTTTCCAAAAACTAAGGTTTGCATCCGAAGCTTCCTTTCGAGTTTATTATCTTTATTTAAAGATTTAGAGGTTGTTTAATGTCTTATGAGTTTTCTTTTCAAAATAATATCCTTTTTAGTCTTATCGAAATTCCTATAAGTTCTCGGAATCCCCTAATCCCCAAATGACTCCAGAGAATGTCTCGATCCATACACATCATAACAAGGCCCGAATCTCATTCGTCCTATCAAACTTTCTCAAAACTCTCAAATAAAAATCGGCATGACCTGCCCGCTATTCTCACGATTCAGAATCTCAGATTCCAGTGCAGAGCATATTTAAATCATCACAATCAACAACATGTCATATATCAATAAATCGCATCATAAACACTTAGCACTTAGCATATAAAGCATGCACCACACATCCTAGATTACCCACATAGCACATAGCATGTAAGACAATCTCAAAAACATTCAGTAGATGAATCATCTACATTGTCAGCCGAAGCCTCAGAAAGCATTTTCCAATCACACACAATTCCAGTGCATAAATAGTAAACAATGTCGAAACATCGACCCTAAGCATTAACTAGAGATTCAGTGAGAAGCCCTCACCTGTAGATTCTCCAGGACGATCTCCTAACACTTGTTCACAATCAAAGGCTTGCTCCTCTGGGAATTCCTCAAAATCACCTTTAGAGCAAAACCACAGAAATACTATCAGAATCTATCGAAAACTAAGCTATCGATACTTACTAAGGTTACTCGAAGTAATCTATACTCTAAGGTACGATAATCTAGCGCGAAAAGACAAGTTTTCGGAAAAGGAAATTTCCTCCTCCCCCTTTAATAGGTTCGGCCACTTTGTGCAATTATGGGGCTCGATTTTTCTTCGATCAAACTTGGTTCCTATGCTTTCATAAGCCGTAACTAAGGGTATTCTGAACTCGGAAAAATTATCGGATCAAAAATTGTCGCAGGGGTATTTTGGTCATGATTTTTAACTTAGAAATTTCAAAACTGAAATCCCAAAAACCAAATTTTGCAGGGACGTCACCAACGACGTTTATGACAACTAATCCTACTAGCACTAAGCTAAGGCGATAGTTTTCAGCCTAAAGGTTGAAGCTTTACACCAAAAACTCCAAAAATGGGTATTTTAGGCTCAAATTGATTCCGGCGGAATTCCGGCGACATAACGGAAAATCTAACCCGACAGAAGTGATCTTGGGCGCATAAGGAAGAGGTTTAGAATCAGAAATGAAAGATTCAGGATAGTTTTGCAAAAACCCATAAACTATCCGCTCAGAAAACTCTACAGAAAAGCTATGGAAAAAGCGATCAGAGGTAAGGATTAGCGACTATACCTCGAAGCCTTGAAGTAGCAACTGATTGATCGACGATCAAGCAAACGATGAAGAAAATCTTCTCTTCTCCCTCCCTTGTAGAACTCGCGGCCTTGATGAAGAAAATGGAGGAAAATTTGAGTTTTTCTTCCTTTCTTTGCTATATATAAAGGTTGGAAATTCGCGGGAAAATGAAAGTTTCGCGAATCTGATTTTTCCGGCGTCATTCTCCGTGAATTAATAGATATGTTTTGGCAAAAGAATTCCAAAACTATAAAGAGGTCTCCTTGTATTTTTGGCAACTAATGCATAGTCGGTATAAAACTATTTTACCCGATAAGTTGCTTTTTGCATCGAATGTCGGAATAGAAAACTTCCTTCGGAAGAAAGATTGAAATCATCAAGAGAAATGGGTGTACGCGTGTAGAATCTTCATTTGAAGCTCTGAATAGAAAAAGTCCCCATAGTCGGGTGATTCTAGGGTTTTGAAATACCAGGGATTCGGTTTCGGCAAACTTCCGATGATTGGAATCGGACGTTCGTAGATCCTAGAGTTTCGCCTCGAAACGATTTTGATATATGGAAAAAGAGAAGTTCTAACATTTCTCTGAAGATTTTTGGAATTAACTTCCATCGTGCCTAAAAGTGAAAATTAGCTATATACTAGGGTTTCTGACCTAGGTTTAAGCGTAAAACGATCGTGCTATAACTTTTATCGACTTCAATTACGAACCTCAGACTTTTCCTGAACTTTCTCCTTCATACATTTATTTCATTTACTAAACTCTTGTTCAGGTTTCCCTTCGCCATGCATCAAACCTACTGGTGAATAAGAATTTATTCACTTGGTATAAACTGAAAAACTTGGGCCTTACATAACGCCTCAGAACTCCCTCCGTCAAGTGTCCCAGACTGTCGACACGATCTTCCATTATTCTCCCCGAGTAAATCGCTCTGTGGCAAGCGGGGTCGACCACCCATGAGTCGGGGATCTCCTGATCAAGCATCTCAAACCTAGTCCCCCCGAAGGGTGGACCATCGTAAACCAATCCGCCATGGACATCTGACAATGGGCGTAGTCCGCCAAAACACAAACAGGTCATTATCTTGAACTGGCCAGACTCTAGAAGTAGCCCAGGTGTTACATTAATCACGTTAAATGTGAGATGAGAAATAGACCCCTCAACCCACAAGGGTACTGAACCTTTTAACAATGATTAAAACAGTCTTTTCAAATAACAGTAAACACTTCCAGTTTCTAAAAATGAAAAAACAAATGGTGTACACAAAGGACCATGAACAATCACTTGAATCTTGACCACCTCATTAATTGACCTGACTCAAAAATATTCCTGATAAAACAATCCCCAACATTTTTTATTATAATTTTTGTGTGCCACGATTGACACTCAACGCTTGTGCAAGCTCAACCAAATATTTGTATAAATTCATCTTAAATGTTCCATAATGCCTCAACACTCACCATTACCAACATATTCCGATTGTCCATTCTTCCTTCATAAAACGCATAATTTTTTTTCTAGTTTAAGAGTATTATTGGAATACAAATTAAGAGCATCAACTTCTTCGTGAACGAGGAGTTATATCTTAATTTATAAAAATACTTTTGTTCACTTCGTTCGTTTGTATCGTTGATAACATATATCCAAAGATAGCAATAATGATTATCACCGTGTTTGCATGCCTCAATGGGAAAACGTCACCCAATAAAGCAAAAGTAGCACCACTCAAAGCTATACACAGAGATGAATTAACCAAATCCAAAAGGAAAATGGTGCAAAAGGCGGTGGTGACGAAAAGAGTGCGGTTTGCAGATTCATAACGTACAATTTTAGAAGAAGATTGCAATGAAAAGAGCAGTGTTGAAAAAATTTGTAATGGTAATGATGAGTTCAGAGAAAACAAGGGGTTCAGAGTAACAGTGAGGATGACAACGGAAGAAGCTGCTTAGTTGCTATCAAAATGCAATGGTGGGGTTCTTGATTTGAAGGATGTTGTTCGTGAGCTTGTGGCCATGCCACTGAATCTAGTTAGCGTTGTGTCTTCTTGCTCAAACAATTTGTAGCTTCATGATATTGATGTCCATAACCACCCCAGCTAGCCAATCAAGAGGAGCATCCAAACATGAAAGCACTCTAGTGATAAGTTTATGGAGTTTGTGAATATTACTAGCAATAGCATAATAACAATGAATGTACATTTTTGATAGATTCATACTCAGTGTCTCCATAAAAAAGAAAGACACGGTGTCACCGCTTTTCACAAATTTAAGTATCCCAAACAACAGCAACAAGTGAATCCCTCAATCTCTCTACCGTAGCGATTTTGGCCATTGGGTTTGTTCAATGGTCCAAATATATTAGAGACAATTAAATTATAAAAAATCAATGTAATTCAATATCATGATACTTTTTACGCGAGATTGTCAAAGCAATTCCATTTCGATAATGTTTGATGGACATGCAACTACCCACCAACACAACGCAAATTTAGGCAATTTTTGTCTTGTCTCAATTTATAAAGTATATATATGAATACATGCAAACGTATGGGGTTTGAGGGATGACCACAAAGTGACGTGATTATTATGCGAGGTTGTACGATTTCGTTTTTTAAAGTTTTATGGGCGGTTTAGAAGTTAAGGCTGCCAAAACCACCACAAAATTGCATCGTTATTTTGAGGGGGTTTAATTTCAAAATTTTTTTTTAACCATTTGCGTTTAGCTACGGTACCAGTAAAAAACAGTTGCTCAACACGTATGTCAGAAGTATGTGAAATACTAAGTTACAAGGAAAACACCTCATTTCAATCAACCTAAAATTACCTCGTTTCTGTTTTATTTTTTCCTCTTCTATTATTTCCTTTTATATCCATTCCTCTAGTTTTCACCTCTACATCAAATAAAGTGTAAGAGATCAGAGGAAAAAATAATGAAGGGACATGTGAAGTGTGACTGATTTTCTCAATTCTGATGGCTCTCTGGCAGCTTCTTCTTCTCCCTCAACCCCAACAAACCCAAGAGACCCTAAATCAACCTACTTCTCTAAGCCCCCTTTTTTCTCTTCAAACCCAGCACCATCAATCCTTAATAAAATTAAAGAAAGATTATGCCTTTTTCTTCAAATCTAGCTATTGCTCAACATTGAAGCTCAATGTTGAGATAAAAAGTGAAATCCCAAAGCTTCTCAACCTAGATCAGAGCCCCATGGCGTAGAAGATGTTATCTTCTCTCATGTGTTTCATTCTCATTTTCTTTCTCTTATCATTAATGTGATATGTTCTCCTTTTCATTTAGATCTCTCTTTTTTATTCTCCTTTTTGCTCATGTAGGTGATTTAGCTGATGGATATTACCCTAGGTTCTTTGGTTCGATGGAGGATTGGGGATAATGTTTTGGTGTGGTTATGCGACAGTTGGGGTTGGGGTTAGATGCGAAGTAGGTTTATGGGTTGGGTGGCGGTTGTAGTGGGGATTTTTTCAGGGCAAGAGCCAACAAGTGACTGATGACAATGAAAATGATTGGTGTTATTTTTGGGTTGGGTTTTTTCTTTTTGGGAAGATGATGAAAGAGGTCAATCTTGATGAAAAAATTAAAGAGGTGGGAGTTGCGGTGGAGGTTTTTCTAGGCATGCCAGAACAAGTGAAGATGATGAAAGAGTATGAAGGGGGGAAGATAATGAATATGTCAACTTATGGAAATCTATATACAAATTTGATGAAGATGAAGAAATGTATTAGTGAAAATTTTATGAAGATGAATTAATTTGCTTTAAAGTACTTCAATTAGGATTTATAGATTCTAATTAAAATTTAATTAATTTGTTAATGATGTAATAAAGCATCTTGGTGAGTTTGGAAGCCCTTCACTGGGTGATTTTTTACAACAAGATTTCCTTAGTTGGAGTGAAGTGGCCACAAGTCGACATGAAATCATGTTTGTCTCTTGTTTATGGGGCTTGTGGAAGTGGCGCAATAATATAATATTTAGGAGCCTCCATGGACAGTTTATAAGGCTTGGAGATGTCTAGCGTATGATCATGATGAGGATCTCATATTTTTGAACCCGCAGTTGTTCGAAGAGGGCAATGGGCTGCTTAGTTTTGTTTGGAACCATCACTGCCGGTGCCGCTAAATTGAACATTGATGGTAGCTACCGATTGGCAGAGAAGTGCATAGGGAGGGGGTGGCCTCAGTTTAGATGCTCGCGGTAGATGGCTGCACGGGTTTTACTCCTTCGCGGAGGATGGCAATTCCTTGATAACCAAGGCAAGTGCCTTGAGGGATGGTCTTGATCTTGCTTGGAGGAGAGGTCACAAGGGTGTTATTTATGAAGTTAATTGCGTGGAGCTTCTAATTTCTCTAAAGGATCATACGAGTCCCGCTGCTCAAAAATATCAATCACCTGCCATCTCAAACTCCTCCATCAACCACGAACCCAAAAACCACCATTGTCCCTAATTCCTCTTCTCATCCTAGAAGCTAGAAGCCACATAGTGCAAGAGGCTTACAACCTTGGTCTTTTCCAACAACATCCTCTAAGACCCCAACCAAAAGCTCCATCCACCTCAAATCTTCTTCCACCGTCTCTAAGCATCACGACAAATACATCACGTTCAGAATCCATGCTCCGCCGCTATTGTCTCTTTCTCTCTTCCCTCTTCCCGTCAGCAACTAACTCGAAGAACCCATGGTCCACTACCATCGATTAGGCGATCAAGAATCATAATAAAGTTGGTAATCAGATGCCTCATTTCACATCAAACATTGGCATTTATGCTCCACCACCACCAATTTGCCTAGGATCATCATGCAAGAAAGCTACCGGAATCCTAGCGCCAAATATGTGCTCCATTGCATGTTCTTGAGTCCTGTCATCTTTAGATTTGGTGCCTCCTTTTTGTGTGATCTTTTCTTGTTTTATGAATATATTTTGGATAATGACGGTGTATGAACTACTCTAATGATGTGTTGTATTGTGTGACTTTTATCTGGATCCATCACAATTTATTTTTGGCACCTCTCTTCTTTTGTCTCATCGATTATCAATTAACCAACCATATTGGCATACACTCGCAACACCCGAGATCCGATCAATCCGACACTTTACACGAACAGTGGCAAGGTGGGGTTTTTTTGATTTTCACCGATAAAATTGACCGATGGTCTGAAATTGGCCGCAACCGATGGCATGAAACTGACCTCAACCGGCCGATCAACAACCTTAACATCATGTATCAACACCTGTTATACTTCACTAGACCAATCATTTGACATTAATTAATCATTCACAAGAGCCTTAGACTTCCTTCTCCTCATCTTTCCTGCGTGTTTTCTTTCTTTGGGATATGTTCTTTATGTTCTTTTTTCCAATCTGTCGTTCAAGCTGTGTGTTTGGTCCTTTTATAGAGTTTTGCTGTCAAGATTGCTCCAAGTTTGCTTCAAGCAGCTTCAGGCAAGCTTTCTTCGTGGTGAAGAATTCTCCACCGTCTTACTTTTTGCTTCAAGCACTCTCCAAGCACTCTTCAATAGAAACAAAACATCTTTACTGTAAAGTGGTTGCATGAAGCAATCTTTGAGCAAGCGAGCAATCTTTACTACGGTAAATTCTCTGCTTCAAGCAAGCAAGCAATCTTTACTTCTGTAATTTCTTTGCTTCAAGCAAACTTCAAGCTTCAAGGCATCAATTCTTCAATCTCTGATACTTTCTCATGATTTACAACTTCAAACAGATCTTACCAAACTCATTCCTACATCAAAATGTGAGAGTTAGCACTTGATCTCTGCACAAAACTAGTAACAACTAAACCTTTACGATTTGAGAGCTATTTCACATTTCTAAACTAGATAAATGCCCACAAATGATATAGAAATTAAGTAAATTTGGTACTTATCAAATAGTTGTTGTATTTTTGTTTTAAAATAGTGAAATATATATTTTTATTACCTAAATTGCGGGTTATGGACATATAGGTATCCAAAGAGTGTTAAAATTGCTTCGCATGCGGGTACGAGGACAAGTACAAGTAATTTTTGAAAACGTTTATATGAAAATTTGTACTATAATACCATACTCAGACCCTACCCCTTATCATCTCTAGTGGTGATAGATATCTATGGTGTCGAGCATTTGCAATCACCTCACTTTTAATTTGAAGTTTTTGATTGCTACAATTAGAAGTTTAGTAGATCATGTTTTTTGATGATTGTAGACCGCCTGAAAGAAGGTAGGTGTGGCGGGTGGTTAATACTATAGATTCATGATTTTTTTGAAAGGTGAATTAGTTATAGGGAGAGATTTGTCCGCTAGCAATCTAGAACATGAGGCACAGATAAACACTACTTGTAAACAAAAAAGAAAAGTTGACAGATTTGTCTGCTAGCTATTTAGAATCAGAGGCTCAGAAAAACGCCAACAGGATAAAGATATTAACAAGAGTTTATTCCCCTTTCAAGTTTCAATTGAGCAGGTTATTAATTCCTCTTCTTTCGCACATAGTTTTCTAAAATCCACCATGCCCATCTTTCCCTTATCAAACTCTAAATGCTCTTATGCAACCTTAATTACATTTGCAATATTCTCCTCAACTTTCCTCTTCATAGTAAATTCATCCACACCTAATTCATGTAACGATCCTTACAAGCAACTAAACCTCATCCATAACCCGAATGGTTCAGTCACTCGCCCAAACAAGCCTCCAGAGAGCCCTCCCTCACTGAATCCCACCCTCCCCGTGCTCTCCAAGGACCTCACCATCAACAAATCAAAGGGCACATGGGCAAGGATCTACCTACCCCGCAAAGCACTGGACCATAGCTCTAAGCTTCCCTTGGTGGTTTTCTTCCATGGAGGAGGGTTCATCTTCCTCAGTGCAGCCTCAACAATCTTCCATGTTTTCTGCTTCAACATGGCTAACGATGTTGAAGCGGTGGTTGCGTCCGTAGAGTACCGTCTCGCACCAGAACATAGACTCCCCGCGGCGTATGATGATGCTGTGGAGGCGCTGCACTGGATCAAAACCAATCAAAAAGATGATTGGCTCATCAACCATGTTGAGTATTCTAATGTGTTTCTCATGGGTGGTAGTGCAGGAGGAAACATAGCCTACAACGCGGGCTTACGTGCAACTGCTGGAGATAAACAAGTTTCTAACATCCAAGGGCTGATATTGGTTCAACCATTTTTCAGTGGGACCCTTAGGACCGGTTCAGAATTGAGGATGGTGAATGATTCTCATCTGTCACTGTGTTCTAATGACATGCTGTGGGAGTTATCTCTACCCGTTGGAGTCAACCGTGATAATGAGTATTGCAATCCTGCGGTGGGGAACGGTCCTGTGAGATTGGAAGAGATCAAACGGCTTGGATGGAGGATATTAGTGACCGGCTGTTCGGGTGACCCGCTCATGGATCGGCAAGTGGGGCTGGTGAGGTTGATGCAGAAGGAGGGTGTGAGAGTTGTGGGACATTTCACGGAAGGAGATTATCATGGTGTCCAAGACAGTGAGCCTTTGAAAGCAAAGCAACTCTTTGTGGTAATCAAGAGGTTTATTTCATCTTTGCCTCCCTAGGATTATATGAAGCACTATCTTTCATATATAGTTGTTATTTTATCTTTCCAATTAACCTTGTAATTCTTATTGAGAAGTTGACACTTTTATACAGTAGAAAAAGATCAAGTCGTGGTTTATCGACTACCCAATATGTCAAGTTCAAAAAAAAAAAAAGACTACCCAATATGTCTTAATTACTATATATTTATCAACTAGAGAGCCATAATTAGATGAACTCAGCATAAGTACATAATATCTTTCAAAAAAAAAAACATATATACAAAATATTTTTTGTTTTGTCTAATAATATCCATGGGTTTCAGTTATGACCCGGCCCAATGTTTTGAACACAATGTCTCAGTCACCATTGTGAGAGATTGATGGCACTGTGCTATTGATGGGCCAACCTCTTCTACCACCACAGCCCAAACGTATGCTGATGAAGTTTAGTGGAATTAGTAGTTTGTTTGATTAATTTTATGAAATTAGTTACTACTATTCTAGAATGCTCCATTTAAGAGGATGGAGTCACTTGTAAGGTTATCATTACTTTAGAAATGACCCTTTCAGTATAAATATGTATTTCCCTTTCATGAATGATAACAAGAAAATTGATCAAGTCTTTATTTTCTATCTTTTTCTTATCTTTTTCTAAGTTTTGATTTCAGGATTCCTCGTGTTTTTCCTTGATAGAAATTAACTTCCTATCAGAGACTATTCATAACGCATCAAATCATGGCTAGCTAGAAATGGCGATATGGGTCAATCCGCCCCATCCCAACTTCAACTCGCAAAAAAGAGCAGGGTGGGTTGACCCATTTTTTAAAATGGGTTGAAGATCTCAACTCAACCCAGCATTAATTAAGTTGAGTTTGTGGGTTGACTTACCAAATAAAAAAATTAAAAAAATTTATTTGGAAAATGGGAATTGTCGTTTCAAATATATACAAACTCAACACCTACCATGATTTAAATTTTCAACCTGTGTCTGCTCTTCTAATCATGGAACATATCACACTTACGGTAATTCAAATCTTAAAAGACTTTATGTCTTTACGGTCGCTAGTTACTAGCTTATTTCTCTTGAGTCTTGAAAATGTCGTATGTTTTCCTAGGTTACAACTTACACTTTACAGTCATAAAGAATGTGCGTAAAACACAAACACAAATGAGTTGCGCATAAGAAGTCCTCTAGAAGTTACTTAATTGTCCTAACATTAAACAACACTTCTCTTCGATGAAACAATAATAGCTAGGTCGAAGTTGTCAATTTGATAATCCTTCATGCCCTGAAAAAGGTGTATGGAGGATGCGGGAAATTAAAGGATCGGCAAGATCAGCTCCTTCATGTACTATGGGTTTACCATAGTACTCTAGACTCGGCTATAGCCGAAACCCCATAAAAGCTCACTTTTGGGTAGAGGAACTCATTCTTATTGAGAAAAAAAACCACACGGCCAGTTCAATCGTCCGTGGTGGCGTAAATGATCAGATCAAGCGCAAAGATTGGGGTATGTTTGAAGAGCCTAGAATGACTGCACAGATCGAGGAGGCTCTATAAAGCAAAATGTTGATGCTCGCTATCAAGTGGCCAAGGACTTTCAGAAAGAATGTGCCCATGAGATAGAGTATGTTGAGCCCTCCAAGGCAAAGTAACTCATTGGGTTGGTGAAGGGTTTCATTTTCCCATTTGGTGCTTAACATGACTCTACCGAAAACAAGTTGTTACCTTTCATTGACAAATGTAAGTATTGGAAAAGGTTAGGATTTTTTGTGGAGATACAACATACATACACATTGATGGTGATTTTTAACCGCTACTAAGAAATGCAACTGTTAAAAATCGTCAGTAATGTGTGTTTATTGTACATCAACTATAAAGTGAATGTACACTATTATTACTCGTAAGTGTTATATGAGAATTGAAGTGTTACCGAACACATTCCAAGATACTACTTTCTTACCATCACTCTATCTTTTTATTGGTTGTAATACGTGTAGGGCCTACCAAGTTATATACCTATACTTCTTATTTGGTGGATCTGCATAAATTTTAATTAATAAAAGAGATTGATAAAAGTTTTAAAGTAATAAATAAATGTTGGTAGCCTTTTTCTCTCACTACACTCACATGCCCCATTTTTTTTTCTTATGTTTTGGTCTAGGTTTGAAAAATGATATACTATCCTAAAATTGTATGTTTATCTTTTAATTATATGTATTTTCTTCACTTATAATATGATAATTAGAGTTATCAATTTGAGTTACAATCCACGGACCAGCCTGGCCCTACTTGGTTTGGTTAAAGTTTAGCTCGAAGATAACCCAGGTCATTGCAACCGTGATCATTTAACTCGCGGGTTAAGCGGGCCAACCCGCTAGACAACTCAAGGATCGTGGCCATCACAACCCAAGTGGTGCCCTTAGCTGATCGACCATCGCGCCTAAGTTGTCGCGCCTCTAGACACCATCAAACCATCGTTCCTCATCTGCTTCAGGTCCTCGATCTCGATCTCTCGTCTTTGTTTCATCTGGACACCATCAAGCCGTCATTCCTCTCTCATCTATGTTTCCTCTGGACCTTATCAAGCCATGCAATCTCATCACAACGGTAAGACATGTAGATGTAACAGACGGACCATTGGAACTTGGCCTGGTTGGGTTTATGTAGACGTAATCGAATATTGAGGTAGGAATTTCAACTAGGAACAAATTCATAGGAAAATAAATTTCTAAAACACTATGAGCCTGTTTGATTACAGTTTTTAAATACTATATTTTAAAACTGAAACTATTTTTGAATACTGTTTTTCAAGAAAAAACTTTTCGAATTAGATGTTTTCCAACGTTAAAAAATTGTAATATGAAAACTAAAATCTGAAACCATCATTTAGTTGTTCTAGTATTTTGCTTTTAAAAACTAAAATTGAGAACTGTTTTCGAAAATATTTTTTGAGAACAAACATATTTTTAAACTTTCAGTTTTTAAAAACAGAAAACTGTTTTTCGAAAACTGTAATCAAGCAGACCCCATTTATTCAAGTGAGAAAATATTTTGGAAGCAGCCTGCTCCAAAACATGACGCAGAACTGATTGGGGAAATCTTCTCCGGATAAGAAAACTTCTTTCGCGGAAAATATTTCTTAAGGAAAAAGGATTAAGGCATCGCGAACGGAAAATATTGAATGAGCTTCGAACACCAAATTCCTTGGTCCGAGAGTTCACTTAAGTCCCTACGGAGGTTAAGTAAAACTTTGTCGGGTTTCCGGAAAACAAACTCTAACAATATTACAGTCGAAAATTCTAGAATGGAACACACATTTACACAAAATACCCTGAGTGTCTTATTCCCGCTCCGATTCAGAATCCGGGCTAAATTAGTGTTCCAATAGTGGGAAAACACTTTTTGAATACTCTGAATCACAGTTGGGTATGAATATGACTCGAACTAGCATTCATAAAGACTACGATCCCATAATTATACATAAAACATATTTTACATCGTTTCGCTTGTCATTTTTATCATACACTTGTCAAAGTTCCCCTCACGCCAACACAGAACCTTAAGCGTGAGTCAGAATTAATTTATAATATTAATAATAAAAACCTGGTTCTTACAATCACCCTCCACCAAACATATGATTGTATCAATATAAATGATATAATATATTATACAGTGTGTGACTAAATGATGTTTAGTATTAAATTTTTATCAGACATTATCCTATGATGCCTAATACTACCAGACCTAATACTATCAAGTTTTATACTCTACAATATATTAAATGAGCTTTAAGAGAAAGTTACAAAAATAAAGAGTGTATTCATATTATTTACTTTATACTATATCAATGTTGTGATGCTTTAAATAAGGTCATTGCTCAATGTATAATATTTTTTCTTTTGGTAACACTAGTTTATGTAACATACAATAAGTGTTGACTAAAGAAGTATCAAGAATCAGTTCATGCCCCTTACCATAAAGAGCTCGTTTTAAGCCACAATTTTTCTCAACACTAAATAAATATTTCGTATTTTATAATAGAGATCAATTAATACGTGATAATTGCTGCATATCCCACATAATAGGTTAGAATTTCTTACAGTATTATCATAATGTACGAGCAATTTTTATCAAAGGAGATAGGATAATACTGAAACGTGAGACCGCCGGAAACCGTGGCGTATAGTTTAGAAAATATTTTTCTTATATATATATATATATATATAGTGCCACTATTTAGAATTTTTTTTCATTTTATCTTTATTCGTGGAATTGATAATAAAGTCGTCGATTTTCTAGCTTAGAGTACATCCACTTATGCTAATTCAATATCCATAAAGGTTAAAGGACGTTCCACTGAAGACTTATATTGATGATGTTTTGACGAGGGGCGGAGACAAGAGGTGGCGGCATACATGGGCGATTGTCACCCCAAGACTTTACAAAACTTTTCTATAGTAGTATCAAATATTAATATAATAGACATTAATTGTTGACCCGGGGATATAAGGGTATTTTTGTGGGTCTTTTATTTTATTTTTAATTTATTTTCTGAGTTTTAATTAGCTTTTATGATATTTTTAAGTAATTTTCGTATTTTTAATTATTTTAGGATTTTAGGAGTTTTTATTATGATTTGGTAGATTTTAGTAATTTTTAACTTATCATTAATTAGTACTTTTTAAATTATAGATTTGGTTAGGACTTAGGATTTAGGTTGTTTATTTTTTTGATTATTATCTTTTTAGGATTTTATTTTTTTTTTGGTTACAAGGAGAGGTTTAGTCCCAGAACAAAAACAGAAAACTAAGAAACAGATCCTACAAGAGGATCAAGCAGGGGTTCCATATCCCGGGAGAGCATCGAATGGCACTCGCCAAAGGGTGAATCGAAGGTGTGGTGGCCTAGCGGGAGGGACAGACCCACCTTAGCTAAGTAGTCTGCTAGGAAGTTGGTCTCCCGAGGAGAATGGGCAACCATAACAGCTCCATGAGTGTCTATGAGCTGTAGAATGTCCTGAGCAAGTTGACCATACTGGTGGTCTGAAACCTCATCTCCATTCAGCAAGTTGACCACTTCCAAGGAGTCACTTTCAATGATAACTTGGGGAAGGTCCCTGCTGATAATATAATCCATAACAGACTTCACTGCTAACAACTCAATGAGAAAAGCATTCGGGAAGGCCATACTACCAAAATTTGTGCAGAATCCACCTCTCCACGACCCTGATTCATCCCTTACTAACCCTCCGCAGCTGGCCAATAAGGAATTAGTGAGAGCTCCACCTACGTTCATTTTTAGCCAACCCGAAGGCGGTTTCTCCCACCTCTGAGCTCGGGCAGTTCGCGGTCTCCCTGTGGACCATTCCGGCTGTTGGCTCAGCCAAGTCCCCAACGTTGAATCAGTAACGATGTCCTCCATGCCCAATGATCGGATAAATCCCCAAATACGCTGAGGACTATGCAAGGTACCAGAGAACACCCACTCATTCCTTGCTCGCCAAATAGAGGATAGAGCTGTGGCAAAGAACCGAGGCCAATCCATCCCCGAGTCAATCATGGAGCTACCAGATATGTTACCTGCAAGCCAAGTTTTCCACTCTGCTGTAAATAAGTTCTGTGCATTCTTATCTGCTAACGCTACTTGCCAAAAGGGAAGAACGAAGCTACAATCACGAAAACTATGAAGGAGATCCTCTGTTCCGTTGTGATAAAGGGGACAAAGATCCGAGCTCCCCATATGTCTGCGAACTCGAATGGAATTGCACAAAATACCATTGTTCAAGAACTTCCACATAAAGATCCGAACACGCTGGGGGCCCTTTAAACGCCACACCATTTTCCAGATGCTTTCCCCTTGCTCGCGCATCGTTCTTGCAATCAACTTATAAGCGGATTTAGTACTAAACACCCCGGATGGTGTACCAGCCCACTGCAGCTTGTCCTGACTTTGAAAATTAAGGAATGGGGTCCTGTCACACAAAATCTCACTGATGAATCTCTCTGGCAAAAGATTAGCAAACATATACGTCTTCCAACCCCTCCCGATTTCAAAGAACTGGGAAAGCGGAGAGTTACAGAGATCTGGGTGTATTGGTTGCAGCGCCACGTCTTGTAACCGGTAACCCGAAAGCAGCCAAGGATCAGACCAGAATCTCACATGAGTACCATTACCCACTATCCATCTGCACCCCGACAGCAAGCGATCCCACGTTGCACGAATGCCTCGCCAAGCCAAGGACTCTCGGTTAGCTTTCTTCACCGTTGGGATGACCGAAGAACCACAACCATATTTTCCACGAAGGACTCGCACCCAAAGCGAGGAGGGTTGGCTGATCAACCCCAACCAAGTTTCATAATTAAAGCTTGGTTAAAGTCAGAAGAGAGCCTAAATCCTAATCCCCCTTGAGACTTAGGACTACAGATGACCTCCCACTTAACTTGATGAATTCTTTTAGCTCCATTTTCAGATCCCCAAACAAAGCTTCGTTGAATCTGATCCAGTTTCTCACAAACGCCTTTCGGTAGCAGCATGGTTTGCATACAGTAGGAGGGAAGAGCCGAGATGACAGATTTTGCCAGAGTCACTCTCCCCGCGAGACTTAGAGTTGACGCCTTCCAAGCGGTGAGGCGTTTCTGAGTCTTCTCCAAAATAAAGTTATATGTTGCTTTAGTGGGAGTCTTATGTAAAAAAGGGACCCCAAGGTATTTCCCGAGAGCATCCGTAAGGCGAATGCCCGCAACCTGGCTAATAGAATTAGCAACCCCTCGACTTACATTAGAGGAGACCAAGATTCTGGACTTGTCTTTACTAACCTTCTGACCAGAAGCCGCACAAAAACTATCAAGACACCTCATCATTAAATGCATCTGCTCCATAGAGGCCTCCCCGAAGAGAAGTAAGTCATCAGCGAAGAAAAGATGTGTAATAGGAGGCCCATCTTTAGACAAGTAAAAAGGTCTTCATCCTCCCATATCTACTTCATGCTGGATATGGTGTGCTAGACGCTCCATACAAAGAACAAACAGGTTCGGGGAAATGGGATCACCTTGACGAATCCCTCTCATGGGAGTGAACTTCTCAGTTTTACTGCCATTAAACAGCACCTGGAAAGAACTCAAAGAAACACAATTTAAAATTAAATCACAAAAATTACTTTCAAGGCCCACCTCCCGGAGCGTCGCCCTAAGAAAATTCCAATCAAGCCTATCATAGGCCTTCTCAAGATCGATTTTCATAGCCACCCAACCTTTTTTCCTCTTCAAATACCGCATAGAGTGGAACACCTCTTGGGAAATAATAATGTTATCTGAGCTTTGACGACCTGGGATAAAACTGCATTGGTTAGGAGCCACCAACTTGTCCAGGACGCTTTTCAAGCGATTAGCAATTGCCTTCGTCATGGTCTTATAAATCACGTTACATAGGCCTATTGGACGGAATTGCGAAATGAGGTTTGGCTTATCTATCTTGGGAATCAACACTATGAGGGTGTCATTCACCTCCTTGATTTTTCCGGTTGGCGAACGCACTCCTGTATGAAATCAACAACCGACTTCCCAACTATATTCCATTAGGATTGGAAGAAAAGAGGGTTAAGGCCATCAGGCCCAGGGGCTTTCAAAGCACCCATACTAAACATTGCAGCTTTAATTTCTTCGGCATCTAACGACCTCATAACTTTCCTGAGTGCTTATGTAGGAAGTTGTGGGAAAGACATACCTGCATGGTAATTACTAACTGCCTCCGAGTTGGCATACAGATTACGAAAATAGCTTACTGCCATGGCCTTGAGGGAGCTCGGGTCTGTTACCAAGTTTCCCCCATCATCCGTCAACGCTTCAATTTTGTTGTGCTTCCGTCGTACCATTGTTGTAGTATGGAAGTAGCGTGTGTTTTTATCGCCGTGATTAAGCCAAGCCGCACGTGACTTCTGCTTCCATAAGAGCTCCTCTTGGAGAAGAGTTTTATAATATTCTTCCCATAACCGCTTCTGAAGCTTTTCCAGGTAGGGGATATATTGCATTCTTAGTTTTGTATTTATTTCTTCCAAACGACGCATCAAACGTCTCTTCCTCCTGCCAATTTCTCCGAAAACCTCTGTATTCCACGTTGTGACCGCCCCACGAAAAGCATCCGATGAAGGCAGCCAAGTATCGTGCGAGCTCCAGGCCTCACCCACCACCCTTGGAAAATCATCGTGAGTTAACCAGGAGGCCAAGAACCTGAAAGGTCGCTGATTATAGACATCTGATTCATTATAGAGCTTCATTAAGATGGGCTTGTGATCTGACTTCAACTTGGGTAAATGCATAATAGTTGCATCAGGGAAAGTATGCATCCACTGTGCATTCCCCAAGGCCCAATCTAACCTTTCTTTGACACCCCTCCCCTCCCAAGTAAAGGAAGGTCCTTTAAAGCCCAGATCTGAAACTGAACAATCTTCCACATAATCCTGGAATTTCCGCATTGCATGGAGGTTAGGTGGGCCACCGCCCATTTTGTCAGACGCATTAAGGTATGCATTGAAGTCTCCTACAATAGCCCAGGGCCCAGCTACTGTGGTAGCAATCTCTCTGAGCTTTCTCCAAAGAGCATCCCTCAATGAAATATTAGGGCTGCCATAAACAAATGTAACGAACAAGGAGGTATTACTCCTTTGTAATGTGATACGAGTGTGAACAAATTGTCGATGAGAGGCTAACACCTCAATAGAGCTCCAGTTTTTACTCCACAAGAGCCAAATTCCACCTGAGAAACCCTCGGCTTCTACTACAAAGGACTCATCAAAACCAGTAGACTTAAGAATCATAGGAATTTTAACAGCACTAACTCTGGGTTCATGAAGAGCTAGGCAAGATACATGATGTCTAGAAACAAGGTCTTTCAAAAGAAGAGGAACTCCTTTACTTGCAGCACCCCGAATGTTCCAACTAATAATGTTGTATAACATCAGGAAAACAAGGAGGGAAAGGAAAGGAAGCTAAGATAAGCTTCTACGTGTCCTAGGAGATAAACTCCTATCACGGTCTCTAGCCATCCCAACATCATGACCTTTTTTATCATTCTTCCCATAGGGTGAACCCTTATTAGGGCTTCTTGCAGATCCGAGCAGAGTGCCCAATACGTTCTGATCCTGGTATTTGAAATCAAAACTACCTTGGGACTTGCGGGCTTTACATTTGGTGATTTTAAGAGATATTGGGCCCACCTGTGTTCCCTGAGGAGTTGGTGTTGACAAGTTTAATGGCGCAGTGGGCCCTGATGCCTGATCTCCAATGATTGGTGTGGGACCCGCTCGCTGATTGCTTGATTGAAAGGGGGCTTTTGAATTGGTACCAGAAGACGAGGGATTGACAGCTCCCCCCATGTGCGCCGCCAGTCCCAATAATTGCATGCTCATTCAAGGAAGGATTGGACTTGGGAGAATGCGAAACCCTAGGCTCATGATTCGAGACCTGCTCCAAAGCTTGGGTAGCATTTCCAGGAATATTCTCCCCCACTGATGGCGCTCCTGATTGGGTTCCAAGTTTAGGAATTTCCTCCAATGTTGGAGATCCATCGTTATCACCTCCATGACTTACGTCAACTTCCATGTTGGCTAGAACGGAAAAGTTGGACCCTCCAAACGCTCCACCGCGATTGGAAGCGGGGGTCATTTTCTTCGTCGGAAATCTGGTGCTGGTTGGAACGCCGCTCCCCATCCCAGAAGCTTTCCTAGGAGCCCCACGGTAGCCTCGTTTAGCTATCATCCAAGGACCAAACGCATCATCACCAGGACCAGCCTCTGCCTCTTTTCCCTTATCCAAACCTGTTACAGGAGCAACCTCCACGCCAGTAGCCTGAACCGGGCAGCCTTCTTTCTTGTGCCCGAATTTCCCGCATTCAAAACAGATTAAGTTCAGGCCCTCATACTCGATCCTGAACTCCTCGCCCTCAAAGACAAACTTCGACACCAAGGTTTTCCGAAGGTCTATTTCCACGCAGATTCGAGCAAACTTAGCGCGCTCAGTAATATTTCCGGGTTGACCCTTGCCAGCCATAGTTTTCCACGTGTAGTCGTCCACTTTCACAAAACTGAAGGTATGAAAAACGGTAGAAAGGGGGGGGGTTTGAATAACGTTTTCAGAACAAAACTTCCACCTTAAAGATTTTGACAAATCTTTCGAGAACTTAAGTGCTAAAGATAAGAGATAGAAAAGCACACAAGGATTTTATCCTGGTTCACTTGATAAATCACTCAAGCTACTCCAGTCCACCCGTTAAGGTGATTTCTTCCTTCTTAGAATGAAGGCAATCCACTAATCAGGTAAGAGTTACAACTGCACTTGAAACCTACAAGTGACTAACAATTACACTGACTTAGCTCACACTAAGATTCACTCCCTAAGTCTTCTCTAGGATCCGATCAACCTTGATCTCCTAAAGGAACTAAACAAACTGTTTATCAAAGAAATGTTTACAAGAGATTTGCTTCTAAAAAGCTAATAGTAAACACAATGAATTTCAGATGAAAGAAAGCTTAGAATATTTTGAATATGTCTTGCGCGTGTGTATTGCTTCTAGCCGCTTCTTTCAATCTTCAGCCTCTATATATACTCCAAGGATTAGGGTTGAGCGTTGCATGGGAAATGCTACCGTTGGAGGGCAGTTCTGGAAAATCCAGCTTCTGCTGTGGCTGAGAACGTTAGGTAGGTCGTCAGGAAGGTACACTTGCTTTTGTACTTGGATAGCGACTTGACCTTTTAACCTAGGAGACTTCTGATCAGAGGAATACTTCATATTGGAACTTGTGAAGCCGGTTGATCAGAGTCAGAGGGAAAGCACAGATCCTCTGACCATTGTATCTTCTGATTCTGAGCTCAGAGGGAAGAACATGGCCTTCAGAGTTTCTTGCTTCTGGACTTCAGAGTTTCCACTATTCAGCTTCTGGATCTTCAGAGTCTTCTACACCATCAGAACATCTGAACCTTCAGTGTTTCTTGGTTATCAGAACTTCTGGATCTTCAGAGCTTCTAGCTACTGAGTCCACATCAGAGTTTGTGTAGCTTCAGAACTTCTGAAGCTTTTCCACTGTTCATACTGAACATGGTGAATGCGAAAGCGTTGCTTGGGTTACCCTTTATACACAGTGCTTCTGATTTGTGTGAGATTGAGTTGAGGTCAGAGCCTGTAAACAGCACACTCAGAAAAACACGTTAGAGTACCACAATTGTTCATATCAAAGGGTTAACTTGTAATCATCAAAACATAGAGTTGTACTACTAGATCAAAACTTGATCTTACAATCTCCCCCTTTTTGATGATGACAAAACTAAGATTTTTGATGAACAATTCTTAAACATTAAACTGAATTCACTCAGAGTTTAGAGATATAGAATAAGACTTATCCTGATGTGAATAGTTTATCTTGCTCATTCGGAATTCAAGTCACTACTTGATTCTGAGCTTAGCTCCCCCTGAATCTAATACTTGATGAAAACGTTAGTAAAGTCTAGATTCTGAGCTAAAAAATATAAGAGTTCAGAGTGAAAAACTTATGACATAGATGAAAAACGAATAAACAGAGCGCATAAGTGATCAGAGTCATGGACAAGGTATCAGAGTCTTGGGTATCAGAGTCAACTTAGAATCACTTCAGAAGAAGTGAAATGTATTCCTTGTATTTGCCCAGTGACACATCTATGGTCATGAAGGTGGAACTCTTAAAATCTCCAAAAGAAAAATAAGTCACACTAACACATCTTACACATCAAAAACTGGGTTTACTCCCCCTTTTTGTCATAAGCAAAAAGCTTGGGGTGTGAAAAACTTAGCTTGAAGTACAAGGTACTCCCCCTTAGAGAAGGTCTAAGTTTAAAAGAAAATGAAAACGATGTAAGAATCAGAGTTAGGCGAAAAATAAATAGAAGAGTTAATGCAAGGGATGAACGTTTACCACCGGTCAAGTGAGTAAATAGAAGGGTCAGTTACCAAGAACTTAACCTCGAGAAACTGTAAGAGCATTAACTTTCAGAGAGAAAGTGAAGCCTATAAAAAGCGTTGGAGAGAATGGTAAGCTTCACACCTCGAATAATTTTCAGTAAAAAAAATAAAAAATGGCATCATACAACGTAGCACTAGAAGAGCTGAGGAAGAAGGCCTTTGAAGAGGACTTGTTCCTGAACATCAGGCATCCAGAGGGTGAAACTACCATCGCGGAGCTGACACGGACACTGCTGGAAGAGGACCTGCGTCCAGAGTTGGAGAGAGACCTGAAGGAATTTCTTGCAACTAAGGGGTCTGCCTCTTGGATAGGATTGACCAAGATAGGTTCATCTGGGTCAACTAGACGTTCAGGTCTAGGGCCAGGATATCTCCTAGGGCTTGGACAGGTAAGGTAATACTCTTCCAAGGCAGACACTTTCTCTTTTCTAACCTCCATGAATTTTCTAATTGATTCAGAGGTATTGGAGGGAGGAGAGTCAATAACATTGATTGGGAAGGATACAGGTGTGAAAGCTGTTGAAGAGTCTGTATCCGTGGTTCTGGCAGCAGGACGTTCTGATGCTCTGGGAGCAGAGTGATCAGACGTTCTGGGTTGTGGTTCTGTTTGGTTTGGTTCTGGTTGGTCATGGATGATGGGTTCAGAAGATAATGGGTCGTATGGAATGGTAATGAGAGAGGTTGGATCTTCTGACCTAGAGGGTTGGTTCTGAAGCAAATTCCAGAGAGGTGCTTCAGTAGGAGAAGGTTGAAAGAAAGAAGATCTTGGGGAATGTGGTGGAGTGGTGGTTTGTGCGGCTGGCTGGGATTCAGGAATAGGAGTGAGGGGATTTGAGGAGTGTTGAAGCAAGGCAGAAATAGGAAGTGCATCAAATAAATTCAAATCATCATCAGAAGCAAGTGCAGGCTTACTTGAATGTGCTGATGATCGAGTCACTCTGGCAGGAGGTTCAGTCCTTCTGACCGCTGCAGCAGCTGGTTCCACCCGAGTAGGCTTCACCACGATTCTGACCTTCTTCTGCTTCTTCTTTGGAGGACCATCCTCACTATCACTATCATCACCATCATCAGGCTTGCTCTTCGTCTTCTTGACCAGAGGGACATCAGATTCTTCTGAGGATTCTTCCAGAACCATCTTCCTCTTGGTTTTCTTCTTGGGAGGAGAAGGAAACTCTGGAGCTGGTGGAAGTCTGCTGACGAAATCATCAAGGTCAATCTCGAATCCTTGAGCCCTGAGGTCTTCAACATAGCATCTGATGGCGTCAGGATGGTCTGCTTGAGTCCACAGAGGGTAGTCATTCAGAGGCATTCTTCTTCCTCTGATCTCAGAAGATGTGTCTTCATGAGCAGGAGCAATCTTCTTCTGGACCAAACCCATCTTCTTCAGAGAGTTGGCAGTGAAGACATCGCTGACAATTGTGCTCAAATCCTCTGTGCAACCAGCATTGATCAAATCTTGCACCAAGTTGCTTTCAATGAGAAAGTCTGAGAGCAGCCTCCCAAAAGGGATATATTTGATTGCAGACTTGATGGAGGCGGTGGTGCGAGACTTCCGGATGCATTCCTTCAAGTAGGAGAACAGGAAGTAGGGAAGGCAGATCTTCTCCTGATTTTGGATGAAGAACAACATCGCCTTCTGGTTGAAGTTGATGTAATCTGGGAAACTGCCCTTCGGTCTCTGATTGATGCAGTTGAGCAGGATCTTGTGCCAGATCCGGAGTTTGGGGTGAAGGTCCATCACCTTGTAACTCGTCTTGCCCGGTTTGAAGGTGGTGTACAGAGCCTTGTTGACTATGTCCTTGGTGCTGGGTTTCAGCTTCGATTCCGTCAGTTGGAAACGATACCCATAAGCAATATCTGCACCTAGCAGATTCACGAATGACTTCTCAGTGATAATGATCTTCCTTCCAAGAATGTGAGAAACCACCTGAGTGTCATCGCAGTCTGCGTGCTTCCAGAATTCCTTTACCAATTTCTCATACACCGGTCCTCGAAGTCGATTGAAGTAGTTTCCCCAACCTTGAGCTTGGACTTCAGGACGAAGATCAAACCCATTTGCAGCCAAGTTATCGAGGTTGAATCTCCATTCTGCCAGGACTTGGAGTTTCTCAGGAGGAAATACGCAGTGAACGGCACAACCCCGTTCTGCAATAGGAACAATCTGCTCTTGAGCTTGAACTTGTTCTTGTGCCGGGTTCTCAGAGCCCCTTTGACCCGTTGCCAAACCTACTACCATGTGAGGGAACTGAGGTGCATCTGCAGTAGATCTTCTGGTTTGTCTCACCATTTTGAAGAGGTTGAAGGTTTGAGGTAGAAGATGAAGTTTGAAGGATGAAGAGAGATCGAGAGAGAAATCAAGAAAGAGGCGGTTTTGAAAAGCAGAGAGTGCGAGAGTGAAAACCGGAAGTGAACGAGAACGTGTGTGTATAGTGGGTTTTATCAAATAACCGTTGTTGATTCAAAAAGCACTTTAAGATCAACGGTTGAAAATTAAAGATAGATAGTAACAGTAAAATACACAATCACACACAGGAGATAAGCATATCTACACGCAATCATAACAGACTGTCACACGGGCACAAGGAACTATGCATCAGAAATTCTGACGCACGTGTTGTTGTCTCAGCTTCAGAGTCAGTACCAGTGGGCACACACACTCTGATTGAGTTACCTTCTGGACTAGACATCTTCTGATCAAGAAGTATCATAGTCAGAGGTTCTGATCCATCTTCACTCTGGACAAAAGTCCATGTTTAGATTTTTCAGAATAAAATTAAATCTATCTTCAGCTAAGGGCTTTGTAAAGATATCTGCCCATTGATGGTCAGTATCAACAAACTTCAGAAGAAGTACGCCCTTCTGTACATAATCTCTAATAAAGTGATACTTTACCTCAATGTGCTTTGCCCTTGAATGCAAGATAGGATTCTTACTCAATGAGATTGCAGCAGTGTTATCACAATAGATTGGGATATTGCTCTCAAGGATCTGATAATCCTCCAGCTGATGTTTCATCCAGAGCATCTGAGTGCTGCATATTGCTGCTGAGATATATTCTGCCTCTGCAGTTGATAGTGCAATGGTTGATTGCCTCTTGCTTGCCCATGAGACTAGATTGCCTCCCAGAAATTGACAATTTCCGGAAGTACTTTTTCTCTCTGTTCTATCTCCAGCATAATCAGCATCACAATAACCTGAAAGCTTATACTCTGATGTTTTCTTATACATCAAGCCAAGGTTAGTGGTGCCTTTCAAATACCTTAGGATCCTCTTAACAGCAGTTAAGTGGGTTTCCCTTGGATCTGATTGGAAACGAGCACATAAGTGAACACTAAATAATATGTCTGGCCTAGATGCAGTTAAGTATAGAAGTGAACCTATCATGCCACGATAGAGCTTCTGACATACTTTACCACTTTTATCTTCTTTCTCCAAAATGCATGTAGGATGCATTGGAGTCTTGGCCACTGTAGATTCCAGCATATTGAACTTCTTCAGAAGTTCTTTAGTGTACTTGCTCTGATGGATATATGTTCCTTCTGGTGTTTGATCAACTTGTATTCCCAGAAAGTACTTTAATTCTCCCATCATACTCATCTCAAATTCAGCCTGCATCATCTCAGAAAATTCTTTGCATAGAGATTGATTAGCAGAACCAAATATAATATCATCAACATAAATTTGCACAATTAAGATATCATCTTTATAAGTCTTGCAAAAGAGAGTTGTATCTACTTTACCCCTTACAAACACATTCTCCAGAAGGAATGAGCTAAGTCTCTCATACCATGCTCTGGGAGCTTGCTTCAGACCGTAGAGTGATTTCTTCAATTTGAACACATGGTCTGGTTTCTTTTCATCTTCAAAACCTGGGGGTTGATGAACATAGACTTCCTCTGAGATATAACCATTTAGGAAGGCACTCTTTACGTCCATCTGATGTAGAACTATGTTGTGATTTACTGAGAAGGAGATCAACAGTCTGATTGCCTCCAGTCTTGCTACCGGAGCAAATGTTTCAGTGTAGTCTATTCCTTCCTGCTGGCTGTAGCCTTGAGCAACTAGCCTTGCCTTGTTTCTGACTACATCTCCTTTCTCATTCAGCTTGTTTCTGAATACCCATTTCGTTCCAATAACATGAACATTCTCAGGCTTCTTCACTAAGCTCCAAACATCGTTCTTGGAAAATTGATTCAATTCTTCTTCCATGGCCAGAATCCACTCCTTGTCCTGAAGAGCTTCATCTATGGACTTGGGTTCAATTAAGGACACCAATCCTTTCAGACTCAGCAAGGTCTCTTCAGAGGGTCTGAAGGCAGATCTGGTTCTGACTGGTTCATCTTTGTTGCCCAGAATCAATTCCTTAGGGTGAGCTGCAGTGATTCTGCTCTTCTTCAGAGTTTGTGAGTTAGAGGGACCAGCTTCTTCCTCTGGTTCATCTTCCTCTGGCTCAACTTCCTCTGGAGCTTTGCCTTTGTCAGAAACATTAATGCTTAAATCTGCAAACTTTTCAACTAGCTTTGACTGGTCAGAGTCAAGCTTATCATCAAATCTAACATGAATAGATTCTTCAATAGTCTTAGCATCAGTATTATAAAATCTAAAACCTTTAGATCTATTAGAATAACCAAGTAATAGACACTTAGAAGACTTAGCATCAAATTTATGCAATCTATCCTTAGTATTGAGAACATAACAAACACAGCCAAAGGGATGAAAATACGAAATGTTGGGTTTTATGTTCTTCCACAATTCATAAGGAGTCTTATTCAGAATTGGTCTCACAGAGATTCTGTTCTTCCTCTCAACAACACCATTTTGTTGAGGAGTTCTGGGACAAGAGAAATCATGTGCAATTCCATAGGAATCAAACAGACTCTCAAACTTGTCATTCTCAAACTCTCCACCATGGTCACTTCTGACACGCACAATCCTACAAGCCTTCTCGTTTTGCACTTGAGCAATGAAGGTAGAGAACACAGCATGAGACTCATCCTTGCGGGTTAGAAACTTTACCCATGTCCAGCGGCTATAGTCATCAACGATAACCATCCCATATCTCTTGCCACCTATAGACTCAGTTTTCACTGGTCCAAACAGGTCGATATGCAGAAGTTCTAACGGCCTTGAGGTTGAGACAACATTCTTTGCCTTGAACGGGACTTTTGTGAATTTTCCTTTCTGACATGCTTCACAAAGAGCGTCTGAAGCGAACTTCAGATTGGGTAAGCCCCTGACAAGGTTTAGCTTGCTCAGCTGAGAAATCTTTCTCATACTGGCATGCCCTAACCGTCTATGCCATACCCACTGCTCTTCATTAACAGACAGAAGGCACTTCACATTCTGAGCCTCCAACTCAGATAATCTGATCTTATAAATGTTGTTCTTCCTCTTGCTGTTAAACAGAACAGAGCCATCGATCTGACTTACAGCCCGGCAGGACTTTTGATTGAATATAACATCATAACCCTTGTCAGCTAATTGACTTATAGACAATAAGTTATGTGTTAAGCCGTCTACCAATAAAACATTATCAATGCATGGACTACTATCTACACAAATAGTGCCAGTACCAATAATTTTACCCTTTTCATTTCCTCCGAAGCCAACTTCGCCTCCAGGCTTAAGTTTCAGCTCTCGGAACATACGCTTTTCTCCCGTCATGTGACGCGAGCATCCACTGTCCAGATACCATGATTGGTGTTTCAGTGGAGCTATCAAGGATATCTGCAACATAGATAATCTTGTCCTTAGGTACCCACTTTCTGGGTCCTCTTTTGTTAGTTACCCCAGAGGTTCTGATCACCTTGGGTGTCTCAACATAATATTTTAAAGGAATATTTGCATGATATTTAGTCATAGATAAAGATCCCTTTTTAAGAGGGTTTTTAGCAATTTTAGCAGGTACAGGATCAGGCAATATGGGACCAGAGGGAACAAAGCATTCATACAAGGATTTAGCTTTAGACACAGAAGGCTCATTTCTAATTGGTTTAGAATAGCCAATGCCATGCATTCCATTTCTGCTTACGCCATAGATCATTGAAGCCATTAAGCTTCTATCCACGCTTTTAGCTAGGAATCTTTGAAAAGACTTTTCATACTTAGATTCATTTCTACAATCAGAGGCATCACAGGCAACAATTTCTTCTAACTTAGCAATCTGGTTCTTAAGCACAGAGTTAGAATTTACCAAAGCATGATTTTCATTTTTCAAATCAGAAATAATTTTCTCATGTTCAGAAGGAGTCTTGGAGACAGCAGATAAGTTCTTTTTCAACTTTTTATGCTTAGACAATAAAGAGTTATACTTATCCATGATATCAGACAAAGCATGTTTCAGTTCAGAGGTAGAGAAAGAAGCAAATACCTCATTTTCATCATCTGAGTTAGGATCTCCTTCTGATTCTGAGTCAGAGTCAACAGCTTCCTTTGACTCTGCTTCCTTGTCTTTGACAATTGCCATGAGTCCTTGGACTTCACCATCAGAGTCAACATCCTCTGACTCTGATTCATCAAATGTCACCATCAGACTCTTCTTCGTCTTGAAGTGCTTCTTTGGCTTCTTGTCTTTCTTCAACTTTGGACAATCACTTTTGTAGTGCCCAGATTCTTTGCACTCAAAACATGTGACTTCCTTGATTGAAGACTTCTTCTGGCCTGAGGACTCATACTTTCCTTTTGCCTTTCCAGAGCCTTTGAACTTGCTCTGCCTGTGCTTCCAGATGCGGTTGAGTCTCTTGGAGATCAGAGTCAGCTCATCTTCATCAGAATCTTCTGATGCTTCTTCAGATTCTTCTTCTTCAGCTTGAAGAGCCTTTGACTTCTCAACCTTAGCCTTTTCAGATTTGGATTTCAAGGCTATGGACTTTTTCCTCAGATCTTGCATCTCTGAGCGTTTCAGCTCATGGCATTTCAAAATGCTGATGAGTTCTTCTAAACTCATATTCTCAACGTCTCTCGTGAGCTCTATTGAAGTCACCAAAGGCATCCAACTTTCAGGAAGACACCTGATGACCCTTATGACATGATCTTTTGTTGTGTAGCTCTTGTTGAGAGGTCGTATGCCAGCTACAAGCAATTGAAATCTGGAGAACATTTCTTTAATGGACTCATTTGGCTCCATGATGAAGGATTCATACTTTTGGATCAAAGACAATGCCTTTGATTCTTTGACTTTCTTGTTTCCTTCATGAGACATCTTCAGAGAATCAAAAATGCCTTTAGCAAACTCACGATCTGTAATCTTCTGGTACTCCTCATAGGAAATAGCACTCAGAAGAATTGCTCTTGCCTTGTGATGTTGTGAGTACAGCTTCTTTTGATCTGCAGTCATCTCTGACCTTGGGATCTTTTTGCCATCTGCATCAACTGGACGCTCGTAGCCATCCACAATAATATCCCAGAGATCTGCATCGAAACCCAGAAAGAAACTTTCCAGTCTATCTTTCCAATATTCGAACCTTTGACCGTCGAACATAGGAGGCTTTGCATTGTAACCATCTCTTTGAGTTTCACTGGTGGTGGCAGCCATTGTTTTTCACACCGGCCCGGATCACTGAACACTGTTAGGTGTGGTAATCAGAACTTGCGCTCTGATACCAATTGAAGGTATGAAAAACGGTAGAAAGGGGGGGGTTTGAATAACGTTTTCAGAACAAAACTTCCACCTTAAAGATTTTGACAAATCTTTCGAGAACTTAAGTGCTAAAGATAAGAGATAGAAAAGCACACAAGGATTTTATCCTGGTTCACTTGATAAATCACTCAAGCTACTCCAGTCCACCCGTTAAGGTGATTTCTTCCTTCTTAGAATGAAGGCAATCCACTAATCAGGTAAGAGTTACAACTGCACTTGAAACCTACAAGTGACTAACAATTACACTGACTTAGCTCACACTAAGATTCACTCTCTTAGTCTTCTCTAGGATCCGATCAACCTTGATCTCCTAAAGGAACTAAACAAACTGTTTATCAAAGAAATGTTTACAAGAGATTTGCTTCTAAAAAGCTAATAGTAAACACAATGAATTTCAGATGAAAGAAAGCTTAGAATATTTTGAATATGTCTTGCGCGTGTGTATTGCTTCTAGCCGCTTCTTTCAATCTTCAGCCTCTATATATACTCCAAGGATTAGGGTTGAGCGTTGCATGGGAAATGCTACCGTTGGAGGGCAGTTCTGGAAAATCCAGCTTCTGCTGTGGCTGAGAACGTTAGGTAGGTCGTTAGGAAGGTACACTTGCTTTTGTACTTGGATAGCGACTTGACCTTTTAACCTAGGAGACTTCTGATCAGGGGAATACTTCATATTGGAACTTGTGAAGCCGGTTGATCAGAGTCAAAGGGAAAGCACAGATCCTCTGACCATTGTATCTTCTGATTCTGAGCTCAGAGGGAAGAACATGGCCTTCAGAGTTTCTTGCTTCTGGACTTCAGAGTTTCCACTATTCAGCTTCTGGATCTTCAGAGTCTTCTACACCATCAGAACATCTGAACCTTCAGTGTTTCTTGGTTATCAGAACTTCTGGATCTTCAGAGCTTCTAGCGACTGAGTCCACATCAGAGTTTGTGTAGCTTCAGAACTTCTGAAGCTTTTCCACTGTTCATACTGAACATGGTGAATGCGAAAGCGTTGCTTGGGTTACCCTTTATACACAGTGCTTCTGATTTGTGTGAGATTGAGTTGAGGTCAGAGCCTGTAAACAACACACTCAGAAAAACACGTTAGAGTACCACAATTGTTCATATCAAAGGGTTAACTTGTAATCATCAAAACATAGAGTTGTACTACTAGATCAAAACTTGATCTTACAAAAACGACCCACATTCTTCCCGATCTCATGTAGGACCTCTTGGTCGTAACATTCAACTGGGAATCCCGGAATTCTGAACCAAACTGCCACTCTAGTGAGTTCCCCCTTTGAAGGGATAAACATAGGTCGCAATTGCTGGATAACCAGGTAGTGGCCCATTATTACCCAAGGACCTTCGGACAGGACATGAGCATAATCAATTCGGTTAGCGAACCGAATCACAAAGAAATCAAAGTCAAGATCAATGACCTCCATCTCCCTAGAAGGATTCCACAGTTTTGTCAGACGATCCTTAAGAAAGTTTAGGCCGATCCTTTTGCCCAGCAACTTGACAATAATAGCATTCTGCCAGGGTTTGCGCAGCTCCCTACGCTTCTCCTTGGAGAGCCTAATCACTGGACACAGAGGATTGACTGGGGCTTCCTCCTCCTCTGCCATCTCGCTATCACCGGAATCAGACAAGAAACCTTCCAACTGAACGTCATCTATCTCCTCTTCCGTATCCTCTCCATCATTGATGCCCAAGCATATATCCTTGTACGAGATCACCTTTCTAGCCAGAGGCATCTCCGTAGCAGTACCCGAGATTCCGGACGTACCCGGGTCTTTAAGGCATGACGTCGTGGCCCTGGGCTTGTCTTTGCCGCCCTCCGGCGGCTCCCCTGAAGCAGGCATCACGGAACGGGAAGGCTCACAGTTGAGGGAATCTAGAGGGAGAAAAACCCTAGGGGAGCGATTTGTTTCAAACTGAAATTTACATTCTTTTAGGATTTTATTTTGATTTATGTTGTTATTTTATTTAGGATTTTCAGAATAAAAAGAAAAGAGAAAATCAGGAAAAGAGATCTGATCTGGAGCTGCAGGTCCACGGAGCTATTGTGCACCCGCAGGAGATCAATGGAGCTGCAGGATTTTATTTTGATTTATGTTGTTTCTATCCTTGCCACGTGATCTAATCAAGCCGGAGGTCTACTGAAAGACCATGCACCCGCGGAGCACGGGAATCTTCACTTAAAGCTTGGACTAATTGGATTCTAACACGTGGCAGAACTAAAAGACAAAATGTCAAAAAGGGGACCACGTGAAGAGTGCAGCAGGCAACAGAATTTTGAAACGGAAAGGGAATATTGCAAAAAACAATAGATATATATATTTTGGTGGAGAAATTTATTATGGTCATCTTAAAACTTGTGCAAAGTTACACCAACCCATTTTGACTCACTATAACAGGTTTTAAAAAAAAAATCAAAATATATATTTTCTTAATTAAACATTTATCCTTAATTAATTTAGAAAAAACATTAATCCTTAATCTTCTGTTCCTCTTCTCTCTTACACCAGATCCAAAACCCATTCTGAAATCCATTTTTCATTCCTCATCTTCAAACCTCCATGCCACCCAGCCACCATCAATCCAAAACATGCAGTCAAGACCCCACGAGCCCACCAGCCACAACAACCACCGTCCCATCCTTCCTCCACCTCCAACACCACTATCTTCTTCCCTCTCATCACCACCACCAGATTTTCCATAACCGAACCACCAAACAAATTCCTTCTTCCATCCACCATATCTTCATCTTCTCCATCTCTAGTACTGAGTAACCCATCTTCATTGTTGCATCAATCTCGCGGCTGCCGTCACACCGATCTTGCTCGAGCACAAAGATGTAAGGACAAGAAACCCAGATCTGAGAAGAGGAAACCCAGATCTGGGTTTTGACCTGCGAAAAGATGAAGAGTTCACGCTGGTCCAGAACTTGATTCATCCACTACCTTCACTTGCAGACAACTTCACTAGATGTGTCATCCTTGCACCACCAATCTTCATCTTTCCCTAAAGCTTAAGAAAGTTTTAAATCTTTGTGCGCAATTTGGTTTTTGTTTTTGAAAAATTGTGTGGTGGAGTTCAGAATTGAGATCTCATTGTGGGTTATGTATGTTTTGAATTTGGGTTTTGTGTCTTGGACATCGAGTTTCTACCCAGAATTTGTGCCATCGGAAGTTTCAAGTGAAGGTTGAGTGGTGATGGTTTAGAGTGACCGGAGAGGAGGTTGGGGGAGGGAGGGTGGATGATGATGAATATTGAAGATGAAGGTAGATGAAGATGGGGATGAAGATGATGGTGGGTTTAATTTAGTGATTAGGTTATTAGGTATTTAATTTAGTAAAACTTTTATTAACTAATTAACTAATAAATATATATTTTGAATTAAATTTAATTCAAAATACCTGATAAACCCACTATAACAGGTAAAAAGTGCATGGTGCAACTATGCACAAGTTTTTAGAGGACCATAATAAACTCCTCCTATTTTGGTAGTAGTATTATTTTGAAGGCTTTTGGTGATTGGAATTGAGCACAAATTTCTTAGGGTTTTGAGAGCTTTTGCAAGGTTGCTCCTGAAGATTTTAGGTGTTATTTTCTTTCTCTTGAATTCTTGATTATGGCCATGCTTGGCTAAACTTCTTTTAGTACTTGGGTTGTGAATCCCTTTTGAATTATGTTTTGATTTGAATCTTTATTTATAGGAATTCTCTTTTCCAATCTTCGTAATTGAATCAATTTACATTGTTTATTCTTGAGTGCACGCAAGGAAATTGCTAATTTCTACGAGAACGGAAGTTGATTAGAAATTTAGGAAATAAGGATTCAATTCGATTAGGCGTTCCCTACTGCTTGATTCAAGAGTAGAACATAGTTGCGTTGACTAGTTTAATTAGGACTTAATCTTCAATTCTCTGGTCTAGGTGCTCGTAAAACAGACTTAGTATTTGAATTGGAAGTCTAGGGCGTGTGAGTTATCAACATCCTAGAATAAAGGTTAGATCGCCGAAGAAAGGTTTATTGAGTTCATATAAATACTGTTAGAATTGAAGCATAGGACAAATAGGTGAAACATACCCGAGTGCTATTTTTCCTAACTGAATTCGCAAATCTGTTTAATTTTCTCTGTTGCTTATTGCGTTCAACATCACTACTTCTAAAATCTGAAATTGGTTTTTACTTTTTTAAGTCTAAATAAGAGAAATAATAGAAACTACAATTGAATCACAATCCTCGAGGGATCGATAATTTATTACCACGGGGCAACTTTGTACCCTTGCAAAGGAGCTATCATTAATCAAATAGTAAATCTTCAAAATCACGTTGCTCTAGTATATACATGGCAGAGGCTCCTACAAAACATGAAAAATGATAGTTGATCTAATAAGAAAATAATAAAGAGATAAGAAGAGAAAATATGTGAAAATTGAGATGAACCACAAAAAGAGGTGTAAACATATCATAGCTCAAGCCTTTTTTTTTTGCATTAAGGACTTTTTGTCTTTGATGATAGACACTACTACAAATCTATAGAGGGTTTTTTGGTTTATCATTGAATAAATTACGAATTGAATAATGTTTAATATAATGATGTTTGATAAAGTTCGATGTAGAATAACTTCCTTCCAGGGAGAGGGACTATGGATAATGCTTCTTGGCTCAGGAGATTGTTCACCACATGGGGGTTTCTACCGCCAAAAGGGGAAGCTTGACTTTCAAAATTGATCTCGAAAAAGCCTATGATAGTGTCTCATGGGGCTTCTTGAAGGACACTTTGGCCATCTTTGGGTTTCTCAGCAAGTTGATAGATCTGATTTTGGGTTGTGTGAGCAGTGCCAAACTTGCCATTCTCAGGAATGGAAAACAGTTACTGACATTTTCCCCTGGGCGTGGCCTCCGTCAAGGTGACCTTTTATCCCCTTACCTTTTTGTCCTGTGCATGTAAAGATTTTATGTTAAAATTCATCAGTCGGTGGAAGCAGGGTTGTGGAAGCCCATCCGTGTGGCCCAGGGCGGCCCCCAAATCTCTCATCTCCTTTTCACTGATGATGTCTTACTTTTTTACCAGGTTACGACTTCCTAGGTAAATGTGGCTGTTGAGGTGCTTAGGAATTTCAGTGAAAGCTCATGCTTAAAGATTAACATGAGTCAAAGGCAATAACTTCCAAGGGGGTTCCTCACCGAGTTCGCGAAGAGATCAACCGAATTGCTCCTATTCCCTTTGTTCGTGACCTCGAGAGATACTTGGGGTTTCTCTTGGCTAAAGGGGGAATCACCGAAGATAAATTTAATTATCTACTAGATAACATTTAATGGAAGCTAGCCTCTTGGAAGAAAATTCTTTTGAACTTGGAGGGTGGTATTTGTCTGGCGAAATCCATGATTGTAGCAGTCCCAACATACACGATGCAAGCCTTTTGGTTGCGTAGGAGCTTAACGCAGCATATCAACAAGACAGTAAGAATAGTGGACAACGTGGTTGGAACAAGGTTAACTGGGAAACAATAATTCAAGATAAACAACATGACAGTTTGGGGGTGAAGGAGATGGAAGATTTTAACTCAGCCTTGCTAGGTAAAGCTTTATCGCAGCTGCTAATCCACTCATATAAGCTTTGGGTGAATGTTCTGTCGCATAAATACCTGCAAGGGAAGTCAATTTTGAGTGTGGAGAGGTTTGTTGGCTCGTCCCAATTTTGGCAAGGAATTTTGCGTGCAAGAGATCAAATCAGTGAGGGGTTCAGGTTTAGAATAAGGAATGGGGAGACCTCTATCTGGTATAGCAATTGGACTGCTTGTGATTGTTTTGCAAATCATCTCCGTTTCGTCCATGTCTCAGATACTACTTTATGCTTGAAGGATGTTGTCAGCGCAGTAATTGGTGTTTAGAAAAATTACCGACTATGCTACCAGATGAGATAACTGAGAAATTCTCTTATGTGCAGCCTCGACTTGATCCTAGTATTCTGATACATGGACTTGGAGCGGGAGCGACAATGGGATTTATACAGTGCGTGATGGTTAATCAGGGTTGAGGGAGCAGAACCATGTGGTGGTTGATGGCGATTCGTGGACTAGTTGTGAAAACTTCCGACGCCGGAAAAAGTCCGGACTTTCCTCTGGCTTTCCCTGGGTGAAGCGCTACCGGTGAGTGCTAATAGGTTGAAGTGCCACCTAGCAGTTTCAGGAGCCTGCGCTCACTGTTCTGCGACGGTGGAAGATGGGTTACACGCTCGGAGGGATTGCCTTCACGCTTGCGAATTGTGGGGAAAACTAGAAGCATGGGGATGGCGTAATTTAAGGAGTATGGATCTTCAGGTTTGGATAAAAAACTCAAGTGAGAGGCACCAATTCTATGTGATTCTTTGCTGGGATTTGGGGAGCCTGGAAGTGGCGAAACTATATATGGTCCTTGATCATAATCCATGGCCGCTGCAGGTGGCATGGCAGAAGGTTCGCATTGATCACGACGAATTCGTGGAGTTCCGGCATCCTTAGGGGGAGAAACTGACTGGTTGTGCAATCGTTGGAGGGCGCCGCCAGTGGGTTGCGTGAAACTTAACACGAATGAGAGTTTTCTTGAGACAGTTGACAGTATGGGTGGAGGAGGTTTATTGCGTGATAACACTGGCAGCTGGCTTGGTGGTTTTTTGTGGCGTAAAGATGGAGGAAGCCCATTCATTGCTGAAGCCTCAACGCTTCGTGAAGGCTTGCTGTTTGCTTGGAACAAGGGTTACCGTTAGGTTCAGTGTGAGAGCGATTGCTTAGATCTTGTCACATTTTTTGAGAGGCCTGAGAATTGGAGGTACCATATTAATGCAGCCTTGCTAGGTGAAATCGGTGACTTACTGTCCAGAGTCTGGCATGTCAAACTATGTTGGATTAATTGTGAGGGAAATACATCAGAAGATTGGCTTGCCTATAAAGCCTTATCAACGTCTTCCAAAGGTGTAATGGTAGTCAATTTCCCTTAAAGTCTTAAACGAGTGAACTTTGTTTAGAAATAATGTGTTGAATTTTTTTTGATAAGCCAAAATATATTGAAATGAAGTACAAGGGGTACTTCAACCCAATACAAGGATAAGAAAAAGATTCTACAAAGAAAGAGATAAGAAATAAAGGCAAGAACATGAACAAACCTAGAACCTAAAACCCAACCTTGGAGGAATGACAAAGAAAACATGCCTCATTAAAACCTTAATAGTGAAAACCCCCTTGGGAAAAACCCTATCAAGGAAAAAGAGTACAATATTTTCTAAGTCTAAGAGTACCCTCCAAGGGTGCCTAAACAGTTCAAAGCATTCCACCCCAAGTTTATAACAACATGTGGCCCAAAAATATAACAATACATGCATCAGACCCAGCATTCCTCCTACAACAGTCCCAAAAGCACAGTTGCTCCACATTCTTCATACACCAGCAAACAATTCATTGGTTTTATTACAACAGATCCATGCATGCACTTGGATTGGACCGCCACTCAAACCACGAGTAGCTAAACCCATCCACTTTTGCTTTCACCCACTGCCATGACTTAACTTGAATCAATTTCGAAGTATTTTCCAGCTCTACATTTGCTCCCTGGAAGACAACTTTGTTTCGCAGCATCCACACAGTCCAAACAAGGGACATCCAAAGAGCCCATTCCCCTGCTTGTTGTTTCTTTGACCTCCCAATCATCGGAAATTGGAGGAAGTGCTCTCTTACAGAAGCCGACAATACTGATTGCATCCCACGCCAAGCATAGCAGGCGCTCCATAGTCGAGTAGTTACTGGACACAATGAGAATAGATGCTCACTTGTCTCATCCGCTTGCTGACAAAGGGGGCACCGTGCATCATCGTCTTCGCCTAATAAGTGTCTTCTCCGCAAATTATCCCTTGTAGGTAAGCGATCCAAGAGTAGTCTCCACACAAATGCTCTGACGTTTGAAGGTGCACACACTGTCCAGATGGAGGCAAAGGCTGGATCCGAATCTGAATCACCCTCCTCATTAGCATTTTCCTGCAAAAAAAAGTAAGAAGAATTAACCGAATAAGTTCCTCCTCCTTCTAGCTCCCATATCCACTTATCAGATCTGTCTTCAACCAAGCACACAAACATTGTAATTCAGGTTCCCTCTGATACGATTGTCCTGCACGATGCTGGGACAAGAGGTTCGACAACCGCTTAACAGTAAAACAAAACTTAACAACAGAAACAATAACACACAGTAATTTTTAACCCAGTTCAGTGAAAACTTTCACCTACGTCTGGAGGATTTGCACCCAAAGAAAAGAAATCCACTATCTCAAGATTCAGGAATTACAGACACTCATGAACAACTCAGTTCATAGTTCACTTCCTAATCTACCCAGTGTATTTCTACTTAGAATCTCAACCTAAGTATGAGAGCCCCTCTCACTTTCTCTCAATCACTGCCATAGTGATTGGTGAACATAATAAATAAGTAGAGTTTGAACGCAATCAAACACACATAATCTCTCTTTGCTTTATAGAATCAGTGAGCAAAGACAGATTCACAACTAACAAAGGACAAAGCACAATTAACAAATCCTAAAACACTCGATCTCTCTCTAGCAGCTTCGACGCCTTCATGTTTTAGGTCTTCATCCTTTTGTAGACTTCAGCAGCGGTAGCATGGGCTTTAGGGTTGGCACGGGCTGAAGAAACAGATTGCGGTAACAGCAATTCAAAAACGCAATCTTGATAGATTCGGTTTCTTATTGCACAAGAAAAGATAGAAACCAATCTTTTAACAAAGATTGTTTCAACAAATAACAACCCAACAAATAAACCCTTCTGGAATAGCTACTTGCTCCTCAAGTAACTCAAAAACATATCTTCAGTAAATCTTCAGAGGGCCCACAACAGATACACAAGCTAACGACTGATGCCCTAGCTTCACGAGGTCAGATGTCACGGCATCTGCTTCGACAATCGGTTGTTTTGACAAAATGCATGGCAACATGTTCTAACAATCTCCCCCTTTGTCAAATTTTGTTTAAAACAACTCACAATTAGAGAGGATAAAAACTAGAGAAACAATTCTCCCCCTTAGTCAGATCTCCCCCTCAACTGATGCAACTACACAACCAACTACCATTCTTCAGAAGACATAGTTGGAACAAAAAACACTTAGCAGCACAAACACACAACCAGAAGTACAATCAGGCCTTAGTATATGATGACACCAAAATAGATCAGCTTAAAACATCAACGTTTCAGAAATACTGCTAATCAGATGCAACGTTTCAGAACTACTGCTATCAGAAGTTAGCACCACATAGGCTATCAGAAATACTGCTAATCAGAAAATGCTTCTTGAAACAAACATAGCCTTGATCTTGAACTTGTCTTCAAATTAAACAAACCAAAGCCAACACTATCAGAGTTAACACGATCAGAACACACATAGCAGAAGAGTCTTCAATCTCAACTGCAACTACTCCCCCTTTTTAGCACAAATTTGCAAAGGGTGCACACGATCAGAGCAAACTAGTCTTCAGAACTTGACTCCTCCCCAGACCCTTCTGCTCCTTCTTCAGATCCTTCCTCCTCTTCATTCCTCGCTTTCTGAGCAGCTGTAGCAGCAGCACTGTGCTCACCACCTTGACGTTCTTCTTCTTGAAGCTTGTGTAGCAACGCATCAACTTTAAGCTTCCTAGCAGTGCTCACCCTGATTGTCTCCTCCAAAGCCTTGGAAACTTCCTGTAATTCAGCAATTATGACCTTAGTACCAGATTCAGTCACAGGAGGAGCAGATGTTCTGCTGGTTGGTAAAGCAATGTCTAGAACATGTGGCTCCAAAAACAAACGTTGATCCAAAGTGATTGGAACACCACGAGACATAGCCACATCATCAGCCTTGAGAATCTGAGGATGTTGCTTCAAAATGATCTCAGTAAGAAGTGAAGGAAATGAAACAGGCAGCTTCACAGCACAAGTATCAGCATGCTTCAATGTCTGCTCAAACACAAAAGTTCCAAAATCAAAAGCAATAGACTTGCCAATCCTGTAGATCAACTTGGCAATCGTTGCAGAAACACCAGAGGTATGCTGAGTAGGAACCCAATTCACAGCACCAATCCTGTTAAGGATAGCATACTTCACACTCAGATTTCCAGTAGACAACAACTTCTTGCTGGGCCACTTCTTCACATGACCTGCAGTAAGCTCCTTGGCAACATCATCCATGGACACTTCTTCATCAACAAATTCAATAGCACTTCTTCCAAGTGCTTGATTGACCACGGCAGGTGAGAACATCACACATTCAGCCCGCACATAGACTTTCCTGAATTCTGCACTATCAAGAAGTCCCACATCAACAGAGAGATTCACCAAGAACTCTCTCACAAGCTTCTCATAGCACCTTCCAACATTCTGAATAGTCTTCATCAGACCTGCTTTCTCAATTAGTGCAATTACATCTCTGCATTCAAGAACATCAGAACCAACTTCCCTTTCCTTGGCCATTCTCCTCTTGCAAACAAACTTCCACTTCTGAACATTCTATTCTAAGTGGAAAGACACTCTATCAATAGGAACAGCAGGAACATTCTGAGGAATACGCTTACCAGAAAACTTCTTTTTCTCAGAAGATCGAATGTCCTGGACACCGACTTCAACATCTAACTCAGAGTCTTCAACTTCAACTGAAATCTTCCTCTTCTTCTTCTCAGTGGGAGTCTTTTCTTCCTTTTGCTTTCCCTTACTCTTCACACTGGCCTGTCTGGATTTCTTTGATGGAGTAGGAGTGATTTCAGGAGAAGAAATCCTTCTTTTCTTCTTCATCCTCACAGCAACACTATCAGCAAAAGTCTCAGTCAGAGGAACATCATCAGAAGCATCATCAGAGATGTCCTGAACAGAGGTTGGAGCCTGGATTGGCTCTTCAGAATTGATACCCGCAGAGTTATCATTCTTTGAATCAGCATCCTTAGAAGAGGATGATACAGAGATATTAGGCTGGGTAGCACCACCTGAATCTTCATGAGAAGTGGAATCCTTTCCAGAATTTTCTTGAGCAGAACCTTCCTTAGACCCAGATGTCTCAACATCAGGCACAACATCAGGGGGCGATTTCACAGGAGAATCTTCATCATTGATTTCCTCTTCGTCAGGAACATCCTCAAGGATAGGAACATTCGGGGCTTTGCTATTCTTGACCTGTGATTTGTAGACCTTGCACGTTGGATTTCGTGATCTTATCTTCTTGGGAGCTTTCTTGGACACAGAAGATGGTTGAGAAGAATCACTCTTCAAACCCATACACTTGACTCCTTTAGCATTTCTTTCAATCTTGGTCTTGACAGATTCCTTCTTTCCTGAACTTTGAGACATGATGAATTGAGAGCAATTACAAATAGAGCACAGAACAACGAAACAGAATTGCAAATGAGAGATGATAAGTCTGGAAGAAGATAGATGCACAAGCGGTTGAGAGAACACAATTTTCCCGTTGGAGGTAGTTATAGGATAAGTGAACCATGAAGTAACTTTCTCTCTGCTGATGTCACAACGGCAGTTAATGATGACCAAGAATAAACTAGCCGTTAACATACTGGAGCACGCTAATTGCTATGCATCAGAAAGACAAATCCCTAGACTTCCTCTTAATTTTTCAAAAGTGATTGCATCAAGGGGTTTTGTGAAAATATCAGCCAATTGCTTGTCAGTTGTAACATGATCCAAATTAACAATTTTATCCTCTACCAAGTCTCTAATAAAATGATGTCTAATGTCAATATGCTTGGTCCTGCTATGCTGTATGGGATTTTTAGAAATATTAATTGCACTGAGATTGTCGCAGTACAATGTCATGACATCCTGTTCAACATCATACCCCTTCAGCATTTGCTTCATCCACATGAGTTGTGTACAACTACTTCCTGCTGCAATATATTCTGCTTCAGCTGTAGACAATGAGACACAATTCTGCTTCTTGCTAAACCATGAAATCAAATTATTCCCAAGGAAGAAACATCCACCAGATGTGCTCTTTCGATCATCTGCACTACCTGCCCAATCTGCATCACAGAATCCAACTAAAGAGGAATTTGTATCATGAGTGTAGAGAATACCATAGTCACTTGTGCCATTGATGTACTTGATAATTCTCTTGACCTGTAGCAGATGACTTGCTTTAGGAGCTGCTTGATATCTAGCACAAACTCCGACAGCAAATGTGATGTCAGGTCTGCTAGCAGTGAGATACAACAAGCTTCCAATCATGCTTCTATAGAGACTTTGATCAACATCTTCCCCCTGCTCATCCTTGGAAAGTTTGATGTGTGTAGCAGCAGGAGTTCTCTTGTGACCAGCCTTTTCAAGGCCAAACTTCTTGACTAACCCATTGGCATACTTACTCTGTGATATGAACATAGAATCCTCCATTTGTTTGACTTGTAGTCCTAGAAAATAATTCAATTCACCAACTAGGCTCATCTCAAATTCAGATTTCATTTGTTGGACGAAATGCTCCACCATTGAGTTCGACATTCCTCCAAAGACAATGTCATCCACATAAATCTGTGCTATCAGGAGCTTACCTTTGTCATTCTTTACAAACAGATTTTTATCAATTCCACCCTTACTGTAACCATTGCTTACATGGAATTCAGTTAACCTTTCATACCAAGCCCTAGGTGCTTGCTTCAAGCCATACAAGGCCTTCCTCAACTTGTACACATGATCTGGATGATGTGGATCTGTAAATCCTTTAGGCTGTTCAACATAAACTTCTTCACTCAAATAGCCATTCAGAAAAGCACTCTTCACATTCATCTGATATAGTCTGAACTTCAAGAGACAAGCTACACCTAACAAGAGTCTTATAGATTCCAGTCTAGCTACAGGAGCACAGGTTTCATCAAAATCAAATCCTTCTATCTGAGTATATCCTTGAGCAACTAACCTTGCTTTATTCCATGTGACAGTTCCAGTTTCATCTGATTTGTTCTTGAAGATCCACTTATACCAATGATGTTTACTTCTTCAGGTCTAGGAACTAACTCCCACACTTCATTTCTTCTGAACTGCTCTAGCTCCTCTTGCATAGTATTTATCCAGTATTCATCAGTGAGAGCTTCATTGACATTCTTGGGTTCTATCTTAGAGATGAAACAACTGTAAGCAATTATACTTCTGGATCTGGTAGTCACCCCTTCTTGAAGATTACCAATAATGTTTTCTTGAGGATGATTCTTCTTAACCCTGATTGATGGAGCTTTGTTTGATGTGATATCTTTGTCTTCCTTTTCATCAGCACTTGTTTCTGACTCATTGTCGAGGGCGGTTGCTGGAGCATCGGCTGGAACATCAGTACCATCATCATCTTCATTCAGAACTTCTTCTTCCTTCTTACTTGGTTCATCATCTACAGTCACATTCACAGATTCCATCATGGTCCTTGTGCGAGAGTTAAAAACTCTATAAGCTTTGCTGTTCATAGAATATCCCATGAAAATTCCTTCATCACTTCTAGGATCAAGCTTCCTCTTAGGATCACGATCTGCAAGGATATAACATTAACTTCCAAATATGTGAAAGTATTTTACAGACGGTTTTCTTCCTTTTCATAGCTCATACTGTGTGGAGGATGTCCCTGCCCTGATGGTGACTCTATTATGTATGTAACAGGCAGTACTCATAGCTTCAGCCCAGAACTGGTGTGGAATCTTCTTAGCATGTAACATTACTCTAGCTGATTCCTGGAGAGTTCTATTTTTTCTTTCAACTATTCCATTCTGCTGTGGAGTGATGGGGGCAGAAAATTCATGGCTAATACCTTCTGTTCCACAGAACTCCAAGAATTTTGAATTCTCAAACTCCCTTCCATGATCACTTCTGATTCTCACAATCACACAGTCCTTCTCATTCTGAAGTCTCATACATAGATTCTTGAATATTTCAAAAGTCTATGATTTTTCTCTCATAAATTCAACCCATGTATACCTTGAAAAATCATCTACACAAACAAACACATACCTTTTTCCTCCCAAGCTTTCAACCTGCATGGGACCCATGAGATCCATGTGAAGCAATTCCAGAACCTTTGTCGTGGTCTGATGCTGGAGCATCTTGTGTGGCACCTTGGTTTGCTTACCAATCTGACATTCTCCACATAGCTTTCCTTCTCCCAAGCTCAAATTGGGCAATCCCCTTATCGCTTCATCTGCAAGAATCTTTTGCATGCTCCTGTAGTTGAGATGTCCTAGTCTTTGATGCCATACATTCAATTCATCTTCTTTAGTTAACAAACATCTGGAAACATGAGCTTTATCTTCTGATGTCCACATATAACAGTTGTCTTTTGATCTGACTCCTCTCATCACAACTCTCTCATCATCAGTGGTCACAACACATTCTATCTTATTGAACTTCACATCATATCCTTGATCACACAGTTGACTTATGCTGATTATGTTGGTTGTTAAACCATTTACAAGTAACACATTGTTCAAGTTAGGAGATTCTGTGCTAACAAGATTTCGTACTCCCTTGATCTTTCCTTTAGCTCCATCTCCAAAAGTAACATAGTTGGTGGAGTGACTTCTGATGTCTTGCAAGAAGCTCTTGTTTCCTGTCATGTGCTTTAAACAGCCTCTATCAAAATACCAATCTTCCTTTGATGATGCTCTGAAAGACGTATAGGCTACCTGACATCTGACTTCACCCTTGGGCTTCCATTGCTTCCTCATCTGAACAGGCTTTTTATCGTGCATCTGAGGATAACCATATAACCTGTAACAGTAGGGCTTTATATGACCATTCTTACCACAGTAGTGACACTTCCAATGTACAGTTTTATCAAGCTTAAGCTGGGGTTTTACATGCAGAGGTACATGTCGAGGCAATGAATCTGACACCTGATAATTTTTGGGCTTCTTGAATTCAGTTTGTTTTGCAGCAGACACAAATTTCTTTGAACCTTTCTGATTTTCTTTGTTTGCTGTTCTATAGTCAAAGCCAATTCCCTTCAAACTCCCTCCTTGCTTGCTAGTTTCTTTCAGAATTTCATCAAGCATATCAGAACCACTGTTCAACATTCTAACAGATTTGTGAGTAGCTTCAAGCTTTCTTGTCAGAGTTGCCACTTCCTCTTGAAGTCCTGCATTAATCAACACTAGATTAGCCTTTTCCATAACGTCAGCATTATTAAACTTACTTTGCCATTCCTCCAGATCTTCCTTCAGCTTTGTGCTGAGCTCTTTCAGCCTTTCATTCTGAGAGACAAGTTGTTCTATCTCACTTTGCTTTTCTCTCACAAGTTTACATGCTTCTTCCCACTTGATGTGTAGCAGCTTGTAAGTCTCAGCCAGTTCCTCATCTGTAATGTCCTCATCACTTGTATCAGACTCATAGACGGTTCCAGAGAAAGCATTGACTTTGTTTGCAGATATCTCCTCCTCATCTTCAGTGTCTTCATCTGACCAAGTTACCATCATACCTTTCTTCTACTTCTTTAGATAAGTGGCGCATTCAGACCTGATGTGACCATATCCTTCACATTCATGACACTGCACTCCTTTATTCTGACCAGATCTTTCTTCTTCTTTGGTCTTCCTCTGTGAATTAGAAAATTTGGGTTTGTTATCGAATTTCATGTCCTGGACATTAGGCCTGGTTCTTTTGTCAATCTTTCTCAATGCTCTGTTGAATTTTCTTGCTAGCATGGCCAGAGCCTCAGAAAGATTTTCACCCTCACAATCTTCATTATCACCTTCATCAGTGTTTGACACAAAAGCAATGCTCTTATTCTTCTTCTCAGATTTTCCACTCAGTTTCAACTCAAATGTCTGCAAAGAGCCAATAAGTTCATCAACCTTCATGTTCTCAATGTCTTGAGCCCCTCAATTGCAGTGACTTTCATAGCAAACTTCTGAGGAAGAGATTTCAAGATCTTCCTTACAAGCTTCTAATCTGACATAGGTTCTCCCAAAGCAAATGAAGCATTAGACAAGTCACGGACACGCATGTGGAATTCTGAAATAGTCTCTTCTTCAGTCATCATCAAATTTTCAAACTGAGTAGTAAGCATCTGAAGCCTTGACATCCTTACTCGAGTATTTCCTTCATGTGCAGTTTTCAGAATTTCCCAAGCATCCTTTGCCACAGTACACGTATTGATCATCCTAAACATATTCTTGTCAACTCCATTGAAGATAGCTTTAGAGCCTTTGAATTTCCAAGAGCAGCTTCATCTTCAACACTGGTCCATTCTTCTTCAGGTTTTTCCACAACAGTAGTAGAGGTGCCTTCAACCTCAGCCTTAGTGGGGTGCTTCCAACCCTTGACAATAGCTTTCCAAGTCTTGTTGTCAATTGATTTGAGAAAGGCTGTCATGCGAACCTTCCAGTAGTCATAGTTAGTACCATCCAGAATGGGTGGCCTATTGACTGATCCCTAGTCAAAGCCAATTCCCTTCAAACTCCCTCATTGTTATCCATGAGAACTTGAATAAAACTCCCTGGAGCTCACCCAACCAGAACAGGATGCCTGCTCTGATACCAATTGTAATTCAGGTTCCCTCTGATACGATTGTCCTGCACGATGCTGGGACAAGAGGTTCGACAACTGCTTAACAGTAAAACAAAACTTAACAACAGAAACAATAACACACAGTAATTGTTAACCCAGTTCAGTGAAAACTTTCACCTACGTCTGGAGGGTTTGCACCCAAAGAAAGGAAATCCACTATCTCAAGATTCAGGAATTACAGACACTCATGAACAACTCAGTTCATAGTTCACTTCCTAATCTACCCAGTGTATTTCTACTTAGAATCTCAACCTAAGTATGAGAGTCCCTCTCACTTTCTCTCAATCACTGCCACAGTGATTGGTGAACACAATAAACAAGTAGAGTTTGAACGCAATCAAACACACAGAATCTCTCTTTGCTTTATAGAATCAGTGATCAAAGACAGATTCACAACTAACAAAGGACAAAGCACAATTAACAAATCCTAAAACACTCGATCTCTCTCTAGCAGCTTCGATGCCTTCATGTTTTAGGTCTTCATCCTTTTATAGACTTCAGCAGCGGTAGCATGGGCTTTAGGGTTGGCACGGGCTGAAGAAACAGATTGCGGTAACAGCAATTCAAAAACGCAATCTTGATAGATTCGGTTTCTTATTGCACAAGAAAAGATAGAAACCAATCTTTTAACAAAGATTGTTTCAACAAATAACAACCCAACAAATAAACCCTTCTGGAATAGCTACTTGCTCCTCAAGTAACTTAAAAACATATCTTCAGTAAATCTTCAGAGGGCCCACAACAGATACACAAGCTAACGACTGATGCCCTAGCTTCACGAGGTCAGATGCCACGGCATCTGCTTCGACAATCGGTTGTTTTGACAAAATGCATGGCAACATGTTCTAACAAACATTAACATCCCCATTAACTCCTCCAACCAAGCCTCCTCCCTTCCTCGAAGACTCCTTCTCCATTTGAAATCCCAATGCCAAACTCCATTGCTCCACATCCCCATATTTTTCACACTATATCGCTTCTGTTTTGAGAGGTTATACAGTCTAGGGAACCTGGATTGCAAAGACTCATTTCCTAACCAACTTTCTGTCCAAAAAGCAGTGTCATTTCCCTCCCTCACTAATTTCTGAGCCCCATTTTCAAACCAGTTCCACCCTTCTAACACGCATGCAGAGGTAATATCATTCCACCATGAAGAACCACCCCGTGTTTCACACCTAGCTTTGACAACCTTGCACCATAAACTATCTGGTTCTGTCATGAATTTCTACTGCCATTTTCCAAGCAACGCCATATTAAATAGGCGCCAGTCCTTTAATCCTAATCCGCCACCATCCTTTGGCTTGCATACTTTTTCCCATTTTACCCACGCAATCTTTCTCTCATTCTCTACACCACCCCATAGAAAATTGCGCATAATACTTATACAAGTTTGGAGCACCTCCGCTGGAATTCTAAAGAAAGATAGGAAGAATAAAGGCATTGAAGACAACACACTTTGGATGAGGCATATGCGTCCACCAAAGGAAATGTGCTTTTGCTTCCAAGTTGAGAGCTTACCCCGTATTTTATTCACAACTGGTTCCCAAAGTGCCAATGAATTTAGCCTTCCACTCACTGGCACTCCCAAATATGTAAAGGGGATGTCCATCAATCTACAGTGAAGAACAGAAGCAAATCTGTGTAAGCTCCCCCTTTCAACTGCTATACCTGCAAGTTTACTCTTATGGAAATTTACTTTGAGACCTGAAGCCATCTCAAAGCATCTCAAGACGCACTTAATCCATTCTACATTTTGGATAGTTGCAGTGCTAATGAAAATGGTATCATCTGCAAACTGTAGCATGGCAACCTCCACCTCACCACCCATGCCAAGCTTAAAACCTTCTAATCTGCCCAGCTCCACTGCTCTATTAAACATGCCACTCAAACCTTCAGCCACAATTAGAAACAAGAAGGGTGCTAGAGAATCACCTTGCCTCAGTCCTTTGCTCATTCTGAACTCATCACACGGACTTCCATTTACCAACACAGAAACAGTAGCTGATTGCAAACAATTCAAGATCCAATGTATCCATTTATCATTAAACTGCATCCTCCTCATCATATAGGATAAGAAATCCCATTGGACCGAATCGTACGCCTTTTCATAATCAACTTTGAAAATCACAGTCGATTTCTTTGCCTTCTTTGCTGCATTTACAGTTTCATTGACCACTACCTCGCTCTCTAGCATGCTTCTCCCGCCTAGGAAAGCAGACTGGTTCTCATGGATAACCTTAGGTAAAACCCTCTTTAGACGATTAGCCAGCACCTTAGAAACCACCTTGTACATGCACCCAATAAGCGAGATTGGCCGAAAATCATTCAAACTTATAGGAGAGCTGACCTTTGGAATTAATGCAATAAAAGATGCATTGCTTCCCTTAGGCCACACTCCCCTATTCCAGAAATCTTCTAACACTTGGTGAAAATCTCCTTTAATCACCTCCCAGAATTTCTGAATGAATTTAAAGTTAAACCCGTCAGGGCCCGGGCTTTTGTCGCCGCCACATTCCCTAACTGCCTCCTTTATTTCATGAGCCCCAAATCGACTTGTCAACATCGCATTATCCGCGTCAGTTATTGCTTTAAACGGCACCCCATCCAGACATAGTCCAGGTCCCCTTGTAGCTGTAAACCGCCGCTCAAAATAGTCATTCACCTCAACTTTGATCTTTTGTGGATCTTCCTCCCAATTTCCATCAACCATTAGCCCCACAATCGAGTTTGAATGTCTCCTCAAATTGATAAGCGAATGGAAATATTTTGTGTTTTGATCACCCTCCATGAGCCACTTTGACCGTGACTTCTGACATAGGAGAGATTCATGAAGCCTTAACACTGACTAGAATTCCTCCTACAATGTCCTCCTCTCTTGGATTTCCTCTATGGACAACCCCTCAACCTCCTCCTTCCTGTCTAGATCATTTAATTTCTGTACAACCACATTCCTTCTGCTCTTGAGGTCCCCAAACACTTCTTTATTCCACTATTTCAACCTTGCTTTCACATATTTTAATTTCTCCTTGAGGATAAATGCTCCCCAACCTGAAAATTGTTTCTCTACCCATGCTTCCTTCACAAACCTCTCAAATCTTGGTTCCTTGAGCCAACAGTTCATCACCCGAAAGGGCTTTGGTCCCCAATCACATATTCTACTTCTCAGTAACAAGGGACAATGGTCGGATATGTCTCTATTAAGCCCCAATTGAGATTTATTGGGCCAATGTGCAAGCCAATCATTTGATATGAGAAACCTGTCGAGGCGACTCTGAGCACTCCCATTTGATCTGTACCATGTGTACTTCCTCCCAGCAACTGGTAAATCTATCAGCTCTATACCTTCAATGAAACTGTTGAATTCTATGATCTCCCTCCTCTGTGGACCTCCCCCCATCACCACACCCCTTCTTTCATCATCCTTCCTTATCAAGTTAAAGTCACCACACAAACACCATACAATCAAATTGCACCTTTCTTTCCAGTCTAACTACGCCCTCCACATACTCCGTTTCTCCTCTATATGGCAGGATGAGTAAATGCTGACAATAACAGAACTAACTGTCATGTCACCCCATACCCCAACTAGTCCCAGGAATCCATTGCCAGAAACACAATCTTGTACCTGGAAAATGCCTCTTTTCCACACACAGAGAAGTCCACCTCCTCTATTGATTGCTGGCATTGCCCTCCATTCGAAATCATTGTCCCCCCAAATTTGAGAGCATATTCTCACATCAACTGCTTCAAGTTTGGTCTCCTGAATGCACAACATCTCCACCTGTTCCTTATTCACCAGCTCCCGGATGACCCTTCTTTTGGCCTCACTACCCAATCCTCTTACATTATAAGTCATTATCTTCATAGAAACATATCATGACCCCTGCCTGGTACAACACCAGCCTGTTCCCGCATCATCTGTCCATCCCTATGCTCCATGTCAATTAATCTGCTAATAATTTCCTCCTCTGTACCCGCAGCTATGATTCCAAGCTCCTTACCCATAGACCACAGCTTTCAGGCTTCTGCTACTTCATTCCGCAACCAGAAAGCTTTGTTGCAATTTCTAAAGCCTGAGTCTGCTAATGAACTGCACGAAGAGCGCAAAGATGCCCTGAATTGGCGTCTCTCCGCAGCTTTCATTCTGACCAGCGACCTCGTTTCTGATGTCCTCCCATCATGCATTGCAACCTGTAGGAGCCTAGAAGTTCCTCCAGTTCTACTCAACAGCATCAGCGGTTTTCTGATTGCTACTGCTTCCCCCTGAGAATTGCAAGTAGTTTCTACTGTCACTGATGTTGTTAGAGTGACATTAGGGTTCAGTTCCCTCTCATCTAAAGCTTCTCCTTGTGAACATTCCAGATTACTTCGCCCATCTACTATCTGGTTTTCCTCAACCACAACTTCATCTGGCATCCTTATCTCCTCTTGATTCTCCCCATTACGACCCACTTCTGTTTCTGGAACCTCCTGATTGCAACCCATATTTTCAATTTGGGCTTGCAACAACCCACTTGACCCAAGTCCATTCTGCATCAAAGCATTACCCATAATAACCCCAACCCCTTCCTCATGTGCTTCACTTACGGCCTCTGTTTCTGTTTGAGTGCTGGGCCCCACCAAGTTGTTATTAGCCTCCACATTTATTTGATTTTCCGTTTCCACTGAGTGCATAATCATTGCCAATACAATATGGTTTTCTCCACCCTCATTATTAGCCACATCATTGGTGTCCCCAAGAGAATGATTTATTGCACCTTGAAAACCGCATTGGCCTTCCTCCTCCCCAGGGCATGAACGGTCGTCCTCCGCATCGCCCTCCGACGGTTCCGAGAACTCTCCGCCGCAGTTCAACGACCATCCTGATTGTGCTTCGTTATCTTCCTCTGATTCATCCGTACAGCAGCACGCATGCCCACCACACATCTCCTCCACAATTATGATTGTATATGTAATTCCATTAATGAATATCTTCCTTGTCTGAGATATGTACTCCAGAGCCGTTGTTCTGATCTTAATTCTTGCGTATTCCAACCTCGTGAACGTACTTGTGTCCTCATCCACGTTTATCACATCGCCTACAGGAAGGAGAATATGCTTAAAACAATCTAGCGTCCACATATTCAACGGCATTCCAGAACAGCGAACCCAAGTGATTCTACTGATAGGAGCAATCATAGGGCTCCATGATTGGATATTGGTCACATACTCCTTCAACCACTCCTCCGACCCTTGCATAGCATCTTCAAACGTTACACCTTCTGGCCCAGTAAGGAGAACCTGATCATCTCCTAGATACTTTATTTGGATGGTGTTGTGCCCCTCCAACAAGAACGCATCTTGGATCAGATGCATTTCTTCCAGGTTCTTGATGGTTCCCACCTTGCTCCTAAGTAACCAGTCATCACCTTTTGGTATCTCCGGTCCTACCCAGGTTTCTAGCGTCGCCATTTTCTTTTCCTCTTCCACGTGCACTTCTGCATTCTTTCCACTTCTGCTGTCTTTCCTTACCCGGTATATGTTGGACCGCTTGTCTATTTCCTCCATCGTACTTAGGCAGGATAACGTGAATCTTCAAGTTCCTTATTACAATCTTATCCAGCTTTCGTTCTAGTTCCTGCGAGTTCTGCACCTCCAAAAATCGAATAAATCCGAACCTTCTCCCATTCCTATCCCGCCTAGATGGGATACATACCTCCAAAACCCTCCCGTACCACTGAAAGAGTCTCCACATCGCTTCCTCCCCATGGTCCTCCGGGAAATTTGTGAAAAAGAACGTAGTAATACATCCACGATTTCTGCCAATCAGTCTCGTCCATCCTCCCTTCTCACCTTGTCTTTTCCTCTCCCACACTCTCGTGTTTTCTCTCTCTCTACCTTTCTCTCTCATTTTTAAATCATAATTATTATTAATAAATAATGTGTTGAATAAGGGTTATTTGATGATCTACCCGTTGATGAGAAAATAATAAAAAACAAATCTCACTAATAATAATGTTTTGAGAGTGTCGGTAACACACTTTTGTACCCAAACAACACACTTAAAATAGAAAAAAAAAACGTACTTAATGAAAAAGATAACAAATATCCAAACACATAGTTACTAAGAGTATGGAAACTACAACTTCTATATCACCAATAATATTTTTCAAAACAAGTCTCTTGGTTGGTCCCCTTTGATTGAAATGCCGCCTCCACCACTGGTTTTGGCTTCCGTGCCTCTTTAATACTACAAGCATCCTTTAAAAAATTTAAAAAAACGTGACGTTCAAAAAATAAAAAAATAAAGGTTATTGGTGTGGTACCTTAAGCCAGATTAAGACGTGGTATTCAAAATAAGTTCGTTCGATAATAAAAACTCAATATATCAATTCAAAGTTTGATTTTATTCTATCGTATTAATGCAGCGTTGCATTTTTTGGGACGTGAGATTTGCGAGTTAGGTTTTCTGAGTTTTATTTATCCATCAACCATGGTCATTTTACGCGTATCTTCATCACCATCATTCGTTTCCACCTCTCATTCATTTTTTCATTAAAATATGAATTTCATAAGATAAAGTTAATTGATAAGTAAAATAAAATCTAAAGATGTAATATTTACCTTAACTAACATGATGATAATAATCTATTAAATTACTTAATACGGGTACCATAAAAAAAATCTAGAATACCACATAATTTACCATTAAAAAAAACGTGATATTCCTCAACTTGATTTTGATACATGATTGATATTAGAGTAATAATATATACACACCTCATTTTTTAAACACTCCATTTCTATCTCTTTTTATTTCTATCTCTCTCATCTTATCATCTATCACATCTCATATTTTCTCTCTTACTTTTTCTTTTTTTCTTATCTCTCACCATTCCACCTCTCCACCTCACCTCAAAAGAGAGGTGTGTATTAAACATTGGTGCCCACTAGGGTGGGCAACTTTTATTTTGGTCCACTGGTGGACCATCATTGACAACTGTTAGATCTTGGAATATAAGAATATTCTTTAGATCAATGGTCAAGATTGAATTTCTATATAAAGGGTATAATTGTCCTCCAAAATTCTCAAACCCAATCTCCTTTCTCCTCATTGTGATTTTTTCCTGTAGGAAGCAAACTTGTTACATGTTATTCACAGTGGTAGCAGAGCTTAGAAATGAGCCAAATCAATTAAGATTTCAACTATGAGAAACCAAATCAGTGCTCAACCCAAATTAAACAGTGAAATCAAAGTTCATACACACCCACACACAGTAACACAGAAGGAAGATTGGGATATGAAATCAAAGTTCATACACACCCACACACAGTAACCCATCTTCTCTTCAGTTGGTACACCATGCTCTTCATCTTTCCAGAACGTGGAGAAGCCATGGGAGATTGGGATCTGGAAGATGGAAGCCATGGGAGATGGGGATCTGGGAGACGCGGGCTTTCTTTCCATAACTTGGAGAAGCCATGGGAGATGGGGATCTAGGGGACGCTCCTCACGCCGCGAAACCGCATTTCCTTCTCCCTCGACCTGGCAGATTTATGCACAACGAGCATTTGGGATCTTCAGATGTAGGAGGAGAATTTGGATGTGAGTGGCTGCGGGCTGTGGCGGCATCGGTTAGATCGGCCATAGCGGAGTGTTCCGGCGGAGGTGGACTTGAGGCGACGGTGGCTACTCCAGCGCCGTTGGCGGTGTCTGGATCGTTTAAGGAAGGCAGTGTCATGAACCTGAGGCGGCGGTTTCATGAACTTGCTGCACGATTCGATCTGAAGAGTTTTGCACTTGATTTTCTTCGTGTTGTTGATTGTGGTGGTGTGTGTGTCTGTGTGCGTGGTTGCAGATAAGGAAAGAGAATTGTCTGAAGCTCAGGCAGAGATCAATAGGGAAGATGACTGAATTTTTTTATATTTTTAATATATTATAAATTACAAAAATAGCCCTTGGTGCACCGGTGGACCAATTTTTAAGTTGTCCACCGGTCCACCCTAGTGGGAACCTTAAACATTACTCTTGATCTTATGGACCCGAAGAGAAAATGAAAGCTTTCACCGAGCTAATCACATGCTCTGCTTTTGATGGCTCAAAATACTCCACCACATGATAACCTTCTTCCAGAAAATCCTTAACCACATGCACACCCTTCTCTTCCATTAACATCACCAACTCCTTCTCACGATCCACCAGAGGATCCTCACCGGTCCCACTCACCAATACCCTCCACCCAAGTTCCCTTATCTTATCCAGCTTCTCATCAAAACCAACCCCAGCTGTCAGATTAGCATACTCATGATCACGATTAGCACCAATTGGCAATGCAAGCTCCCACATGAGATCAGTAAAAGTTAAGGGGATAACATGGTTATTCTCATACTTCAACTCTGAGTCAGTCCTCTTGGTCCCACCAAAGAATGGTTGCCGCAATATCAACCCTTGAATCTTCAACGGCTCAAGATCATTCACCTCCGCTGAAGCACGTAGACCTACATGGTATGCGATATTTCCCCCAGCGCTGCTTCCCATCAGGTAACAATTAGAGTAATCAGCATATTTTGTCAGCCACTCATCTTTGCTGGTTCTGATGCAGTGCAGCGCTTCCATGGCGTCGTCATACGCGGCTGGTAACCGGTGCTCCGGCGCGAGGCGGTATTCGACGGAGGCAACGATGGCTTGGACAGTTTCCGCCATTTCCACTAAGAAGCTGTGGAACAAGGTGGAAGCAGCACTGAGCACAATGAAGCCACCGGCATGGAAGAAAAGAATGAGGGGAAGCTTTTGTTGTTGGTTGTGATTAAGGGTTGCGTTTCGAGGTAAGAATAAACGAAGCCAGGTGTTGTTTGATGGGTTGATTGGGATATCTTTGGTGAGAACTGAAAGAGTGGCGTCTGATGAAGGTAAGATGAGTGGATCTTCAAATAAGCGAGATAGCGTGCCGTCGGAGTTCACAACCAGATTCATGTTCTGGTAGGGGTCGATGGTTTGAGATTTTGGGCATGTTAATTGGTTGGACATGGTGAAGGAGAAAGGTTTGTTTGAGTTTGATTATTGCAGTGAAGAAGTTCAACGTCTTGTGATGGAATACAGTTTGTGCACCAGGCCAGCTCTAGATTATATAGAGTAATTAAGCACCCACGGATCCATAAATTTAATGTACCAGAAATTTAATGTAGTGGAGACAATATATACATATAAATTCGTAATAAAAAGAATTAACATATACTATTAGAACTAGGAACATTTTTTTACCAAAGAAGGCATAAGTGATGACATTTTTTACTAAAGAGCATAAAAAATTACATATTTTTACTACTCAAGTGAGGGCATTTAGGAATGTGAGACACAAGTGAAGATACTTAGCAATGTCAGACATATAAGAGAACATTTTTTTATTAAAGGGCCATAAAAAACCACATACTTTTACTACTCAATTTTTTTTCTAATGTTTTTTCCAAATTTAAGTGAGGGCATTTGCCCTCATACCACTACACTACGGCCCAGTTTGGAAGAGCTTATTTGAGCTTATCTGACAGCATAAGCTCTAATGCCAGTGTTTGGGAGAGCTTATGCAAACAGCTTATGACCTACCATAAGCTATTTTCAGCTTATTTTCATAAGCTACTCAGGATAGCTTATGAAAAACAGCTTATGCTTATATACAACTTATTTTTAATTTATTTCAATAAATTTTCAAAAATAGCTTATGAATAAGCGCTTATGTCATAAGCGCTTATGACCATAAGTGCTTAATTAAACTATTTTTCCAAACGGGGCCTACATCCGTCCCTAGCATGCGCGGTTAAGACACTCACAAATGCTAGAGTGAGTTTAAAAAAGGAAATTGAAGTAATGTGAATGTGATATATAATGTAATGTAATAATTAAGAAGAGAGATAGATATAAATATTTGGTGAATTATGTTATATTTATACTATTTGGTGTAGTGTAAGTATAATTGTATTGATTAAAATAATTCATCCACACTCATTTCACTTAAACCAATAGAGAGATAAAAGTGAGAGATATAAGTGGAAAATATAATATGTGATATGTTGAAAAAAAGTTAAGAGAGATAAAGAAAAACAAGACGGAAAGATGTTCTTCGATAGTGCCAAAAAAGTTAAGAGAGATAAAGAAAAACAAGACGGAAAGTTAGGCAAATCTTGCCGCCAAAGGAAAGAGAATTCCTCCTCCAATTTGACAACTTCTTCTGCAATCGAAGCACTACCGGATCCCAAAATGATAGCCTAAAAAGGAGTGTTCTTGCGTCAATTCCGCTGTATTTTCTGTCCGTTTTCAAAATGCCAGTTGGTGTCCGAAAGAACTGTAAGAGAAAGATGGGGGAATTCCTATGGGAAGGAAAGGAGGGTGAGAATAAACTAGCTTGGGTAAGTTGGGACGCTATTTGCAACCCCAAAGATGAAGGTGGCCTTGGTTTGAGGGATTGGGGAAAGTTCAACAATGCGTTGCTCGGAAAGTGGCGATGGAGATTGATGACGGATAAGGACTGTTTGGTGAGCTGGGTGTTAACCGCCAAATATAAGGGCAATGTGCCCGCCTCTGCCTCAACTTGGTGGAAAGACTTGAGAAGTCATTGCTATGATAATCATCAAGGAGCTTGGTTCGGAAATGGATTGACTCTACACTTAGGGGAGGGGGACTCTGTTAGTTTCTAGAAAGATATCTGGGTTGGGGAAGAAAGGTTGTGTGACAGAGTGCTGAGCCCTGGACCTCCTCCACCCAACCCATATGTCCCTTAACTCTTACTACTTGAGTTATCGTTCGGGGACTTGTTGATAAAATTTATAAACTAAGATAAATATATATATTTTCAAGTTTTTTTTATAAGCTTTAAGTTTTAAGTTAATATGTACAGAATGATATGAAAAAATTATTCTATTTAATTATTCTATTTTCTATGCTTAATCAAATATTAAACAGGATATATACCAAACACGGTGCACATAAAATTATTTTCCTATTCTATCCTATTATATTTCATCTCATTCTATTATTCCCTCCGTTCCAAAACTATTGTAGTTTTAGTTTTTTTGTTTTGTTTCAAAACCATTGTAGTTTTACATATCCAAAACACATTATCTCATTCTCTTCCATTCATACCCTTATTTAATATTGCATCTCCCAAGTACTACTTCTTATTTCCACCAATCATAATTCTCACAAATTAGTTGACCAATGATTTACATTCTCTCTTTTTCATATAACTCATATTAAGTAAGAGAATTTTTGTCAAATTATAACATCAATTAATGAACTCTTAAACTTTGTGCACACACCTAAAACTATAATAATTTTGGAATAGAGGGAGTATTTTTTTTATAAATTTCCAAGCACAAACTTGAAAAACCATCTCACATACACAAATATCACAAACAATCACACGCTGTTATATGTAGAAACCGGCAATGAATACGACGATGTCTTCGGTGGTTCAGTTTGAAACTGAACCACCATGGTGCAGGTACTGTTCCACACTTAAAGTACCAAAATGCCCATTTATTTTTTTCACATCCCTTCCTTCTCCTCTACTCCCACAGTCTCTTCTAAATTGTCTCTGGCGACATGTGTCGCTGTTACCAGCCGCCGCTCCACGACCTCCACCCCTCCACCACCTCTTCCAATCTTTCCTCTTTCACTGTCAGCGAAAATGGCTGAAGAGGCTTATACCCTCTGACCAATCATGGAATTGGTCCATTACCTCAACAAACACATCCCATGGACCCACCATTCGTGTCTTCAATTCGTTTTTCTCATGCTCACTCTGTCATCCGCACCAAGAACAAAGGCCTCCTGAAGAACCTAACAATAAAGCCATAACAACCATCTAAAAAAAAGGAAAAAATCAGAGAGTCAAACACACTTCTTCTATTGGACTTTCTATGTCCTGGGTTTGCAATTCAACATTGCTTGCTTTCAATAATTAACTAGTTAAGTGCTTCAATCATTCGGTACCAATTTGAGATTAGAGTTAAGATTTTGAGTAATTTCAATATAATAACATTTGGGGGTAAAATAAGAGACAAATTCATGGATGGAAGAGATGAACCGGAAGAGATGGAGTGGTGGCTTAGGTGAGAAGCACAATGGTCTGCCTTGAGCTTGGTGGAGATGGAGTGAGAACAGAAGAGAGGTTCACTGTACCAGTGAGGAAGTAGATCAAGGGTATTTTTGTTATTGTGATTATTTTAAACCTTTAATCTGAATTGCCTAATATTTAACCAATAAATCCAACGGTGGAGAATAGAATTAATGTACCACGGTGAGTCAGTTTTCACTGACCCACAGAAGCCAACACCAATGAATACACTAATCACGAGGATAAAAAGAAACCACACATCAGTGTTATCAGACTCGGACCGGTGATCGACTCGGTCGAGGCACTGGGTCAATGAGTCAATGGTTCAACCACTGGATCACTGGTTGAACCGTTTGACTCGGAATATATTATTATTTAAAAAAATCATAATACAAGTTAATACTAATATCTAATTATTTCAAATTGTAAATTTAAAACCTTCAAACAAACTAATATAAGTATTAAGTCTTATAATTATTATTACAATTTCACCTGAAATATTATTAATTCATCATAATTTAATTATTATTTTTTTTACCTAACACACCTTTGTTTATTATGTAACTTTGTTTATTATGTAACAGAAATTAGCCTTCAAAAAAAAATTATGTAACAGAAATTCACCAATTTTTTTTTATGTAAGAGACACGTTCAAAAAAATATAACAGACCACAACTTTTGAGATTGGGCCCAATACCACCAAAATAAAGTTTAACAATAAAAAGAGAGCAACCAGTAAAAGGGCATGAGAGTGAGACAATGAGAAACCCTAGCAAATAGCAAACAATTGGGACAATACCACAGCCGCACACAACACAAGCAATTCTCTCCCCCCTCTCTCTCTCTCTCACCCACAAGAGTAAGCAGTTCTCCCTCTCACGCTCTCTCCTTCTCTCCCACAAGACTTGATTTTCAACCAAAACTTAATGAAATCATGAATCTTTCTTCTCTTTCTTCAACTGATTCGGGTCCATTAGAATTAGAAGTCATCTACAATAAAAACATATAGTGTGATTTAGAGAAACACCAAGAAAGGAGAAGAAGCTCACCAGGAAGAAAGGAGAAGAAGCTCACCAGGAAGAAGAAGCTGAATCGTGAACCGCGAGCAAGGCGTGGTGGAGCGGCGGCGGAAACAAGCTTCACGTGGTGGAGCGGCGGCGGCGCACGATGAGAAAGATCGAATCAAATGGGTGAAGGATGCAGCACTGAGGTCTGAGACTCTGAAGATCGAATGGGTGAAACTGTGAAAGTTGAAATGAAACCCTACTGACTGAACGACACAGTTTTGATTTTTATGTTTTCACTTTTTTTTTTAAATAGCGAACCGGTCCAACCGTAAGGACCGAGTCACCGGTTTTTGGACTGAACCGGCCGGTTTTTTCCGGATCGCAACGGGTGAATTGCACGGCCGATCTGATGCTCGGCTCGAACCGGCTTAGGGTCCGGTTCTCGGCTCAACCGGTCGAACCGGCCGGTTCGAGCCGAGTTTTATAACACTGCCACACATCATCGAGGGAAAAGGATAACGTCAGTATCTCAGGATCCCAAACCTCTCCACATGATCCTATCATCATGGGATCCTAGATTTGAACCACAAATTAGTGAGGGTCCTATATTTTGCATTTTACATGTGGGTTTTGATATAATAGTTTTTAAAGAAAAATTTGCTGGAAATATTTTTAAACCAAAATTCGTAAAAATATTTTTAGGAAAATACACAAGCTTACCGGGAGTTTTAAACTGCTGCAAAATAATAATTGTTAATTTTTTCACCAAAGTGGAACAACTTTTGGAGAGATAATGAACTTAAGGGTGTTCATGAACTAACCTGTTGCACAGGTTTCTCATGATATTTTGGTTTCACAAATTCATTGAATCCAAACTTGTTACCTTCCAACGAAATTAAAATCATAGATTACCATCAATAAGGAAAAGTAATATAATTAGGTTTTGATGAACCTTTTAAAATCATTTGATCCACAAATCATTATACCTTCTTCAAATCGGCTGGAAACTAAATCTACTCCAATGATTCTTGAAGCACCACAAACCCTTGCCCTTTTCAGCAGCGTAAAATTTGGATACAAACTAATAGAGTGGGATTTAATATTAATATGTGATTGATTACCTTTACTTACAAACATTATATATAGGCATGTCAAGGTTCCAAACCTGTTAAAATCCCACAACTGAGAACACAAATTTTGTCAAGGGTAGAAGCAGAGTTGACCGTAATATTAAAGTTCCAATTCAAAACCAACAATTGAAAAGAGAAATCCAAATTGAATATAACAGCAGTGTTTGTGCTCACAAACAAATTAAAATTATATCCCATATTCATTCCATAGCCATAGAATACACAAAATTAGAAAGGAGTCATATTCACTACTAGAAAAAGGATTTTTCACATCAGGGTTTTCACATCAGTTGATTAAATACCTGATGTGAAAGGTAATGCGGTGGCAATTTCGAAATTACAGTGAACTTTTATAAGACTTTTCACATCAGTTACAAATGAAGACAAAGCATGAAAGAGCACAAAGTTACAAATGATAAGGGTTGAAGAAACACTAATAGTAGCAACAAAAATAATGAATAAAAAGACCCAAAAGTGAAGAATAAGAAGATGAGTAACATGAAGTTGAAGAAATATTTTTTTTGGGTTTTTAAAGTTTAATGGTTGAATATGGAAAAAGATGATGGAGGATGAAAATTTGGGGACTTTGTGTTTGTTTTCTGGAAATGATGAAAGAAGAAGGTGACATTGAGAATGAAGATGATGAGGTTGAAGATGATGGTTAAGTGATTTTTTGGAGTAAGCCGTCATTTTGGTCCTTGAATGTGTTTACTTACTTTCATTCTGACCGTTGGAGAGCCACATATGATGCCAACGTGTAAAAAAACGTGACATTTGACATTTTCCGTCTGAAGGACTAACGGAAAACTGAACAAATGACTAACTTGACCCACGACAACGCATTCAGGGATTAAAAACTACCATTTTCAAAGTATGAGGACCAATCCGTCACTGGTATACACAATCAGGGACCAAAATGACTGTTTACTCTCATTAAATACTATCATCAATGTGATTTCCTTATTCTATGTCCTCATTTCCTGTTTCTCATATAGAGAAATAAAGACTTAGAATAGAGAAATTACAGTGATAAAGTGGTAAAGCAACGCGATCGAATTCGAAGCATACAATGATGATGCATGGTATCCAGTGCCATGTAAAACAAACATTTATCTATATTTCAGTGTTAAAATTATTTAGGTCGAGAAACAACTGAAAAGCAAACAAGAGGTGTAATTGGATACAATGCAACATGAATTTGACGTTGTTGTGGTGAAAATAATCCTAACATATTTGTAACAATTAAAAGACATTTGCAATAACCGACAACAATATAATTTATAATATTTTATTAATCATTTAATAATCTTATTACAATTATTTTTTTGGTTTATCACTTGATCCAACACATTCATCTTCTTCTTAATTATTTTTTTCGTTTAAACTTTACGCTTATAAACAACTCTTTTGATCTTTAAACCGTTTCTCAAGGGAAAATACAATTTCATATGCTCTCTTCATTTAATCCTTTCTTGTTACTCCCTAGCAACATTAGGGTCTTCGATGACTCCACGATTAATCTAAGATACTATTTTTCAGTGTCTTCTACGAGATCTAACCTACTTGTAATAAAATATAGAATAAGGAATGATCACACCTTGTTATTCCACAAAATATTGCATCGATAACCACAACATATAAAAATAAAACTAATACAATCTATTAAGAAAAATAAAAATCACAAATAAAATCAGCATACTAGCTTAGTCGCTAGGCGGTAGTGGGGCGAGAGTTGTTGAGCGGAGGTGAGCAGCAGTAGTGTAGCGACAGTAGAGCGCCAATGCGACGATGGAAGTTGATAAGTGCATAATTTACCTAATTTTCCGTAGTAGTTTAGGCACTTATCATGAGAAATTTCAATCAAATTGACTATCCTTTGATTAGATTTGGTATATATATATATATATATATATATATATAGTTTTTAGTTGTAATATGTTTAATTTAGTTAGAATATGCTTTATAAGTGTTTTGACAGTGAGCTTTTGATGTAGGAAAAGAGTTAGAGAAAATCCAAGCCAAGAAAAATGTATTTTGAAGAGGAGAGTTTCTCTTAGCCATGATATATGTCGCTTAGCAAGGGAAGCAAACCTTCCCATGAAGGAAAAAGATTTCGCTTAGCAAGAATAAGGCTCGCTAAGCGAAAGTAAGGCATTTCAAAGGAGATTATCAGAATTTCGCTTCGCGATCAAATCTTTGCTAAGCGTAAATCCACGACTCTGGTTCATTTAAATAGAAAAAGCTCACCACTTTTTAGGGAGATTGGAACTTCTTAGAGAAAAACTTCAGAGAGAACGAAGAAGAAAGCTGTGCACAAGGATTCTTGACCCTGCGACGAGTTGTACACGGTTCACGGACGTCACGAATCATCACCATCATCTTAGTTCTTCTTGAAGGAATTGTATTACGTGCTTTTCATTGATAAACAATTGAGTATTTATATACAAATGTCCTAGGCTAATAGTTAATAGGAAATAAATCTAAACAAGATTAGATGTGTAATTACATCATAATAAATCAAGAATGATTATTCATATATTCTATTCTAATATTATATTCTAACACACCCCAGTAGTCGAAGCTGTAGGTTCACCGATGCTGAGACTGGAGCAAAAATCATCAAAAAGGACTCGAGGTAAGCCTTTCGTAAAAATAAAATACTATTCAAACGCGAGAGCGGCCGAAAAAAACTCTGAGTGACTTGAAGAGGAGGAACCATTGTTGGCGTAAGGAACAACCGTTGGCGTTGGAGAGCCGGGATCGGAGTGTGATCTGCCATAAAATGGATTAGGAAAAAAATGGAAAACATTTTTTTTTCTCTATCTGGCTGGGATGGTTCAACCGTTCTAGAGAAGAACCGGCTGGAGGCCTGGGCAAACCGAGTGTCCGGTACACTGGGTTGGAGGTTGACCCGGATTTATTTTTGGGTTTCTTTTTTTCTTTGGGGTTGGGGTCAAATTGGGCTAGGGTTTCGTGGCTTGCAGGTCGTGTCTGTTTGGCTTTGTCTGGGTCGCGGGTTCCTTCGATTGGAAGGTGGAAGCAACATCCCGTGAGCGTGGAGAGAAGGCGGATCGGGACAGGTCGGTGTCGGAGGTTGTAGGCGGTGGCGCGACGAGGCCGGATCAGGAGGCGTGCGCGTTGATGACGCTGAGACCACAGGCGTAATACGTGGTCGCGGTTTTGCTGATGCAAATACTGCGACGACACGCGGTGGGGAAGCGTGTGGCGGCGATACGGTGGAGCACGACTGGGTTTTTTTTTTATTTGTTTGAATGAAGAAGAAGAGAAGAAGGTGGTGAGGGAAAGAGGAAGAACAAGAAAAGGTGGTGCGGCGGCGGCTCAAGCACGACGAGGATCACACGTGAGAGCGACTCAATCACGACAAAGATGCACGTGTGAGCGACAACGGCATTCAAAGAGGAGAATGGGACGGCGGGGGCTCAATCACGGCAAGGGCCTGTGAGAGCAGCGGTGGAGGCGACGCTCTAAGGATAAAGGGCGACACGATTGCTTTAACGGCGGCACGTTCAGGAGAAGGTGCGGCGGCGGCGACGAAAGGAAAATAAAACTAAAAAAAACTTAAAAAGAAATAAAGGCTAGGTCATAGGATCGGAACTAGCTTCTGATACCATGAAAGAATTGTATTCCGTGCTTTTCATTGATAAACAACTGAGTATATATATACAAAAGTCCTAGGATAATAGCTAATAGGAAATAAATCTAAACTAGATTACATGTGTAATTACATCATAATAAATCAAGAATGAATATTCTAATATTCTATTCTAATATTATATTCTAACACTTCTCTTGTAAGCTTGAAGGAATCCATGAACATGAGTTTCTAAGTTTCTCTTGTTGGATTTAGATGTAACCTTTAACTCTGATGTGCTCTTCTTGATTTCTATATGTAATATCATTTTTATCACATGATTCAATGGTTGTCTCTTGTTCTTAATGCTATGTTTTAGTTTGCGCACCTAGAACATATCGCCTGATTCGGCATAAGAGCGGAAGCTACGACGTCTAAAGTCTGACCTAGGATTCACCATCTAATAAACCTAATGTGTAGGAATGGAATTAGGCTTGTTAGTCATTTAAACACCTAAGCTTAAAGATAACTTAATTTTTCTATAAATGTGAGGAATCAATACTTAGGAAAGTGAGTTATATATAACCACTAATGTGAGGAATCAATGAAATAGGGTAGAGCTGGTGTTGGTGAATCATATATAGGAATGAATTTGCATATAGAATCATAGGACACTAGTAGTTAAACAGTGAACTCCATTTCCAACTGCTTTCTCATCTTGATATCCAATCGCTTTTCATTCTTACTTTGTTTAATTTACATGTGCATTTGTTCACTAAAAATCATCAACCTTTTGAAATTCTATTGCTTGAGTAACTTTACTATAGAATGACATTTGTATTAGCAATTCCCTGTGGATACAAAAAAACCTTATACTATACTACAATTGAATCTGGAGAATTTTGAATGTAGTATCGATGTATAAAAATCTCTCAACAGAAGTGCGACAACAATTGAAGGCAGTGCAACAACAGGATTGTTTGGTGGAGGGAGGCGGTGACGGTACCGTCACTAGAGGGAGAAGGAAGTGGTCGAGAGAGAGGGTGAGGATGAGAGGAGATTATAAAGGAGGGTCTGAGGAAGAGGGTGAGAGATAGGTGGCGTAGCTGAAGGTATAGGAGGAAGAGGTCCAGGGTGAGGGTGATAGTGGCGGAGGAGAAGAATGGAGGAAGAAAATGCCAAGAGTTCAGGATGAGGGAAAGGATGGTGGAGGAAGAAGATAGAGATGTTGACAGTGAGGATAACCGAGGAGGAGGGAGGGACGAAGAGAAAGGGTGAGGGAGGCCGAGGGTGAAGGTGCAAGAGTAGGAGGAAGGGCCTAAGAGAAAGAGAGCATCGAAGAGAAGGAGGAGGGAGGGGCCAATGCAGAGGGCGACAGAGGGAGCGGAAGAATGTAAAGGTTTGAGAAATGAGGGAGAGAAGAGGCGTATAAAATGTTAGACCAAGATTTTACTTCTGTGTACATCTCTAGGTTTTGATGATAACAAGTATATATTTTGTATATGAATAACTTTAGTACTCTAACGTTTGTCTTTTGTATGTTTGACAAACAGGTTCTGATTCTGATTGAAAGTGGAATTTATCAGAAGTCAAAGACCAAAGTATTGACCAACAAACCGCTTCTGCACTCACTACGTTCTGACAAACGGTAGTTTACTGCTTCAGATGTTCTGAAGATAAAAGCTCTGATGAGGGTACTGAAGAATCAAGTGCTAAGACTCTGAAGACCAGAAGTTCTGAGTGAACGATCAAAGATTCTAAATACTTGAATATTATGAAGACCCAACGAAAGCTGGCTCTGAAGACCAAGTGCTTCTACTCTGAAGACTAGAAGTTCTGAAGTGCACGGTCCAGATGTTGAAGGCTTGAAGTTCTGAAGATCCAAGCATCCTTGTGACTCTGATTAGAAGCTTCACAGATTCACGTTTGACAATGGTCACTATCAAATAGTACAATCGCAGTGTACTAACCTGACCACCACCTAACGAGGATCAGCCTTTGTACGATCTGAAAATTCCAGATGTACCCTCCAACGGATAGAATTTCACAACGGAAAAATCACTCAAGGCTTGGAGTACTTAAAGGCTGAAGAAAGGAAGAAAAAGCTAAAAAAACTCATTGCAATCAACCTACACTCAAGCATTCCTTAGCAATCATTTTCTTCATTGTTCTAAATTTGTTTACACCTTGCTTGTTTTAGAAGTACTCTTTGTACACCCAAACTTTGAATATATTGTTTGTATTCCTTAAGGGACCAGTTAGGTCAGGATCATTGAGAAGACTAAGACTTGTGTGTCTTTGTGGTTGCTAGTTCATAGGCGTGTTAGTCACTGAGCAAGGTTTGCTAGTGCAGTTGTAACAACTTTTGATTAGTTGATTACCTTCATTCAACGAAGGAAGAAATCACCTTAACGGGTGGACTGGACGTAGCTTGAGGATTTGTTCAAGTAAACCAGGATAAAATCCTTGTGTGCTTCTCTCTTTACTCTTTGCTCCCTTTATCTTTGATACCGAGAGATTTACGTGAAACTTCAAAAGTAAACGTTTTTATTGCAAAATTCTATTGAACCTCCCCTTCTAGTGTTTTTCATACCTTCATAAGAAAGATTGGGCGGAGAAACCAACGAAAGTTAGCATCGGCCTATACGACTCTAGCCCTTCAGCCTCGTGAAATGGATTGTATTTTTCCACATTAGCATTCGTCAAAACTAATGCAAAGATTGATGGTGTACGTTGACTCAACCACACACAACTGCTAATTATAGGCATCAAACGCTACATATGGGACATTGATTTTAGCATTTGTCTAAAATGCATAGAGATGTTAGTTAACCAACAATAAATGTTAGTTAACTGACACTGATTGTCGTTGGTCAGATTGACGACATAAATGTGTTTTTTTACTCTTTGCATCAGTTTAGTCGAGCTAATTAGCCAAAATTAGCGTCGATGTCGTGGTCGACACTAGTTTTGGTACCCTTTTTTTTGTTGTGACTAGTGACCACTCTTATTGCCATTGTCACTTCCCCCACCATCATTGCGGTCGCTGCCACCACCACCATCGTCACCGTCGCCGCTACTGCCATCATTGTCGCTGCCACCTCACTACCAAAAATCTCCCCACCACCGTGTTTTCATCTCATTATTTTCAATCGTTTTAATTTTTAGGTGAAAATGAAAATATTTTTTCTTTTATTTTGATAATATTTTAGAAAATATATTTTCTAAATATCAACGAATCATGTTAATTATCAACTTTATTTTTATTTTATCATCATGCTAGCCCATGGTCTTTAGTCTTATGGTGTAAGGACTCGACTATGTTGGTATGTTGTATCTTGGGTTAAGTTGTCCCTTTTTCCTGTGGGCTTTGTCCCATTATGCAAAGGTCCGACTAACAAAAATTAAACTCTATTGACAAAAAAAACAAACATTAAACTCTTAAAAGAGTCACTCTAGCTTGAGCTATCACTAGGATGGTTCTCGTGCGATGCACGTTAGGCTTCATCTGTCGTTTTTTTTGAGTTTATGCCTAACTAAAAGTTATAGCAACAAACCGCGCGTACGTTGCAATGATAAGGGAAATATCTTCAATATTAGTGAACTTTATATCAGACAACTTTCGAACACTTCATAATTATTATCCTCATAGAGATTGCCCCATGAACAGTAAAAGTAAGAAGGAAATCATGGAAAAGCGATAGAGGAGAACGACGGCTACAGGAAATTTGTACCTGTCTTTAAGCGAGAATCCATGAAAAGGAGATATAGGAAGTACAATACAACTGTGAGAATAGCATGGAATAGGTACGGGAGGATGAGTTGGAGCTATGTCATTTTCGCTGTTAGGAATGAGCGTTTGAGGCGATCACGACAAAAAACGGTGGGATGGGATTCTGAAGTTCACAACTGAAAAACAGAGGTGTACGAACCCCCTACAATCAACTAAGGGCTAGCATTAGCTACAGGCCCAACCCAAACGAAATCGGGTCAAAAAAAAAAGTGTCCATGAACAGTGAAATTAGGACTTTCAATTAAGGCTAGGAGACTAAAAAAAATATATCACATGACTGATAAAAGGTTAATGTTTGACATGTGAGACCGAAAAAAAAAATAGATCACATTATTAAAATGAATATCTAAGTTTAAGCGAAAACCAAACCAAGCTACTACCTCTAGTCCTATTTATAAAAACCGAGAAACTAATTCACACGGGTTAAAAAATATAGTTAAAGTAGTTAATTGCATAAATTTTGTTCTCAATTATTATTGAACTTTCGAAATTGTCCTGAACTCACTTTTCTTATTTTCTGTGTATTAGTAATGCTTAGGAGAGTAGAAAGAAAGAGAAAGTTCAATTAAATAATACTCTTATCAAAAATAATTGTTGCACTACAAACTGCAAGTTAATTCTTATAAAAATGCCCAAAGTAAACCTCTTATTTAGTTCTTATAAATAAAACCATACGTACTATATAATGAAGTTTTGATAAGAAAATGAATAGCATAACATGCAACATATAATGTAGCATTAGTCTCAAATCTCAATAATGGAGTACAATCAATTGTTAACTATACATCACTTTTATATCTGAACACACTTTAACTCCTTAGTTTATGAAGTTTGTGCTGGAGAATATTTCCTCGCATCAAAATAATCAACATTTAATTTGAGACCCTTTTCATAGCAACAACCCAAGCACCATCCCAAAGAGTAACAACCATGAGATAGGGTGTAGGCAAACAACCTATAAAGAAGAACTTCCAGCTGGTTTTGGTAGCTTGAAGGTACCTACAAATTGTCAGACACGCAAGTTACTATGGGTAAAAAGTCATGAAAACCGGAAGGAGGGCGAGGGCTACTACATGGACAACGAAGAGTACAACATAGATTATGAGGTGGGAAATAATACAAATAATGCAGAGAGAAGAACTTGCTATTACAATATGTGGTATTTGGTAATAGTTCTAATAGTTCTAATTACACAATTTAAATAAGGTGCTAAATTATATATAGATTCATAGCCAAATTTTTGAAACCTACCTCACCCTGTGAAACAGATTTCTTGGAACCAGTTGGTGGTTGTTTGCTTGGTGAAGGTGTTGATTCATGCTTTCTCTCAATATCACTTCCTTTTCCACCAAGATGAGTGTCCTGTCGCATCATTACAAATATACATGGCTTAAAATGTGATAAATTACAAATTACTATTAGCCTTTGGTTTTTAAGCAAGCATCGGAACAACTTCAGTTATTATGATATTCATTTTCTAGCAAGGAAGTATAAACTGCTATAATAAATTTGAGAAAACAAAAGTTGTACATGATTCTAATAAACAACCACAGAATGCTTTATTGTTCAAACAAAGAATCTGGCGTTCATGAGTGACATGTAGAATTCACCTTTAGCTTCAAACTATCAAAGCATTGAAAAGCTTCACAACTTAACTCTTGAAAATCTTCTTCTAAAAATGCACTTAATTTAATAAACAGGGCTAAAGCACAGTTTTTACAAATATCCATGGCACTAATGATGGATATTTTGCTTCTCCATCATATAATTATCAAGGAGCTTCAATTGATAACTAAATCACCAAGCTGACATTTTTACACAAAAGCTTGGAGAAGGAGTCTTAGTTGAGTACTCAAAACAGGAATAGTTATGTTTATTTATGAGATAAACACAAGAGCTTGCATTAGAAGTCAGCCTACTAAAACATAAAAGATTTTGTAAAGCTAGTGTATGAGTTAGAATTGATGGTACATAAGTGCTCATCATAAACATGTCAAAAGGGGATATATATATATATATATATATATATATATATATATATATATATATATATATATATATATATATATATATATATATATATATATATATATAATTACTTACAACTTCACTAACATGAGACAGAGTTGATTCAATACCAATCAAGTTGATTTGTCATGAGAACTTATCATGACATCCTTGTCACGCTTATTAGCTTTCACCAAGTTTTCTTTATTTTTCCCCTTGCTTTAGCTTATTTAATAACTTATCATGGGGTATATATAATTGCTTTGCCTTGCTAAAGATAAGAGATAGAAAAGCACACAAGGATTTTTATCCTGGTTCACTTAATAAATCCCTCAAGCTAGTCCAGTCCACCCGTTAAGGTGATTTCTTCCTTCTTAGAATGAAGGCAATCCACTAATCAGGTAAGTGTTACAACTGCACTTGAAACCTACAAGTGACTAACAATTACACTGACTTAGCTCACACTAAGATTCACTCTCTTAGTCTTCTCTAGGATCCGATCAACCTTGATCTCCTAAAGGTAACTAAACAACTGTTTAGGAAAGAATGTTTACAAAGAATTTGCTTCTGAAAAGCTAAGAGTAAACACAATGAATTCAGATGAAAGAATGCTTAGAAGGTTTTTGAATATAGCTTGCGCATCTGAGATTCTTCTAACCGCATCTTTCAATCTTCAGCCTCTATTTATACTCCAAGGATTAGGGTTTGAACGCTGCATGGAAATGCTACCGTTGGAGGGCAGTTCTGGAAATTCCAGCTTCTGCTGTGGCTGAGAATGTTAGGTAGGTCGTCAGGATAGTACATTTACTTTTGTACTTGGATAGTGACTTGACCTTTAAACCTAGTAGACTTCTGATCAGGGGAATGCTTCATGTTGGAACTTGTGAAGCTCGTTGATCAGAGTCAGAGGGAAGCAGAGATCCTCTGACCGTTGTATCTTCTGATTCTGAACTCAGAGGGAAGTACATGGTCTTCAGAGTCATCTTGCTTCTGGATATCAGAGTTTCCACTTTTCAGCTTCTGGATCTTCAGAGTCTTCTACACCATCAGAACATCTGAACCTTCAGAGTTTCTTGGTTGTCAGAACATCTGGATCTTCAGAACTTCAAGTGACTGAGTCCATATCAGAGCTTGTATGACTTCAGATCTTCTGAAGCGTTTCTACTGTTCAGAGTGAACATAGATGTTGCGAAAGCGTTGCTTGGGTCACTCTTTATGCACAATGCTTCTGATTTGTGTGAGATTGAATTGAGGTCAGAGCCTGTAAATAGCACACTCAGAAAAACACGTTAGAGTACCATAATTGTTCATACTAAAATGTTAACTTGTAATCATCAAAACATAGAGTTGTACTACTCGATCAAAACTTGATCTTATAGTTTTGTCTCATCGGGCATGTTAACTTCACAGAAAATATTTTATGATCACACTTTGGGAAAAATAGAACAGGTCATTTATGCACAAATTGTTGAATCAAGGCATCAAAGAAAGTCCAAAACTGTAGATCAAAAAGATGAAAACCCAAATTTTACATCTCTTACCCCGAGGGAGGACATACTGTTGAAGCTGATATTCTCTCCTCAACTGGGACCAACATTCCATCATCTACATACGATCGGAAAGTTTATGTGTTATGACTATGCTCCTTGGTAACATGTACATAATTAAAGCAAACAAATCACAAGTTAGGCATATAGAAATCATAGGAACCTAGAGAGAAATATAGTCATCGTACTACCATGTATCTAACTCTTTGGCCCAAGCTATTTGCAGAGCTGTAAGGATCCTCCAATATCGAGCCAAGAGAATTGTGGTCGAGCCAAGACTCCTAGCAAAACCCTGTACACCAAGTTCCAGCATTGATTAATATGAATAGTTATAGGACTGATTTAAGAAGCCCAAATATACTCCAATTTTTTAATCTACAAGAAATTTAGACACATCTAAATCGGATGAATAAGCAAAAACCTACAGAAGTGTAAAAAGTTAACCGGTAGAAAAAACTTTTAGCACTAGCATTGGTAGAATCAATTGCACATTTGCACCCTATTTATTGATCCATATATTTCAGTAAACACAAAGAGCTAATTAAGCACCAAGTGAATAAGCATCATCCATTAAATAAGAAACAACAACAGACACACTTCTATATGGTATATTTGTTGAGAACCTTCTACCTTCATCATTAATATTTTGTCACCTTATGGGTTTATAGTGTTTACATTGCATCATATCATGCGTGAGAAATAGAAGCTTACTACTTCATAAGTTTTAGATGCTACACAAGATGGATGATTAGTTGTTCAAAAAATCACAAACCTTTACCTATAACAAATAGTACAAGTCAAATGAGATGAATTCAAATCTACAAAATCACCCATTGGACAGGAAAATAGAAAAACTGACTTCACCATTGCCATTTGTGCTCGGATCCAGTCGCATTAAGCTCCATGAGATCATGTCAATAGGGTGGGTTTAAATTAAAGTATATAATAGAAGATGTTCTCATGAAATGAATTATTCTTTACTGAACTGGAGTTCTTAATGCAATCTTTACTGCAACATTAGTGTCTTCACATTCTGAAACACAAAATATTCAGTTCGTTTAGATTCATTATATTTATCGCAGCATCAAATACTAATCTTATTCTAAGCATACATGAATCACTTTAGTATGCAATTAAAAAAGATTACTTGCATCACCCTTATCAATTTTTTGATTAACTTAAAATGCCTTATTTCACTAACTTTGGCTTAATATATATCAGATTCACCATTGAGTGAGTTATAAAACAGATAGGAGAAGGAAGCATATTAGGTGGAGAAAAGAGAAATTCATATGCAGACTCTAAGAAAGAAAAATAAAAAATAAAATCACTAATAGATGCTTGACAAACTAAGCATTACTCATTGAATATACTCATTGATTACTCATACGTGGCAGTAGGAGCATCCTAGTTTTGGCATTTGCTTCATTCACAGAATAAATCTTGCCTTTCTTTGGGACCTGCACAGAGAACCACACACCAAAGAGTTAACACATGTCTCAAGTAATCCACAGATGTGTGGATATACATTCCCTTTATGCTCTATATGAATCTGTATATTATCTTACAATAGAGAGAAGGGTATACTTTTAATCAAGGTCCATGAGTGAGCAGAGTAATACCTTAATGTCAGGGTGAGTCAGGATAAACTCACCAAGAGCCGGGTCAAGAGTGAAACCATTGACGCCAGTTCCAAGGCTTAACACAAGCTGCAAAATAAATTGATCCCAAATTGTAATTTTAGAATGAAGACAGGAAACTCATGATTTCTCAATCCCAAGATATACCAAAACGGAAAGAAAAAAAAATGTTCTTTCATCCACCCGTCCCCATAAAAGAAAATAAATTTAAAAATATAAGCTAATCTTGCCTTTCTAGGTGGAATGAACTGTTTCTAGGAAGCGAGCTAATCATATAAGTAATGGTATGTACCTTGTGGTTTTGCATCTGGAGGGTGTCATTTCTTTAGTACATTTCAGTTTCTATCATGAACCTAAACAGAAAAACAACATAAGAAGAATGTTAGAGTAAAAGAAAAAATGAAAGATTTGGTTCACAAAGGTCATGTTTGATTTGAAAATGGATAAGTAAAGACTCCCGCATAGCATCTCATAGTACAAATGAAAACACTCATCATTCATCACTGAAGTCGGAAACATGCGGCAACTCTACGACAGAAATTGACACCGAGAATAGAAAAAAACATCTTTCACGTCTCTGCAGAAAACCCATTCAGGCTAATGGAGCTTAGTTTGTGAAGCGGCATTCAATGGCAGTAAAAACGAAAGAGAAGCACACAGTAGCATACTCATCACGCTTTAAGTCAAAACAAAGCAGCAGAATAAGTATAGAAAGTGTGGGGAGATCAGCAACGAAGCTGTAGTATTAATAGAACGCTGGCATCATTTGCCCATTTACCCCTAAACGTACGAATAGAAGGGAAAAGGCATAGATTCACATGTCTGTAAAGCAACACAGAGTAATAGGGTACATAGCATAGAGTGTAGATCGAGAAGCTGTAAAGGACATCATACAGTTGTAATTCGCGAGTTGAATGTACGTCAAGCGTCTGGCATAGGGATAGAATAGGAGGAAAAAGGCAAGGAAGAGGAGGAATTCGCGAGTTCTATGGCATGCTCCAGAAACAACGACAAGTACATCATAGGTTTTTTATGGGCAGATGGTTTAGACAATAGCTTTGTATGTAGGAGCAGAGGTAGCTATTAGGGGAGAAGGATCTCAGAGGATGATGAAGTAGGTGTCACGCAAGGGTTTAGGCTATGATCTCAGCAAGGCCCAGCCCAATAGTTATCCCGTGCAAAAAAAAAGTTGGCCATGAACAGTAAATTTAAATCCTTCAATGATAGAAGATTTGACCAAAAAAAAAAAGGCTTCATCTATCATTCCTCCTCATAACTAAGCAATGGTTTAAAGAGTTAATTTCTCTCCGTTCAAGCGGTGCTTCTTCACAACCATGTGTGACTAGCTGATTGTTCTCAACCACCCTGTCTATACATCCTAATCCATCTAGATACTACTAAAAGTCCTTACCTTTTTCTCCTCCTCGTTCTCTCCGTCCCTCTAGTTCTTCAATCTTTGTACACTTTTCCCCGAAAAGTGAGGCTACCATGGAATCCATGGATACCTCTCAAGATAACCTTGTCCGTAGGAGGAATAAGCAGTTTGAGATGGATCTTGAAGGAGCTACTCTCGAGCTAGAAGTTGATGAGGTGGGTGGACTCCAACTTGCCCAAAGAACCTTGGTGGGCAAAGTCCTAGCTGAAAAACCTTTGAACAAGATTGCTATCAAAGATGTCCTCACCAAAGCTTGGGCCACAGAGGATGAAGTTAAAATCTCTGACATGGGACTGAATATCTTCATGTTCAACTTCAAGGACAAAGAAGGAGCCAAGAAAATCTATGAAGGAGGTCCGTGGAATGTTATGGGTAACCTTTTGAGCTTGCAAAATTGGATCCCTGAGGAATCAATCTTTGAACTAGACTTCTCTCAAGTACTCTGTTGGATTCAGCTACATGGGCTGCCCCTGGAATCCTTCACCACTGCTAATGCTGCTAAAATTGCCCAACATATTGGGGAAGTCAGGGAAGTGGAAAATCCCATTGTCGAGGGACAAATGCTCAGGTCCTTAATGAGAGTGCAAGTTCACCTCAACACTAGGAAACCTTTGGCCACAGGGTTTTGGGTCCCAAGGAAGGACCTCCCTAGGACCTGGGTCTTCATCAAATATGAAAAGATGCAGGGCTTCTGCTTCAACTGCAGAGAAACTGTTCGAGGCCGAGAGCGATGGCTACCCTTGACCCAAGTAAACCACGGTATAGTATCTCCTTAGTGGTTCCCCAGGCCAAGTCCTTGGCAGCCATAGCATCAAAAAGCACAACTAGAAAGGGGAGGAACCCTAACAGGGAGGAAGATGATGACATGGCTTCTTTCCACAGGGTTGGAGGAAACCGGGTTGGAATTCGCAGCGGGGGAGCGGATCAGAGCAGTGGTTTTCAGAGTATGGGGCCCAAGGACACTGTAGCAGATAACCTAGGGTCCAGCCATAGAGTGGCGCCTATGGCCCAGGAGGAAGCTTCTCTTGTCCTTCTACAAGCCAAGTCTACTCTGCAACAGCAGGGCCAGCCTCCTATGCCCCAAATCAATCAATCAACAGCTCCTCGGGCAACAGGTATGGAAGCAGAAAGTGAAGATCCGCACAACTGTCAAGAATTGATCACACAAGTGGAGTGCCATAGGCAAACCCATGGTAACCAAAGACAACTAGCAGTCAAGGAAAAGTTTAGCTCGTTGGCTACGAGAGAGGACCCCACCACTCAGTTAAAGTATAGAACTGATGGCCCACAATGGACCCAGCTCCATCCCTTTATGAATAAAAACTGGCTTCAAGGCCTAAACAAAAAAGAAGGAAGTGTTACAAAAATTGACCTGAAGACTCATACAGTCCAACCGGGATTGGGCCCAGATGACCCAGAAGAAGTTGGGTTCCTAAGGGAAGACATTGGGCTGCAGAAACCGGTGTTCATTACAGACTTCCCAAGCCCCATCAAAAGAGGAACAAGCTCATTTTCAGTGAACTTAACACAAGGGAAAATTGACGAGTGCAGGAGGAAATTGAAAGCTCAGGATTCCTTAGTACACCGAAGACAGAGAACCAAAGAGGATCTTGAGTTCCCCTACCACAAAACTCTCTCCAAGGTCAGCCATGAATTACAAGCAAGGGACGCGGCCTCAGTGTGGATTCCACGGACTGACAAAGCGAAAAGCAACAAGAACCAAGAATACTTTGTGGAGATGCCTGAAGATGAAGCTGAGGATAGAGAGATACACAAAGGGCTTAGTGCGGCAGGAATGGAGGGTCTCTCATTCAAAAGATTAAGAATGGAAGACAAAGGAGGAGACACTGGGCAATTCACCAGGGAGAAGAAGGGAAGAAAATGCAAAGGATGGGTGATGCTGAGGAATCTGGATACCTAGGAGCAAAGCCGCTCCCAATCCCAACCAAGGCCGAAGAGGCGGGCCGAATCAAGCCCCCAACCCCCCCCATGAATGTAATTAGCTGGAATTGTAGAGGAGCATCTTCTCCCTCTACAATGAATGAACTGAAGCACCTATGTAAGACTTATAAACCTTTTTTTTATTTCTTTGTGAAACTAAGGTAAAAAACCAAAAAATTGACTCTATTAGGCGTAGACTGAATTTTGATAGTAGCTTTTATGTTAACCCCATTGGCCTAGCTGGAGGCCTTGCTCTGTTTTGGACCAAAAATGTACAAGTAGACATCATGTCCTACTCTCAAAACTACATCCACACCTTAGTGCATTGTAGGGATGAAGGGTACATGTGGGACAACACCTTCATCTACGCAAGCACAGATTTTGCTGCCAGAAGAGAGCTCTGGAACGTCCTCAGCAGCTTGCAATCCCCCATCAACAGGCCTTGGTGTTGCGTGGGGGATTTCAACGAGGTTTTGCACCCTCATGATAAGCAAGGCCTCAGACCTGTGTGTCCAAACAGGATGAACATCTTACGTGAATTCCTCAATACCACAGCACTCATGGATACTGACTTTTCTGGATGCAAATTCACTTGGAGAGGAGCAAGAAGGCATAATATTCAGATAAGGGAAAAGATTGACAGAATTTTATTGAACTGGGAGTGGCGGCAAATGTTCCCACACGTTGATTTCTTAGCGGTGTCACCAGTAAGCTCCGATCATAGTCCGTTGATAATTTTTACTAAGCCAAGGAAACACTATCCAACTCACTTCAAGTATGAAGCTTATTGGGGTGACCACCAAGGCTGCAAGCAGGTGGTAAGTGAGAATTGGGAACCCATCAACAGTGTAGATGATCTACCCTGGGAGAAGCTCAAGAAGAACATAAAAAGCAGCAGTGCAAACCTACAACACTGGGGGAAAGCAACCTTTAAAAGGGCAGATTATGAGATCAGGGAACTCAAACTTAGGCTGGAGGACTTAGCTCACCATGATCAGACTGAGCAAGTAGTGGCAGAATCCAAAGAGATACAAGAGCAGATAAAGACTAAATGGGAGCAAGAAGAGAAGTTTTGGGGTCAACGCTCAAGGTTAAAATGGCTCAAATGGGGGGATCGAAATTCCAAGTCCTTCCATGCTACTACAGTGCAAAGAAGAGGCATTAACAAGATCCTAAGAATCAAGAATGAGAACAGTGAATGGGTTGAAGGAACGGATAACATTCTCCAGGCTGTGAACCACTATTATACTAACCTATTCACTACCACAGGTCCCAGGAATATGGAACAAGGCATCAGACCCATCCCCAAGTTGATCCCCGATGAGTGTAACGACCTAATCAATGAGCCCCCTACTGACATGGAGATTAAAGGAGCAGTGGACAGCCTAGGAGAGCTGAAGGCCCCAGGGCCCGATGGGCTTAATGGCCTATTTTTTAAACAACACTGGGCCACGGTTAAGAATGAAGTGTGTACGGCAGTTAGAGTTTTCTTCCAATCATGAGTGCTTCCCCCTTTCATGAATGAAACCTTGGTCAGCCTTGTCCCCAAGATCCAGAACCCAGAGAGCATAACTCAATTGCGCCCCATAAGTTGCTGCAACTTCCTTTACAAGGTAATCACTAGGCTAATGGTCAATAAACTCAAACCGTACATGGATGCCATCGTTTCCCCTGCCTAAAGCGCTTTCATTAGTGGAAGGAAAATCCAAGATAACATCTTAATTGCCCATGAAGCTTTCCACCACCTGAAAAGGACAAATTATGCAAAGGAGGGATACATGGCCATTAAATTGGACATGAACAAAGCCTATGACAGGATGGAATGGGACTTTCTCTCTGAATGCTTAAATGCCTTTGGTTTCAATGAGACTTGGATCAGCAGGATTATGACTTGTGTTAGAGGAGCTTCGTACAGATTTAAGGTCAATGGGGTTGTTGGCCAAAGGGTTAATCCGACAAGGGGAATTAGACAAGGGGACCCCATGTCCCCTTACCTCTTTGTACTAGCAGCGGAAGCCCTTTCACATATGTTAAATGAGAAGCATGCTAAGGGAGAGATACAAGGACTCAAAATGGCAAGAAACTGCCCCACCTTAACACACTTGTTCTTTGCAGACGATTCTATACTATTTGCTAAGGCGACCTCGGAGGAAGCGTACCAATTAATTGTAGTGCTTAATTCCTATTCAATGGCCTCAGGACAGCGGATTAGTGTGGAGAAATCAGGGGTCATCTTTGGAAGAAATGTCCCACTTCACCACCAGCATCAGATCGCAACTACCCTTAATATGAGTGTTTGGCTTTCCCCAGGGAAGTATCTTGGCCTCCCGGCTGAATGGGGCGGATCTAAAAACTCTACTCTTAGATGGATTAAAGATAGGGTCATACAAAAGATTGAGGGATGGAAAGAAAAGCTTCTTAATCAAGCAGGAAAAGAAACACTCATTAAAGCTGTAGTACAAACCATACCCACCTATGCCATGTCTATCATTAGATTCCCAAAAAACTTCTGCTCTTCCATTTGCTCTCAAATTGCCCGGTTCTGGTGGAATAGACCTGGAAAAGCAAGAGGAATTCACTGGAAAAGATGGTCAGAGTTGAGTAAATCCAAGTCTAGAGGAGGTATGGGGTTTAAGGATTTTACTCACATGAATACTTCTCTGTTAGGAAAGCAAGCTTGGCGGGCCATGAATCATCCGGAAGCCTTATGGGTCCAAGTCCTCAAAGGCTTGTATTTCCCAACCACAACTTTTCTCCAAGCTAGAAGAAATCAAACAGCTTCATGGGGATGGACAAGCCTCTTACAAGGGAGAGATTTTATCCAAAGCAATGGGAGATGGCAGATAGGGACAGGGAATCCCATTAAGGCTTGGAGAGACAACTGGCTCACTAATCAACCTCTAACAATGCCCCTGGGCCAAGACCCGGAACTCACAGTTGACCAGCTTCAAGACTCTCAACCGGGTAAGTGGAATATCCAGAAACTTGTGTCCACTTTCCAAAGGGACCAAGTCCTCTCCATTCTACAGATCCCCCTCAGCTTGACCCAAGGGGAAGACAAGCTTATTTGGCCGTACAGTTCTGAGGGAGACTATACAGTCAAGGCTGGTTATCAAATTGCACATATCCTCTCTACCCCTCTGAACCCTGATCCAGAGGACCCTTTCAATGAAGCTGTATTCTGGAACCTCCTATGGAGCATCAAAATACCAGAGAAGATCAAGGTTTTCTTGTGGAAATGTTCAATGGAAGCACTCTCTGTGAGAAAGGACCTGCATAAGAGAACCCTTGTTGAGGACCCTCTATGCTTCATCTGCCACCAGCACCCTGAAAGTATTGCTCATGCACTACTGCAATGCTACTGGACGAGACCAATTTGGTACGCCACAAACCTGCAAGTAAGACCTGCACAAGAAACCATAAGCAACTTCCATGAATGGTTCAAAGGCCTGGTAGTAAGAATGAGCCTATACAAAGACTCTCTGGAAGAAAATAGCAGAAAGCTCGCTCTTACACTGTGGCATGTATGGAAAGAGAGAAATGAAAGCCTGTTCCAAACCAGAAGACCAGATCCAAGAGCAACAACGATAAAAATCAAGCTTGCCTGCGAGGAGCTCTGTCAGTCCCCAAACCCCGATCCTCCTCCACATCCGAACACTGATACAAGCTCCCGAGGAGGTAGTTTTCCAATGAGGAGAACTGGTCTTCCTAATGCAGTAAGAATTAATGTGGATGCAGCGTTCAGAGGCCCTCCTGCCAGAAGTGCTATAGGGATGATCATGAAGGACTCCTCCAATAACAAGATCCTTAGCCATATTGAAAAAGTCTTTGCTCCTTCTCCCCTGTGTGCTGAGGCCTTTGCAGTCAGGGAGGCAATTGCTATGCCACACAATCTACAGCTTGAAAACATCTTAATCTTGTCAGATTGCAAAGTGCTAGTAGATCTGATCTCTAGAGGTAAATCAAAGTGGCAAATCAACCCTCTGCTAAGGGATATTCAGGTGTTAAGACATGGGTTTACTGTGTGTGATTTTGGCTGGATTCCAAGGGAACAGAACCAAGATGCTCACGGGTTGGCTGCTGCAGGAGTGGGATGATATCCCTATGGCCAGTTTCTGTTTGAAGTCCTTAGCAAGTGTTTTTGCTGCCTTAATTTCTGTACTTAGTTATCTACCTAACTACTAGACTTAGTCTTAATGCCAATCCACCATTGATGTCTAGTTGCTCTGTTAGGTTTTTGGGCCCTGTCCCAACTTTTACTGTTTCATGTAGCTGTTGGGCCCTAGTCCATTATCATCAATGAATGAAGTAACAATCTTTGACAAAAAAAAAAAAGGCACCGTACGTATCGTACTTAGTGACGGTTAATTTAATATGTACACACTTGTTTTTAATATATAGACATGCATTGGTTTCTTAAGCCTAAGGGTTGTTAAATACTCTGACCAGAAGCACAGGATGGTGCACATGCATAATTAAAAGGAATTTTTTCGATACCTACGATGTTTTCTTTCATGCATCGGAAAATGATACTATGATATTTTAGTTTTATTAACCAAATAATTATATCTTCTCACCTCATTTTTTAGGTATGGAGAGGTAAAGAAAAAGAGATAAGAAGAAAGGAAATAAAGTAAAGATTTGATTAGTGATTTAATTAATAGAAAAAAGAATAATATAAAACAAAGGTAAAAAAAAAAGTAAAGAGGTGTGTATAAATCATAACTCTTATTAACCTGGTTTGAAGTCCACCATATTTTAAGTTTTCTTATTTTAATAGTGTCCAGGTTATAAATTTTTATCATGTAGTGTTTTAATGAATCGTAGAAATCACCTAATTAAAAAGATCATAATAATTAAATGATAATATAAGTGGTAAGAGTTGAAAACATATGCGTTAGGAGATGAAAATCCAGAGATTAATATCTAAAAGATTAATATCTAAAAGGTGTTATTTATTTTTCACTGTACAAATAAAAAAAAAAAAGACCTTAATTGTTCATTGCATTTGCATGTATAGGGCACTATATATTATTGTTAATTAACTAGACAATTCATTTATTCAAAGCTCAAACTAAGACTGTGATCAGATCCAGAAACTAAGCTTAAAGCCTAGAGCCAAACAAAGCCTCTCCTACTTCACCATGTCCAATCAACCTTCCCCACCATCTCAAACCATCAACGCCTCTCCGAATTTTCAAATTGTCTTCAACTCTGACGGCACTGTAACTCGTTTCTTCCATGATCCACTCACCCTACCCTCATCAGACACCACTCTTTCAATTCTCACCAAAGATGTTCCCATCAACCGATCCAACAAAGCCAGTGTTCGTTTATTCCTACCTCGAAACGCTATCTCAAATCACAACAATCAAAAGCTACCCATGATTGTTTACTTTCATGGAGGCGGCTTCATCATGCACAGCGCTGCTTCCATCTTGTTCCACAACTTCTGCGTCGAAATGGCAGATTCTGTCCAAGCCATCGTCGCCTCCGTCGATTACCGCCTCGCGCCGGAGCACCGATTACCCGCGGCGTACGAGGATGCCGTCGAGGCGCTTCACTGGATCAGAACCACTGAAGATGAGTGGTTGACTAAATATGGTGATTATTCTAACTGTTACATAATGGGGAGTAGTGCTGGGGCTACTATCACATATCATGCAGGTCTACGTGCTGCGGCAGAGGCGAATGATCTTGAGCCGTTGAAGATTCAAGGGTTGATATTGCGTCAACCATTCTTTGGTGGGACCAAGAGGTCAGACTCAGAGTTAAGGCATGAGAATGACCATATTATCCCTTTGTCTCTTACTGATCTCATGTGGGAGCTTGCATTGCCAATTGGTGCTGATCGTGATCATGAGTATTCGAATCCGACGGCTGGCGATGGTTTTGATGAGAAGATGGAGAAGATCAAGGAACTTGGGTGGAGGGTGTTGGTGAGTGGGAATGGTGAGGATCCTCTGGTTGATCGTGAGAGGGAGTTGGTGATGCTGATGGAAGAGAAGGGTGTGCATGTGGTTAAGGATTTTCAAGAAGAAGGTCATCATGCGTTTGAGTTTTTTGAGCCATCCAAAGCGAAGAATGTCATTGGGTTAGTGAAAGCTTTCATTTTTTCTCAGGGTGCTTAAAGTCACCAACCATCATGTTGTTGCATGGATGTTTGCATTAATTCTTGTTTGGAAATAAATGGTTTTTAGAATACGCATATTGTAGACATTCAACAAATATCTAAAATGAGAAAGAAAGATATAAGAAGGATCATCGGTAATTGATGTGATTTATGATAGAGAGAAAAATAAAGTGGCTATTGAATGTCTACTTTAACACTATTAATATGTCTATCACTATTATCTATTTGATGATTTCTGCCCTTTGTTTATGAGGTCGTGTGAAATTTACTTGATAATAAATTGCATTTCTGATGTCTCTTATAAGAGCTTGTCTAAATAACACATGAAAAAATTTGGGTTAAATCACACTAGTCATAAGTGGACCAATAATATTTAACATAAGTGTAATTTTTAATTCACTTATCTTAAATATTATTGGTCTATCTAGGACTATGATCATTTACCCCAATTTTTTTTAGGGTCATTTAGATAACTCCCTCTTAGAATAATGATTTGCGTGTGCACGATTCACACAATGAGGTTTTGAGATGTGTATAGATTTGGATGTTATAGTATGTTTGTTACTATTCTCATTTTTCGTTTCTGATATAGCGGATGATTAAATGAAATTGATCACAGAGCTAAGCTTCACTATTGAATTTGAAGTTTTCAATGACGATGCATGATACTAATTAAAGGACAAATAGACAACATTTATGTATACCTCACTGTCAAAATAATTTGTCTTGAGAAGTAACTAAAATTGGGAAATCGTCAATTTGAACTTGATTTTGGAGCTTCTGCGGTGAAAATAATTGAAAGATTAGTGTGAGCCTAGGTTGGCGCTAACAGGATAATATTAGAGTTGGCATATGCGACTAACACTAATTACAATTTAGCATCAATGACAATAGGTCTGTTGCGCCGCCTTAGAGTTGACTGAACCACTGCTATATTTAGTGTCGGCCACTTAGACTCAGTGGCGGAGCCAGAAATTTTGTGAAGTCTGTACAAAATTAAGTCTAAACCTAACTGTCCGCACCTGACGTTTGACTCAGTATTTTAAATTGCAGTTGCGGTTGCAGCCACGGTAGTGTTTGCAACATGATTTTTTTTATTTGCATAGTGCAGTGTGTTAAAATGTCAATAATTATCATGATATTATCATGCCTATTACTAATTACTAATACATATTTAAAATGAGACCCAAAATTTCAATTAAATACAATAATAATTCCAAAATCTCAATATTAAATTGCATTCTAATTTCATTTAAAAAAGAAACAAACTTTTCTAAGAGATTCACGGTCCCAAAGAGGAGGAAAACAGTAAGTAGCAGGGGAGAACAAAACAATAACAGGATCAAAGCAAGAGAAAAACAATAGAGCTTTTCCTCTCACTCTCTGTAACAGAGACAAAAAATCAAACTTTTTTTCTCTCCTCTGTTCACCCTCCTATTGCCCCACCGACCCAAAATAGTAAAAAATAAAAACAGAACAGATCAGCAAAACAGAAACTTCAGGGAAAGGATAAATGAAAATTGGAGATGGAAACCTCTCACTCTCCACCCACCGCCTTTCTGCCTTTCAAGCTTTCACCTCTCACTCTCTATCTCTCTCACTGGCTCACCTTGATCTCCTCACCCACATCTCTCGACAGGCACAGCGCCTCACCCACCGCCCAATTTTGCCCACTTTTTTCTTTTTATTTTGGGGCCAAAAGAGAAGCTTGTCCAAAGAATTTCATTTTTCTTTCCCCTAGAGCCTGGGCATAGGCCCGAGCTCGCCAGGCGGTGAATCCGCCCCTGCTTAGACTCACACTAAGATAGTGTTTGGAAACCGAACAAAACATGACAGAAAAGAACGCAATAGAAAAGAACGAGATGGAACATGACAATAATGTTTTGTGCACTGTGTTTGGTAAACACACAACAGATAAATCTGAACCATAAAGTTAATTACACATATACACCTATTATATTTAATCTTTTATCAAGCTGAATTTTTTTTTTTCGACAGAATTTGTTTTCATAAATGTTATAAAAATGAACATACAATAATTGGATTGATTAAAAACATTTGAGAAGTTTTTTTTTTTTTTAAGAAAAAGAACATTTGAGAAGGAAAGGAAATGAAGATCAGGTTGTTCTTTTCCCAAACAAAACGTTGCAAGCCTGCAATAACAACTTCAAAACGTTATTCTCCCCCGTTTCATGGTTGTTTTCTCCAGCATTCAAGCAACTTGCTCTGCCTAGCCACCGACAAGCCTTGCCTCCATTAAGTCAAGGCCCTATCGCACATAACCAGTCCGCCACCAAACCTCCACCACGTCGCGCCTAGGGGCCATCATGCTTAATGGTCAGATCCACCGTCGTGGATCTCAGCTTGCTGTGAACGGAGCCACATCGTGGATCGAGGATCCACCACTACCTCTCTATCTCTTCCTCCATTGTGCGTCCCTCTCTCTTGTCTCTTCCTTCGTCTTTCTCCCTCACCCATCATTTGTTTGCGATGCCATATGATTGGGGGGTTCCATGAACTTTGATTGTGGCTATGATTGTGTAAAATCACAACAATGGAGTACTAAGGAAAAATTGGAATAGAAATTGATAGAGGGATCTGAGAGCATTGATGAACAAAAAGGCAATTTGTTTTTGTCAAAAGAAATAAGATATTGAACAAAATATTTGATTATGCAGAAGAAGAAAAAAAGACGTAAGGATGGATGACGAGAAACAGAGAAGAGGGAATGGTCAAGATAAGGAAATCTGAAAATAGATTCAAGGTAATATTGTCTTTCTAATAATTTTAATAACGTGTTCTATTCTGTTTCCTTCCGTTCCACCTTTTTCTACAGAACCAAAGTGTCCCATTCTAGAAGCCTTTTCTCTTGTTCTGTTCCATTTTAAAAACATGACAAACGCGGAACGAAACTCATATGTCTCATTTCGTCCCGTTCGGGTGTGTCTACCAAACGCTATCCAAGTGTTAGCTTTGAGTCATATAACATCATCCCCAACATCGACGCTAAATTTATAATAGTGTCGGCTTTTTCCTTGTTCATTGTCAATGATCGTGAGAATCTTCTTCGGGTGAGTTAGTGGTCTATGACAGGTAGGCCACCATACTGCAGGGTGACTGTATTAACCTTCCACCACAACCACTATAGACGACAATGCAGAACAACTTTAATTGCTACGACCATAGTGGTAGATCACAACATTCGCTATCTTGTTGTGACTACGTACAAATCACTTTGAGTGGAAGGCAACGCTTAATGCGCGCAGTGGTCAAGAATTATGGGCTTCATGTTTGGTGGTGGTGGTGGTGGTGGTGGGCGTGTAGGTTAATGCAATTGTCTTGCAATGTCCTATATGGTGGTGATAGTGGTGAGTTAATTAGCGTGCTTCTCCATTCCCTTGCTAGCTTGAAAGTTTTTTTTTTTTTAAATTTCATTATCAAACTGTAAAACAAGACTCTAAGAATGAGTTAGCATAAATCTACAACACACCAAATAGAAAAAAAATCCAGAAAAAAGTTAAAAATAAAAGCATAAATAAAATAAAAAATTCAATTAATATTGAAACTTAATCTTGTAAGGTATATGAGTTCTCCCTTTAGAAGAACGTATGTTTTAATGATGATAAAACAATAAAGACAAAGCAAAGAAGACAAAGAGACAAAACATGTATAGAAGATCAACATGATGAATGAAGATCAAGACAAAGCTTGTATGGAAGTTCAACATGAATAATGAAGAAGAACAAATGCAAGCAAGAAGCATCAGTTTTGAAGAGAAATGTCAAGAATCAAAGTTAACCAAAGTTGTCAAGTTCAACTCAATAAAGGCTATGATATAACATCGCCCACATGCTGAAAAGTCTACAGTTCACAAGTATCGTTTAAAGACTCCAGAAATTTTCAAGCAACAACTAGTGTCTGAGGATAACTTGAAACGTTCTATCTCATGCATCAACAAGAAGGCAATAGTTCAACTCAATCAAGCATCACCACTTAAGCATTTAATATTTACTCTATGCCTATAAGACAAGGATGTTGAAGCAAGAAGAACGTTGCAAAGGAATGTTTATAAGACAACGCCAATTCAACAAGCATCATGATCTGACATCGTCTATACATTCATGGTCTAATCAACTAAAGCACACAAGGAAAATTTAATATTTGTTAAGACCTTGCATTGTCTCTACAACGAACATCAAACCTCTCCAAGTCCAAGAAGTCAAAGCTCACAGTTTGGATCGTCCAGTGTTTCAATGTCCCACTATGATCCAAGAAGTTTTATCTAAGCTCCACTCCTATGTGAAATGGTTCTATCTCTAGGAGAATCAAAATCATGAAGACTCAAACAACAAGAAGGGAAATAGTTCGGTTGAAGAAGCAACTAGAAGCAAGAAACTAGAGCATTACCCTATGCTTGTTTATGTGTGACTAGTTGAGCCTAACCATAAGTAAAAATCAAAGCACAAAGTTGCCACATCAGTCGAAGCTATAAAGCAGGCCTATGAGCCGACAAAATAAATGTCTTATCAAGAATTGACTTCAACGGTCAAGAGGCTAAACTAATTTCAAATTAATCCAGGACATGATAAGTTGAATTCAAGCAACCAAGTACATCCTACAACTATCATGGATGATGAAAACTTGCACAAAAGCATTTTTCTACCGCACCAAAAGTCATCATCTCTCTAACACAAATCAGAATACTTGCTTCAAAAAAAAAAAGTACATGTGGTAAGAATGGCTAAATTCAACTCTCTTATGTCCACGACATATTGTAAGTCTTACACCTTGTAACGGTCATATGTTCAAGACTTAATATACATAGCATATTCTGTAAAAAAGAGAGTGTGGTAAAAAATGTTGATGATCGGGAGAAGCGATCACAATGGCCAATGAGAGAAGAGCAAAGATTGAGGCAATGGTCAAATGAGCCAACAATCGAGGTTTCTCATAGTCAAAAGAAGAGAATGAAGTGAGAAAAGAAAGAAGAAAGTAGCACGAGCTAAAGAGACAAATGGAGAGAGATGAAAAGAAGAGAGATTATGATATAAAGAAGAGAGATTATGATACAGAGTGAAATTCCCATTGATGAGATGAAGAAGATGAAGATAAAGAAGAAAAAGAAAAAGTAGAGTCTACTAATTGAGGGGAAACTTCATCAATTGGTTTTGAAGTGCATCTTCTACATGAGTTCTCACAAGCTGAATATGTTCATCAATTCTATATCTTCGGAGCAATATGAAGAGAAGCAAGGCTGAGCTAAATCAATTGCAACACCAACGCCTATTCCGAAAGTAAAGATTGAAGAATGATATTCATCAAGAATCTCCAACGTCTACTCAACAACATGATCAAGCCAATTGAAGAAAGGATTGAGAGCACCTAGTTCTTATTAGTTATATCCTATACAACTAGATATGAATTGTTCTTAGTGTACATTGGTATACATCTCTCAAGTTTGTATGAACAACACCTCAATTGTACTATTTGCAAATCACTATGCCTTAATAGGCATGACAGAAGAATACTTGTAAGGCTCATGGTGCCTGGAGAGGCAAGTACAAGAATACTCATTGCGCAAGGAGGGGTACGTACAAGAATATTCATTATACCTGGAGAGGCAGGTGTAAAATATTAAGTTCACACGATTAATCATATTGCTTGTCATGTTTTGTACGATAACAATTTTAAGGACATAAGTGCTACACTAAAAGTTTCATTTTTCAGGTACACTTATCATTACCGTCTAAGTCTAAGGGAGCGCTCATCAAGCACATTTACACAAGACAAAAGACTGAGATCATCTATGAAGAGGAGACCGTCTGAAGATTGCGTGTAACAACTGTGAAATTCAAAAAGATCATAGACGAACTTGGAGAAGAAGTCTCAAAAGAAGAAGAACACATGATCTGACAAAGTTTAATGTCCGAAGCTGAAGTACAACGCTGTCAACCTCAAGTTGCTATTTTTGCTCTCCAACGGATAGAAACCAAGACTCAAAGCTACCTACCAACTGTCATACACTCTTTCGAGCAAAAAGTCTTCATCAAACAGTACCATACATTTAATGCACATGACAAAGGTACTCAAGAACACCAATGGATCCAGCAACTATAATCTACATGAAGAACAAGCTCCAACGACTATATTCACTCTCACTAAAGATCAAGGAGTATAAATGGAGAACTCGAAGACCTCAGAAGATGACGATTGAATCTCAACTGAAATATCTTTCATCGTTCCTATCCAACTAGAGGCCAGCAACTCAAGACAAACCTTAGAGTCAAATTTTTCATCATCTGTTGCAAAAAGAGAGAATCACCTAAGAGTCAAATCCTCTATTCAAAATCTCTCTAGAGTTAGAACACAAAGTAGTCCTTAGAGTCAAACCTCAACCAAACACTTTGTTGTTCATTGCATTGTAAAAGTCTACAATGCCTCTTGTAAGAAGAGAATCCAGTAGAACCGGTCGATCTACTTGAAAAAGATCATAGGAGAAGTCCTTATAAACTTGTTAGGAGGAGTATTAATAAACTCGCTAGGATGAATCCTTAGAAACTCGCTAGGAGGAGTCCTTAGAAACTCACTAGGAGGAGTCCTTAGAAACTCATTGGGAGAAGTCTTGTTGAATACTTGTTGTAGGAGGAGTCCTTGATACTAAATAGTGAAAAATCCCAGTGCTATTGAGGACTGGACGTAGCCCTCATCGTTTGTGGGTGAACCAGGATATATCGTTGTGTGCTTATCGTCTATTTTTTTAAACGCTCATATATCCGCTGCTTTAAACGATTGTGAAAACCCTTTCAAAACTTATAATCGTTGAAAACTCTGATTTCAGTGAACACAATTGAAACACCCTCCCCTTTCTTGTGTTACTTTTCCTATATCACAAAACAATACTCATTATTCTTGGAGATCCAGGGGAAAATAATACTCTTAGTGCTTGGAGAAGCACAAACAAGAATACCCATTGTGCCTGGAGATGCACGTACAAGAACACTCGTTGTGCCTGGAGAGACACGTACAAGAATAATCATTTTCCTTGGAGAGACATGTACAACAATACCCACTCTGCCTATAGAGACATGTACAATATAATACTTGTAAGGAGAAGTCATTGATACTTGATAGTGGAAATCTTGGTAGTTGCCAAGGACTAGACGTATCCCCCTATATTGGGGAATTAGGATAAAAGATATGTGTGCATTGTCCGCTCCTTATCTCTTTACTTTATCGTATGCATTACACGTCTCTAGACTACAAACTCGTATGAAAATATCATTGCAACGTCCAACAAAATCAAGTCAATCTTGATCGAACTACATAGACACAATCCAACCACCCTTGTTATGTTATTGTGGTCTAACCTCCAAATCTCATGCAACTACATCAAAACTTGGCATTATATGGACATTTTTAAGAGGAAGCATACGTTATCTCACACAAGTAATATAGGGATGAATCTCAGTTATCGAACTCAAAGAACTAAAAATAAATTGGTGTTTGCTGTGGTACCTTAACCCAGCTTAAGGTACCACACCCAATACGAGTTGGACCAATAACAAAAGGCCATGTGTAAAATGATTCAGCATTAATATTAATTTTAAAAATAAATTTATTTATGAAAATATACTTAAAATTAGTTACAAACAAATCCTTTCACTTATTAAAAATTAAAGTTCAGTCACAGTAATTTTTTAAGTGAAGCCTACACAGATATTTCATCTCTCCTGAACTGAATTGTCATCTTCATTCTTCATCTGGATTTGAAGAAAAGAAACTGAAAGAGAAAGCTCGTGCGATTTTTCCACATCATCACCACTACCATTTTTCCCAGAAAATTGGTCACGATTAACTCTCCCTCACCACTACCATGGCTCCTCATCTTTCTTCATTTTTATTATCTTCTCTGAAACTACAAATAAACATACCCATTGTTACAATTGCAGATGTACCAAAAAAAAATTGTTACAATTACAGGCACCAATAAATTTCAATTTTTTTCACGATTCAGATCTAGTGGGGGAGAATTCTAATTCAGTGGTCATGATATGTCGGACATTGTTTCTGAAAAAACTATGGATTCCTACCTTTGATTTTCCCATTGGAAGGTTATAAGGGATTCTCCGACGAAAATCTCCAATTTTCCATGAAATCCCTTTCATCCCCACTGGCGCAAGATCGGCAAATCCGTTTCATCCATCCTTACAGCGTCATTCGTTGCCTCCAACATCGCCCTCATCGCTGCTGCACTCATCACGATCTGCTTGGGCTAAATCTTCTGCTCCGTCTTGTTTGGGTACTAGAATCTGATGGGTGGTATAATTAAGGATGCTCTTGATCGACCCCCTTTTCTTCACGTTTTTGTTGATGGCAGTGTTGCTGGTGAAGGGGAGATGCTAAACCAAGATGAAGATGAAGTGAGAAGGCATGGTGATTGAGAGAGAGTTAATCGTGATACTGTAGGTAAGTTTTCCCCCAAAAAAATAAAAAGATAGTAATTATTAACCTTTTTATTTTATTAAGGTCCCTGATCTTTTAACTATTTTCCTAAAAAAAATCCCTCTACCTTCTTTTTAGAAAAATGTAAAATTTATAACTTAAATTCAACATGTCAATAAGTTATTGGACCATGTAATTCTGGTACCACACCCCAAAAAAAGTTTGGGTTCTGTTCCGGTATAGAACCACAGACTAAGGCTAACCAATTTAAAGAGCAAGCGAAAGTAAACAAAGTGAGTAAAAATGCGTGAAATGATAGGTCCCAGCCGCTTGGGCGGTCCTCTTTTATTTATAGCTTGGGTTTTGGTCCGGCTGGACCATGGGTTGCCCGACCCATTTGATACATAAGTTTTAGTCAGCCCAATTACTTCGTCTCTACCAGACCATAAGCCCTCAAGACACTAAGACTTTGTGTAAGGCGAAAGTGTCTTTGATAAGCCCTCAGCTATTTACATCACATAAAATGTCAATAAAGGCGTATAAATTCAAATACTTATAAACCTTAACAAACACCTAATGAACATCATCTTTACGTGTTGAATCAACTTGTCACATCCACTCAGCTGTCACTTCATATGCCCTTACCGTGGCAGATTTCAAAGCCATTATTGCTTTTCCTGCCATAAATACATCAAGTAGATATCCTGCATATTTTTGGGAACTTGGTGCTACAACAGTATCATGCGTTTTAAAACTCCATTAATACAATCATCAAAATGGAAGTAAATGCAATAAAGCTGTTATTGAATGTATAAGCGAAAAGTTGTATCTTTTCTCGAAACGTCAACAATTTTGAAACGTCACATCCCCCGGGCTAAAATACCCCCTCAGTCTACCCCTGCAACAAATCTCATCCCTTCAATATTCAAATTTCTCCTACCAACGTGTCCTTTTGATCCAATCGTCAGAACCCGTGCCTCGGGCCTACGTATGAAGGCACGCGTCCATTCGCTTACCATTTACCTCACCCTTTCATCTTCATTCCTTTGTCTATATAAAGTCTAAAATTTCTACCCCACTTCCACACTTCATTCTTCCATATTCCTATTCTCCCTCTTACCATAGCTAACAAAAATTCAAACTTTTAGTCCTTCCTATTAAGTTCACTTGACGTTTACCATTTTCCACCCACATTTAGTGACACCATCTCCAGAAAGCATTCAAATCTTCATCGTTCCCAGGTAAATCCTTCTTCCCTTTTCCTTCTGCATAGTTACTACTTTACATGAACATTGGGGCATTTTCAAACGCAGAAACTTGAACTTTCTTCAACCCAGAAACTCATTATAAATCTTGAACTCTCTTCAACCCAGAAACTCATTATAAATCTCTTGCATGCTCGGTCCTACAACTTAACCCAACTCCTACCTTCATCTTACTGTTCTAAAATTTTTACTTTCAGGATTCCTTCTGAAAAAATGGCTGCCAAACGAACACGTAGGGAAACTTCGCCACTTAATGTTCAAACCACTGCAGACTCTTTATGGGTTTCTAGTAAAATCAAAAAACAGTTTTCTAAAATCAATTCCTCAAAAGCTGTCATAGACTTAGTTACCAAATATAACTTTAGAAAAGATGGCCTAGATGCCCACCTGGATATACTTCCTTGTTCCCCTGAAGAACCATGTTGCTTTGGACAGCCAGATAACCAAGGGCAAAACTTCACTTACCTCTTTGAAAGCCTCTTTTCCGACTTGAAGTACGAACTCCCATTTTCTGATTTCACCTGTTTTATTCTAACCCTGCTAAATGTAGCCCCTACCCAACTTCATGGTAATGCGTGGGCTTACCTGAAAGCCTTTGAAGTCCTCTGCTTAACCTTAGGCATCGAACCCACTAGCAACAAATTCTTTTATTTTTTTGAAACATGTGGACGCAACGTTAGGGGCGAATATGTTTCGCTCGCTACAGCTAGAGGCTTGGGGCTGTTTACCCTTTTCAAAAGTCATTACAAACATTTCAAAGGAAAGTTTTTCAAACTCCGTGAGTCTGATCGGTGTAAGGATATATTCTACTTCGATGATGGAAGCCCTCGATTCCCTTTTTATTGGACGAACCAATATGAGGTAATCATCAAAATTCCTGATGACGCATTGACACCTGAGGAACTAGTTGATTGCCGATTTTTGTCAAACCTAGGATTAAACCTTAATGATTTTATGCCCGCCCTTTCTAAAAATCAAGTGGGTGTCTACATTGGTAAGGCATCCTAACTTACATTTTCCTTTCCTGCCTCACCTTATGTTTGTTGATATTTTAATGTTCCTCACTTGTTGCAGGCAAAATGGCTCGCCTATCAGAGGAAGATATCCTTCGTTTCCGTCGTGAACAACAAGCTGCACGAGAAAAGAGGAATCCCTCCACGTCGCTCGCTGATCAAGACACTAGCCATTCCGGCACTGAAACGGGTCGTCCTACTAAGAAGAAGAAGAAGAACAAAGATCCGGCCTCTGCCAAAAGCAAAATCATCAACCAAACTTCTCTGGAACAATTTATGGGCAAAAGCGGTGCTCTGGAGGCGAACAAAGGATGTTCATCAAGCGGTCCGCCCCCTTGCTGGAAGAATTTATTGAAGGAATTTGAAGAATTGTCTTCAACTGAAGAAACTTCACTGTGGGACTCGAAGATTGACTTCAACTCTCTCGTGGAAACAAACTTAGTGTTTGAGGCGGACCGGGAAAAGATGAGAAAGATTGGTTTGAAAGAAGCTTGTCAAGCCATGATGACTAAAGGTTTAGAGATTGCTGCCATCTCTAAAATGATCGACTTAGAATCTGCTGGGTTTGACGGTCTTACCAACGACAAACTCATTGACGAAAAAGAGAAAGAGATTGAAAAAATGAAAGATACAATGAAATTGTTGGACAAATCCAACAAGGCCAATGAGAAAAAAGCCGCTGATTTGGCATTGGAAGTTGCCAATCTAAAGAATACTGCTGAGGAGAGCAAAGCTTCCGCTCAAGCATTAAGCGGAGAGAATGAAAAAATAAGGGCTGATCTCGCGCAACTGACTACAGTGCACAACCAAATTCTGAATGAGAATTCTAAGATGACAACGGAGATTACTGAACTAAAATGTTCCGTCTTGGATCAATTCGAAGCTGGCTTCGCTAAAGCACTAAATCAAATCTCCTTCCTCAATCTGACCTGGCGATTAACTTGGAGGGTTCAAACCCTTATGCTCGTATCGTGAACGGTAAACTAATCAGCCCGGATAACGCGGATGAGGAAGGAAATGAAGAAGAAGAAGCAGAACAAGAAGAAAAGAATGAAGAGGAAAATGTCATCACCAGAGAAGGAGAAGGAGAGAACCACTAGCTGCAAGTCTTGCTCCTTTTCCTTTTAGCAAACTATGTAAAAGACCTCCGGTCTCTTTAACTTTCGTCCCTTTATTCCTTCACTTTTATGTACTGAACTTTTCCCTTAACGTAATGAATTTCCTTTCAGCACCTACATGAGTACTTCACATTATACTTGTTTCGCCTAAAAATCCACATATGTCGTAATTTCTTCGCCTAAAATCTAAAATTTCATAATTTCTATAATAACACTATCCCTAATTCACCCAAACAACTATCACAGAAACTAATTCTATAACTGAGAATAACTTTACTAAATCATCCAAGTTATCATATAACTTGAAAATATAAGCATAACTTCACTTAGTTATTGAAATTATCATATAACTTCAAAATATAACTTAACATAAATGACATTTACTAACCTTCACCAAAATCGGTACGCCTTCATCATTTAGTTAAGTATGTTACCCTCGCATTTTACCGTACATAGTAAAATACTCTTGAGTGAATCTCTTTAAATGTGGTAAAGTTTAAACTTAATCAACTACTTTGGAATCATAAGGCCTTTGTGTACATAACCTAGTCAAATTTTTCATTTTTGACATAGTTATTCATGGAAATCAAAGTCAAAATATTTGATTTCATTAGTATGCTCGCGTGGAGACTTGTGCTTAGTTTGGACAATCTTAAATCCAATTTAAGACTGTGCTTATGAATTCGTGGTCGAATGCTCTTGTTTTAAGAGACTTACTTTTTTCTCAATTGCCTGACGTCGCCCAATTGATAGACCTTAGTTGATAAGTTTCCGCTATGGGTAAAAGGAATAAGTAAAATGATACGCCCTTGATCATTTTAAAAAGGTTATGCCTCGTTAAAAACTCTCCCGCCTGGGGTAGAGAAAAGAGTGCATCAAATTTAGTCTTACACAACAAACATAGTCTTAAACGATACAACCAACAAACGTAGACTTCAACACACACAAACTGAAACAACGAAACATGGTCTTGGATAAACATACACTGAACCAAACTGTACAACACAAAACAAACTGAACGAACCACCATGCACTTCAACTGTAATAGTAACGGAGATGCTGTGCATTCCAAGCCCTTGGGACCCTTTGCCCCGATAACTCCTCCAAATGATACGCCCCTTGACCAAGCTCTCGCAGAATCCTGTAAGGTACTTCCCAATTAGGTGATAACTTCGAATCATCAGGGCCCTTCGCCTTCCTACGCAGAACCAAATCTCCAACTTTCATTTGTCTCGGAACGACTCTAGAATTGTATCGCCTTTCCGACCTCTGTTTTACCATTGCTTGCCTCAAACGAACTTCTGCTTGCGTTTCCTCTGCTAAATTGAGATCAACCAACCTATTCAAGTCGTTCTGCTCTTCATTATAAGTTGCCACCCTGAAAGTTACATCTTGCAATTCTGCTGGGATCATAGCATCTACCCAGTAAGTCAACTTAAAAGGCGATTCGCCAGTAGTTGATTGAGGAGTAGTATTGTACGCCCAAATGACCGTGATTAACTCTTCTGCCCACAATCCTTTAGCTTCTCCTAGACGCTTTCTAATTCCATTGAGAATGACTTCATTCGCTGACTCTACTTGATCATTTGTCTGAGGGTACTCAACTGAGGCGAAGCGCATCTCAATTCCCATTTCTGCACAAAAATCCTTCACACTCCTGCTAGTGAACTGTGTTCCATTGTCTGAGGATAGTTGCTGGAACGCCAAATCTGCAAACCAATTTTCTCCAATAAAATTTTTTGACTTTTTCTGCTGTTATTTTCGCCATTGATTCCGCCTCAATCCACTTAGTAAAATAGTCTACCGCAACCAAAATAAATCTGATCTGAGAACCTGCTGGAGTGAACGGTCCCAGAATATCCACTCCCCACATTGCAAATGGCCACGATGAACTCATTGAGCTAAGAGTTTCAGGCGGCGCCTTATGTAAATCTGCATAAATTTGACATTTATCACACTTCTTCACATATTCCATACAGTCCCCTCGTAAAGTTGGCCAATAGAACCCTGCTCTGAGCACTTTCGCCGCCAAAGATCTGCTCCCCACATGACTTGCACACACACCTTCATGAACCTCAAACATGATTCTTTCCGCCTCATCTTTAGAGACACATCTCAATAAAGGCACTCCAATCCCTCTTCTGTACAATTGATCTCCCAGCAATGTGTAACGACTTGCCTCGCGAATTTGATCCTTAGAAAATGTCAGCACATCAGAGCCCTCTGCCTCCAAACACTTTTTGATACGCCCCATCCAATCTGAATCTGCTAAAGTTAACACCATCATTGTCTCATCCTCTTCGATACTCGGGCTGCTTAAAACTTCCTGGATGACTGACTTATTGTTCCCCGGCTTCTTGGTGCTTGCTAACTTTAACAGAATATCCGCCCTTGTATTTTCCTCCCGCGGAACATAATTGACCTGCATTGTGCCTATCTGCTTTATCAATCCCTGAGCTTTCAATAAATACTTAGCCAGCTGTGCATCCCTCGCCTGATATTCACCCTGAATTTGCCTGGAAACTATTTGAGAGTCTGTTTTAATCATTATGCTCTTAACCCCCATCTCGATCACCAACTTCAAACCTGCAATTATAGCTTCATACTCTGCCTGATTATTGCTTGCTTTGAAGTCAAACTTGAGTGACTGCTCAACTGTCACGCCACCTGGTCCTTCTAAGATTATTCCGGCTCCACTTCCCTTGACATTGGATGAACCATCTACAGACAAACTCCATTCGCCAACTTCCATAGTTTTCTCACTGGAAGACATTTCATTGACAAAATTAACCAATACCTGTGCTTTAACCAGACCTTTCCTGTCAAAAGTGATTTCAAATTCTGACAACTCAACAGCCCAGGAAACCATTCTTCCAGCCAGATCAGGCTTTTGCAAAACTTGGCGAAGTGGCAAATCAGTTTTTACCACAATTGGAAAGCATTGAAAATAAGGTCTTAATTTCCTGGCTGATATAATTAAAGCTAATGCAGCCTTTTCAATTTTCTGGTATCTAACTTCGGCTCCTTGAAGAGCATGACTCACAAAATATATGATCCTCATATCATCTTTATTCTCTTGCAACAAGACTGAACTAACTGCATTATCAGATATGGAAATAAACATTGATAATGAAATACCTGGAATTGGTTTGGCTAAAAATGGTGGCCTGGATAAATGATCCTTCAAACTTTGGAACGCCCTTTCACATTCTTCAGACCACTGAAAATTTTTGTTCTTCCTTAAGCATTGAAAGAATGGTGCTGATTTTTCCCCAGAACACGGAAGAAACCTAGATAAAGCTGCTATCCTTCCTGTTAATTTCTGCACATCTTTAACTGAGGTTGGACTCTGCATATCAAGTATCGCCTTACACTTATCAGGATTCGCCTCAATTCCTCTCCTTGTGATCATGAAACCCAAAAACTTTCCACTTTGAATTCCAAACGAACACTTTTCTAGATTAAGTCTCATGTTATGCTTTCTTAGCTCGCCAAACGCCTCTTCGAGATCAGAACAGTGTGCCATCATTTCCTCTGATTTGACCACCATGTCATCTACATAAATCTCCATGTTCCGCCCCACCTGTTTGTCAAACACCTTATCCATCAGCCTTTGGTATGTTGCTCCCGCATTCTTCAGCCCAAATGGCATAGTCTGATAACAATAGTTCGCCTGATTTGTCATAAAAGCTGTCTTCTCTTCATCGGGCTGGTACATTCTTATCTGATGATACCCTGAATATGCATCCATGAGGCTAAGCATTCCGAATCCTGACGCCCTATCAACAAGCTTATCAATATTCGGTAAAGGATAAGAATCCTTAGGCCAATGCTTGTTCAAATCTGTATAATCCGTGCACATTCGCCACTTTCCATTAACCTTCTTCACCATTACAACATTCGCCAATCAAGTTGGATACTTAACCTCCCTAATGAATCCAGCTTCCAGTAACTTATTTTTTTCCACCTTCACTGCCTCTGCCTTTTCTTCGCCCATCTTTCTTTTGAACTGAACAATAGGTTTCGCCCCAGGATTTAAAGCCAATTTGTGACATATAAATTCCGGATCGATTCCTGGTAAATCCTTTGCACTCCATGCAAATAAATCCATATTCTCAGATAACAACTTTACTAACCTGTTTTCCTGACTTGTAGTTAAATTGACACCAACTTTCAAATTTCGCTCACCAATCCGGATCGCCTTAGTTTCCTCTTCTGATTTCATCTTGTGCTCAATGAATCCTTCTCGAGGATCCAAAATAATATCTGACTGTTCTATATCCACCTCATAGACTCGATGCCCCTCTTTCACTGCCTTCTTTCCCATGTGCCCATACTGCTTGAAACTTTCTGAATAACACTTTCGAGCAACCATTTGATCAGCCTTTAAAACTCCAACTCCTCCTTTGCTCAATGGATACTTCGTTGTTAAGTGTCTTGTAGAAATGATCGCTCCCAATCTGTTTAGTGATGGCCTCCCAATGAGTACATTGTACGGCGAAGTACATTTTACTACCAAAAACTTAATAACAAATGTCTCCGCATTCTTCCCTTCTCCAAAGACAGTCTTCAATTCCACATACCCTCGAACAAATACTTTTTCTCCAGAAAAACCCACCAAAGAACCATCGTAAGGCAACAAATCAGATTCATTTAGCCCCAACTTTTCAAAAGCGTCACCATAAATCAAATCCGCCGAGCTTCCTTGATCCAAAAGTACCCTCTCAATTTCATAATCAGCAATCCTCAGCATTACAACAATTGGATCGTCTTCGTGAGGTTGTACTCCCTCAAAATCTCGCACAGTAAACGTTATATCGGGTTGATTGGTTGCCTAACTTCCCCAATCGTTAGAATAAACAGCATTAATGGAATGGACGTACCTCTTACGAGCTGAGTTAGTCATTCCTCCACCGCGAAATCCACCGAAAATAGAATGAATCCGCCCCTTTGCTTTTCCATCCGATTGCCTATCTTGACCATCGCTCTCAATTTCTTTTCCATCTTCAGTTCGCCTTACTGAAGTGCCTGCCTCATCAGAATTGCTTCACCCTTCAAGCTGTTTCACACATCCAGCCTTCACCAATTTATCTATCTCTTTCTTCAGCGTGAAACAATCGTCAGTATTATGTCCCGAAATCCTATGATACTCACACCACTTCTTCTTATCCACATAACCCGTTGACAGCTTTGGCTGCCATGGAAAATGAATAACGTTCGCCTCCAAACACGTGTGCAAAGCTTCAGTCAAATTAACCGCCAAAGGTACTGCACGATCATTTTGGTTCCGAGTCCACGTCATCGAATGTCCTGGCCCACGCACTCCATACGGTTGAGCACGATTTTTGAAATTAGAACGGTTATCAAATCGGCCGTCATAATGGTTACGATTATTATACCCTACGTTGCCACGTTCGGTCCAACCCTTCGAATATTGATCTGCAACCTCTCCCTTCTTCGCCTCAAACTGCTGCTTCTGCCCTGGAACCGCGGCATTCGGGCGGTTGTTCTTGATCTGATCACTCTGCTCCTCCCTGATGTATCCTTGTACCCTTTCGCGTAAATGCGCCATCGTCTCCACAGGTTTTCTACTCGAATTACTGTTCAAACCACCCGGCTTCAAACCCAATTCAAAAGCTGCAATGCAAATTTCCGGCATTTTATCCTCCAAATGAACAGATAATTGATTGAAACGCCCCATGTAAGACTGCAAAGTCTCATTTGGTCCTTGACGAACATTAAATAATGTCGCCGGAGTTACTTTTTGTGCACGACTGGTAGAATACTGAGACAAGAATTTTGTAGATAATTCTGTGAAATTGACAATTGACCTTGACGGCAGAGTTGTAAACCAAATCATTGCCGATTTCTTAAAAGTTGATGGTAACATCTTGCACTTCAACGCGTCTGATGCGCCTACAATGACCATTTTCGTGTTGAAATACACTAAATGGTCCTTTGGATCTGAATCGCCATAGTAAGAATCAAGCTTCAACGTCTTCAAATTGTCTGGGACGGCGGTATTCGCTATTTCCTCTGTGAAAGGTTGAAAGTCCACCACCGTCTCAGCCATTCGTCGATCGCCCTCTCGTAAACCCTGAGTCTGATTGAGATCAGTAAGTTGATTTTGTAACTGTTGATTATGTTGACGAAGTTCATTGAGATCGTCCATAATCCGCTGAAGAACATCGGGAGGAACATCATTTTGTTGAACATGATTCCTCTCTCCGTTCGCCCCGGATCGAGTCACCATCGTGGTGAAAAACGAAGCCTAGGAAAGTATCCTTCGGCCCCACGGTGGGCGCCAATGTTCCGGTATAGAACCACAGACTAAGGCTAACCAATTTAGAGAGCAAGCGAAAGTAAACAAAGTGAGTAAAAATGCGTGAAATGATAGGTCTCAGCCGCTTGGGCGGTCCTCTTTTATTTATAACTTGGGTTTTGGTCCGGCTGGACCATGGGTTGCCCGGCCCATTTGATACATAAGTTTTAGTCAGCCCAATTACTTCGTCTCTACCAGACCAGGTTCCACAGAAATCACCAAATAAATTACTAATCTCAATTATTGAACACAAAGGATCGCACTAAGAATGAATTTCTAACTTAAGGAGATTATTCACCGGTGAAAAATAGTATTTAAAAAAAAAAAAGAATGTTCTCACAAAAATAAAAATCAATTAAAGAGGGAGTGAGATAGAGATCAAATCCTTAAGGTTAAGTTGGTTATAGATCCTACCTACCCCCAAATTTATTCTAGTAATGAACCCTTATGATTGTCAATTCTACTTTTTAAATTCTTAATTAGTTTGTTCAGGAAAATTTAGTCTTTCTTCAAAACATGTTGTCTAGTTGTTGAGGTCAAAGTTTTAGAATTGAGAAAGCATGAAACGTTGAGAAGCTGATTAATAAATTAATATATCTAATTGAAATGATAGAATCTTTTAATCATATTAGCTTTCTTATATTATGATTATCCATGAGATCCATTACTTAACAAACAATGTCCATGTAATGCTAATCAACCAAATACTCTAAGTGATCTGTTTGAAATATAGAGTCAAAGTGGGTGCCTGGTCGTTTGGCTTCATGGCAGGGTTTGCTGGAGGGAGCCCTCCGAGCTGAGATCTTGGCCTTGAAAGCGGGTCTGGAGTTCGTTTGGACGACAGGCCTGAGGGATATTATTTACGAAGTGGATTGTCTGGAAATTGTCACTGTTATTCAACATCATCGAGAGCAGTTTCATGAGCTAGCAACAGATTTTCAGGAGCTTCAACAGTACCTGTTGAGAGATTGGAAAATTTAACTCTTGCATATTTCGCGGGACGCGAATATGGCGGCTGATTTCCTAACAGGTTTGGGCTCAGATTGTCAGTGTGTGATCAGGACCTCCCTCCTCCGCTTAATCTCATCTTGGCTAGGGATTTGTTAGTTTTGTAGTTGTTTTTCTTGTATTACTTTTCCGATGCACCAAAAAAAGAAATATAGAGTCAAAGTAGAGATATAAATTCAATCAAATAGAAAACAATACATTAATTACATCATAACCTCAAGAAAGATGCTTAACCGTTCATTATATACACTAAGAACATAATCAAAATCTTAATGGCCTCCAAATTGGAAGGTCTCTGCTCTCTCTCTCCTCAATGACCTCCAGAACGGGTCTTCACTCCAACTAAATGTCCCTCTTTTCCTTACCTAAAACTTTCCTTTTAACTCAAAATTGAAAAGGTTGTGACATTAAGCATAGTCGTGATTTATAAGGAGTATGGTGTGCCTTGTTAAACATCAAAGCCATTCTATATATATGAAGCTTGGTCAGGCCGATCCATGTAGATTATGAGTTGTACCGAGATAATAAAACAAAAAGACAAGTCTATAGTATAAAAATATGAAAGTAGCTACAAAAATTTGATTTTATCCGTTCCTAACGCTAATTCCTTCCTTTGCTGAATCCATTTATGCCAAACTCCCCCTACACCTCCATGTCATTCTATTCTGACTCCATCACTCTCACTTTACGTTTGTGCCGGAACATCCTCCGGCTCCCAATCTCTTGTCTTCTCACTCTCCCTCGATCAATTTATGTTTTCGCCGCACCGGCCTCTCGCGCACTCGTAGCTCTTTCTCGATCTTCTTACTCTTGCACTGATATTGTTTCCCGGTCTTTATAATGGCCTACGGGTGTAATTATACTTTCGGAGCTTGGGACGGAAATATTGGGTTGTGCATGCATTGTGACTAGCACCAACAACTAATTAGTAGTATTGTACTATTGTTATACTTAATAAAAGTTATATAGTTAATACTACCTCTATTCCTTATTAATTGTTTTCACTTTTAAGTAAAAAAATTGTTTGTATATATGTGTCTACTTAACATTTTAAGAAAGCATTAAATGATATTTTTCCTAGTAATGTCATTGTATATATGAGCAATAAATGATAAAGATAAAACACATTCTAGAGTGTAAAATAAAAAACAAATAAAAAATTTTCTAAAAATTAACAAAATTAGTTGCATTCTTAATATGTGTGTTTCTTCTCTCCCTGGATCTCAGCTCTATAGCCATTGGTTGGGTTTTGGTGTTGGTTCTTTCAAGTTTTAGGTTTGGCTTTTTGCCTGTCTGTGCTGGGTTTTTAGAGGTTCTTAAGAGGTTTTGGATGTAGCAATTGAGTTTCTACTAGCATCTATTTGCTTGGTTAGTGTACCTTGTTGAAAGAGGATGTTTCTTAACTTCTCATATATATATAAATGTTTTCGGAAAGAAAACAAAATATAATCGTTGAAATGCTTTATTATCTCGGGGTAAAAAGAATTTTCAATAGAAACACCGTGACTCACTGAGTATTTTGATTGTAGACTTTTGGGCTTGCTTGAGGCTTCTATATGGACTTATCTTTTGGGTAGAAAAAGATAGCCATTCGGTAGCTCTAACTTTTGGCCTGATTTGATCGTAAAAAAGATCAGCCTGAGTCCGAATAATAAAATTATGCAAAATATGCGCATATTGTTAGAAGTTTTTTTTTTTTTTGTCAAAGGTTCGTGATTCATTCAATAAAAGAGTTGCCTGAAGGAACTTACAACAGATGTTCATTCATTGAATGAAAGAAATTTGGGCCTTTAGCCCAAATCAACTTACAAGGTAGTTCAAAAACAATTAAGCCAATGACTACTTAGAACATCTAAACAAAGTTAGAACTAAGTGAGATTACAGCCAAACTACTTGCAAGACACACCAAAGGAAATAGGCCCATAACACTAAGCCCATGAGGACATGGGTCAGCCAAACCTAAGCCTTTGGATTCTTCAAACCCTAGCCAACCTCAGGAATAGGGCGGCAAAACAATGGTGAGGGAGCAAACTGCGGCTCCAAAGCCAAGCTCCAAGGACCTGGTCAGCTGCATACAGAAGCAAAAATGTGATCTTTGAAACTTTAAATGTTGCTTCTTCTTAACCTTGCCGGCTCTGCCATGTGCAGAAACACAAATCTGCTTCAAGGCTTTCTTCAACAGAGGTGAGAAAGCACCATAGAGAAACAGGGGACCATAGCAGAATAGAGACTTTGGAGGAGGAGGCCACAGAGGTGTCGTCACAAAGAAGAGCAGGAGAGGTTGGCTCAGACTTGGGTTGTAGAGACATATCACAGGAAACAAATGGAACGTGGATGCTTCACCATAGGCTTCACTTCTTCTGGATCTAACGATTCAGAGTTGGATCTGAAGTTGGGCTCGCGGTGGCAGATGGAGGCGACGGAGGTGGCCGAGATGGAGGCATGGGCGGAGGGTGGAGGAGGGCGGTGGCAGAGGCCAAGGAAAGGAGAAGGAACCAAGACTAAAACAAGGAAAAAAACCCACTTATTTGGGTATCAAATCCACCTACTGTGGAAGAAATTCACCTATTGTGAAAGAAACCCACCTAATGTGGGAGGAAAGCTTCTAACAAGCAGAAAGGGGCCTCCCTAGAGGAGGAGGAGCCCCCCAATGGAGGAGGAGACCCCCAAAGGGGGGCTGGTGGCGCTGCTAAAAAAAAGCCCTAGTAGAGGAATTGCTTTTAGAGAGAGAGTGGTAAAGGGCTGAGAGTTTAAAAAAAAAATGCAATAAAACATCAGCTAGTGTTTCTCTTTTATTTTTCATTCACTAGTATTTTTTTTGTCAACATTCACATGTGTTTTTTTTTTGGACAAAGATGGTTGAGGCTTCATTTCAAAAGGGCAAGCCCAGAAAGAAACAAGCAAAGGGCAGAGGCCATAGAACATCAGCTAATGCACATGGCCGAAGAAATACACTACAATAAAACAAGGCCAGCCTAGCTGTATTGGGAAAGAATCCCGTTGAAACATGCCTAGTGACCTTGTTCTCACGTTTGTTCTGTAATTGGCCTTGGGCCCAGATTATAATTATGAATGAAACCACCTTTCATTGATTAAAAATAAGAATTAAAAAAAAAACTTAAAACTGAAGACCTTACATTACAAATCAAGAAAATAGGATATCTGAATTTTTTTTCATCGGATAAATAAACTGCAACCCTCTAGATGATTCCTGGACCCCATTCCCAACTCATGTTCACCAATTTTTATCAATTGTGCTATTCTTCGAGAACTTAAAATATTTCTATATCCGTGTAGAATTGCGTAATTAAGAATAAATTGAACAAATAATGCAATAAAACCTCAATAAGTTGAAAAGAAGAATATCATATTTTGTTTTCTCTTTTCCCATGAGGGGTTGTATATAACTTTTTTTGGTGAATGTGAAGGGTTGTATAACATAGCCCATGTGGTTGTTTAAGTTCAACTTAAGTGGATTGATAATATTGAAAATAATTAATTTAGAAATTTCACAATGTGATATATTACATAACTTATTCTTATGAAGCTTTGTAAATAGAAAGTTCTAAATGGTTTTTTTTCAAAAATAAATCGTACATATGAATTGTTAAGATTTAGTTTAAATAAAATAAAATTAAAGTCCTCTCACATGCTGTGTATAGGGAGGCCAATGCCTTTGCATATTATTTGGCATATATTGGGTTGGGGTTTCAGTTTGGGATTCATTGGTTCATTTTTCCCTTTGGAGAGTGTCATGGTTTCATCGTAAGAGATTGTCCAGAGGTAATTGCGCCCTCAAGTTCGGTTGTTGCGCTCGTGTGGTGCGTTCAGGGCTTCTCTCCTCCTTGCAACAAAAAAGAGAGCCATTTCACAAGCTCATATGAAAAATCATATATTTATAATATATTAATCTTGAAGCTTTGAATGCGGCATCCACTTCAATGTTATTTATATTAGTAAAATTTGTGATATCTTGTTTTAATATGATGATCCTCGATGGATAATTAGTAGGAGTTAGGAGATATATGAGTTGGGAGGTGAAATTTGGCCGATAAAAAAGTTTTAATATGATGTGTCATGGACTCATGGTATGCCATTATGCTTCTCTTTACCTTTTATACTCCTTGTCATGGAAACCTAGCAGCTCTCTTCCACAAACATATTCTATGTATCCAATTTCTGATTATATGGCATTGACCGCAACCCCTCACTTTTCTCACTAATGCATAATTCACCCACCGAAAAGCTCCCACACAATTACTTTGACTTTGATTGTCTCTAGGAGTTTCTCCCATACCTTGTTTTTTCAACCCTGATGGCCACTAGTTTCCTGGTGAAAAATTCGTGAGGTCGGATTATCAGGACGAAGGACGGGCCTGACCTCCCGATGTGATTAAAATGAGTTCCACATCTCGATGTACTAGAATCTTATGTGAAAATGTGGGGTCATGGCTAAAGAGGATATGATTTGGCAAAACCTGACTTGTTTTTGGTAGATGTAAGTTGTTTCATGAATGGTTGTGCTGAGAAAGGGAAAGAGATTGACTGGCCCGTTGACCGGAGCCGCACCCCTTTTGAAAAACTTAGCAAAATCAAGGCATTAGTTGTGCAAATAAACTACCATAAATAAGGTCGTTCTCGAGAAATATCAAGCTCAAAGAAAGAAAATACCAAAGATCCTGAAAAAATCGAAAACTTAAGCTACAATTATCTCATTGTTAAGCCGAGTTAACCATACATTTCATGGCAGAAAACATGTGAGTTGAGAAGTTATGCAAAAGATAAAGGTAAAAGAGGAAGGAAGCAAACATGATGCTAAAAAGAACTCAACATGAACTGTTGTCAAAAGCTAAGCACAAGGTTAATTTGGACAAAATAACTTGTAAAGACTTCAACAAATTGAAGAAAGAAAATCAAAAGAAAGAAAAACAAAAAATAAAATAGATGCTAGAAATGCAACGCTTAAACTTAGAAGATGAACCTGCAAGGTGTGCGTTCAATTAGAATTAAAGCATGTAAATTTAGCAAACATGTCATTTTATGGATGAGTTTGAAGCATAAGATGTCTATTTCAGAGTATTCATGCGATTAGAAAATTCGATGAAAATTAAATTGATACTTGAGACGCAATGAAACTTGAATTGAAATTGCAAAGAGAAATTACATAATGATGGTTGGGATGCACTAGAAACATTATCGCCGTTCAGATGGGCGCAAGTTCATATGTTGGCCCTTAGCTATTCTTCCTCAGAAAGTTAGGCACATGAGCACTATTTCTTAAAACACTTACTTTGAAAATTTCTAAGTCTTTTTAACTCGGCTTGTCAATGCTGGCGTCCCTTTCGCTATCATAGTGATTATTTTGGCGCTAATGCCTCAAGAGTTGTTGAAGTCTGATGTAGATTCTCTGGATAGACCCTGCCAATACTCTTTTTTGGATTACCATGCTGATTAACGCTTCGAGGTTACAATTCTGCAGCGGTATAAACACTCATTGGCATCAACACTTAACATGGTCCAAGAATTCCCATGCTATTATCATGGCGGTGAACCTGTCACACCAGCTTATAATCGATACATATGTCCCTCAGTCTTGAAACTTGGTCTTTAGCTTGCAATGAATCCTTTTCTTCTAAGAAATTTTTTTTTGCTTGATCGGAAAATTCTTCTAAGAATATTTTACGGATATATAGATTAGTGGAAATTTTTAACCTCCATTAAAATAGGGAGGATTAAAAACCACCACTAACTCATATATCCCTTGGATGTCTACTAAAATCTTTAGGCTTAATACATCAGAAGGCCCCTGTAATTATAAAGGGAATCACTTCCAGGGCCTGAAAAATTTTCGCATCAAATTGGTTCCCTAAGAATTTTTTTTTTAATTCAATTAAGGCCAAATCTCAATTTGTCCTAGTCATCAGTGACACCTGGCTTTTATAATTTTTTTTGAATTAAAAAATATTAAAAAAATAATTTTTAATACCAAGTCATCAAAATAATCAGAAAAAAAATTAAAAATCTTAATAAAAACCTAATCTAATAATCCTAAACTAAACATCCTAATAATCTAACTAATAAACTAATCTAATAATCTAACCTAATCTAACATATAATCTAAACATAATCTAATTATTACCAAACCCAAATCTTTCCCCAAATTGAATTGACCTTGTGCAATTTTGTTTCATTACATGAAAAATAAAACAGGGGAAAAGCAGGGGAAGAAAACTGCACAAAATTGCCCTCACCACCGTTGAAGAGCAGACCTTCACCACTCGAATCTGGGTAATCAACTCTTATTTGCTTCCAATCCTACCAAACCCCATCATCTTCATCACCATAACCTTCTTCACACATTGAAACAGATACAAATTTACCAACACAGCAAAGATTACGACGAACCAGAACCCTAAAATTAAAAAATTTCCACCAGAACCACCATTTTTAATTTCCAAAACCTAGGTTTAGAACCTAAAATTTTCTCTTCAAAATCTTCATCCCCAACATCACCAACATCCAGGAACACTCAATCACCACCTTGATGATCGCCGTCGCAAGGAGAAGGAGATCCAGTGGCCCTTGCTGTCGCCACCGCTACTCCGCCATTGACCGCCGTCTCCGGTCGTCATCTCCGGCGACCTCCTTTTTCATAAAGGAAGGTACTTTCTTGAAGATCTTCCTCTCCTCTCTTTGAATCCGAGATCAGAACAAAGAAAGGAGCCTGAGAGAAGCTTGATTCTAACTTGAGTTTGAGGTTACTGTATTGAGATTTCTTAGTTTGGGTTTTGGGTTGGAGATCCTGATTATGGGATTATTGGGTTAAGATTTCTGGGTTTGGGTTAAGAAGAAGAAGGTTGAGGAGGAAAAGATGAGAAAAAGAAGGAGGAGGAGGAGGAGATGAGAAAAAAAAAACGATGGATGAAAGAAGATGAGAATATCAGTCAGAATTATATTATTGGATTAGTTTAGGGTTGGAGATCCTGATTCTGGGATTATTAGGTTAAGATTAGAGAGTATTAGTGATTAGTTTAAGGTTTGTATTAAGTTTTTATTTTAAATTTATGACTTGGAATTAAAAAATTAAGTTTTGGAAATTTTTAATTAAAAAATAAATTAAAATGCCATGTGAAAAAGCTAAGTAAGCTAAAATTGAAGCCACATCACCGTCTGGCACACTTTGTCCTTAATTGAATTAAAAAAAAATTTCTTAGGGACCCAATTTGATGCGAAAATTTTTCAGGCCCTGGAACTGATTCCCTTTACAATTTCAGGGGCATTCTGATGTATTAAGCTAAATCTTTATGTGCACATATCATCAGCCAGTGTCGAAGTCAGGATTTTTGTGGAGCCTGGGCAATGCTAAGCCACACGTCCAAAAAGTGAACTTATAGACAATATAAGAAAAAGTGGATTTGTAATTCACATTAATTAAGTGCTATGAATATATTCAAAATTGAGAGCTTGAATGAAGAGAGACGAAACATACATTGTGCTAAATAAAATCACAAGGCAAATGTCCTTACTTCTTTGCGGTAAATGTTCGAATAATATCAACATCATCAAGTGACTTGAATATCTCTCGCTCGATGTAACATATCATCAAGTCATTGAATTACTCATTCTTGATATCTCATTGTGCATTATTTTCACCACAATCAAAAGCATCTCCTTCTTGTTCATTTTTATATTTTATCTAATCTACTATCTCTCTAAAATTCTCTTTGCTTAGAGAAGTAGAGGATTCATCATGGCCACAGAAAGCCATGTCTTGTGTCATGAGATATCTTGAACAATCTCCAGAACAAGTCAAACAGATCTTATACAATTCTTCCGATTCCTTGGTTACTCTAGCAAACTTACTTGGCTCACTTTGTCTTTGATTATTATAATCATCATATAATGCTTGACGCATGAGTTGTGCCTACTATCATGACTATCAACATGATCTTTCATGTCTTTAGATGCATGTTTTCAATCTGTATATCCGTCTTTGGTGAAGACTTCATAACTAAATTGCTTGGCTCACCCGGGTTTCTATAGAAACACTAAAATGCATCCTTGAACTCACTGTATTCTATCCATGTGTGCTTATTATATCATGACTATAAAATGCTCTTATAGCACTTCCAAATTCAGTAAGAGGAAATTTTGCCAAAATCTAGTTGCATTAGACCCTTCAATATATATGCCCTCCTCATTTGGTCTTGAATATCCGGAGCATACTCATCAGTTTGTTTCCTACGACCTGGATTACGAGCAATCTCATTTGGATTAAACTCATAGGCAACATTAGCAGCAGGCCGGCAGCTCTACTTCGAATTTCCGGTTGCACTACATTCACATTATCAATACTTGCTATTTAAAAAAAAACCTCCTAATCTCTGAGAACCAGGAATATAGCCTAAGGACACCATAAGACCATCTCTGACCTGTAAAAAACAAATTTGAATCTTGTAGATTATACCACCAGGTGAAAGCAGAATCGCCATTCGAAAAATCACATAAAACCAAAAGTTTAAATTTAATAAGGAATTTACAAATTAATCACATACCATCTTCCAGGTTCACTTTTATTAATTTTTAAATCAAAGAGAAAATCAATGATTAACAAAAAAACACAGAATGCTCAAATCAACAATTCTGACAAAGTTCTTAGCTTAAATGGCATGATAAACAAGAAAACATGGGTTTATAAATTAAATTTACAACAGGCCCAAAGAGAAAATCATATCAGAGAAAATCCAGATTTTGTTTCATATGCATTGAACAATTTAATAACTCAAAAGACTTCAATAATCATTAGCACTAATACTTGCTAAACACAGAATGATTGAAGCCCCTAGCAAGATGTTACTTTTTAACCAAGTGTAAGATTTTATAATCATTAATTCATTACTACTAAAATTTATAAGGAGGTATTTCGATATTAGCCAATTTCTGAAAGGGATAAAAGCAGTAGCATAAGGGGCAGCTTACACGAAATATTTCTTAAGTATAGTTAATATATTTAGACACTAAGTATAGACAATTCATATAATTAATCTCATATACCAACAAAAATAACAAAAAAAATAGCACCACATTCTTTTCTAAACAGAGCAGAATTCATGTCTCAATGACACTAAGCTTTTAAAATAGTTCCAAACCTCAGAATAATGAACGAAAAGAACAGACAATGAAAATGATTATAGCCCTAATTTTCGATGAATCCCTAGCCAACAGGGTCGGGAGGAAGAAAAAGGAACATTACCTCGAGAGTCTTTCAGTCCCAAAAACGAGGAGAAGAATAAACGACTTCAAGAGCCTTCCAAGTGCAGAAACACAAAGAAGAAATGAGTTCGAGAGCCTCATGCAGAAGGAGAACAATCAAACACATGACTAGAAGGAGAGAGTGCGTGACTGAGAAGAGAATGAGAGAGAGTTTGAGAGAGAACTAGTTTTTTTTTTTGCCTAGAGTGGCTAGACCCTAACCAAAAAAAGCGTTCGCGGCCCAAATAACATTTTTTTTTGCCACAAAGCTTGGGCAAGTTTTGCTGCTGGCCGAGCCTTGGATCCGCCTCGGTCATCCCCCATTTAAGCCAACTCAATTATTATCTTTGGAGATTGTGTGTTTGTCTGTATCTCTTATCTGTGTATATACATGATTGTTTGATAAGGAAGTCATTTGCTGGAATAATCTCGCGGAGGTCACATTAGTAGGTAAGCATCGCTAAGAAAATATTTCTTCAAATACATCACACAAAGATTAAACCTTGAATTAAATGCTTAAGAAGCTCAACTATATATCTAATAGTTGTGCTAAATATGTTGCAGCGTAGTCATCGTATTTGACATGTTATTTATTTGAGTTAACCTCTTCTATATGAGTTTTAAGCATTCCTTGTGCTCGGTGGAATGCATTTTAGCTTACTTTTTATAAAAATAAACATGAATAGAAGTCTTATTAAATGAATTATACATCAAGAATTTTTTCTATTGTCATGGTGACTACAAAGGATGAGATGGATATGTGTGTTGAATTTAATCGTTGTCGATTTAGCATATTTCACTATCTTCCCCACGTAATCTAACAAAAGAAACGACAAAACCATAGAACAAACAAGATTTTGTGCGTTTGAATAAATCGTCATGTGTGTTGAACATCCTGGCACGTAATTATGGAATGAGATTTCAACTAAAAAATAGAATAAAGCTACTTTTAACTATTTTATTTTGGTGGGGAAATTAAAGCTTGATTATTTATTTGGTCATGCATGCTTTATTTTGGCGTTTTGTTGGTCCTAATGGTGCACAAATGGCCAGGTTAGCAAAACTAGAATGGACTAATCTTTTAAATAATGTTGGCTTATTAAAGTATAATTATGATATCTCATGTTGTGTTCACTAAAATATAATTATATATCAATCTATCTTAGCAATCAATTGGGGAGAGGATGACGAATCAAAATGTTTTGTTCTAGTTAGATGTCTCATTCTCTGTTTTATAAAAAAATTCTGTTATGTTAATTAACATAGAAGGACGTGAGTTTTTTTTATAAATAAATGTTAGTGGTTAGTAATGTTAGTTAAATACTAATTATTTCTCATGGTTCAACTCTAGACTCTTCACTCTTTATCTCACTCAACTCTTATATCTTCTAACTTTAACTACTTGAGGTAATTCTCAGAGACAATTTAAGTAATTTTTAAATGGCATAATATGATTACATGAGTAATTTTATTGATAGAAAGAATGAGACACCAAAATGAACATATATATAGAAGATTTCTGTTTAGCTCTATTGTACAATTGAATATTTTATTTTTATATATTATTATATGGAATTAAAAATTTATTGAATTCTTGTCCTTTGCATGAATGGTAATTATGATGTAGGACAAAAACGTATATTTCAATCAATATATAACTGCTGCAAGGGGAATGCGTGCAGTATCCCTAGAGCTCTAGCTAGGTGATAGACCAGATAAAAATAATTTTTTGAGATTCAATTGGATTGAAAGATTGTCATTTTGTGAGGAAGAAGCAGTAAATTGCTCCTATTACAGTTGTTATTGTTGATTGTCAGTTTTATTTTTTCTTCGCACGATATGTTCGAGTAGAAAAGAACACAATTCTCAATAAAGCATTACGTAAATGTTGTCCTTTTCCACGTATAAATAAATAAATAAATAATCTCTTTATCAATTAGATTAAGATATTGAAATAGAAGAGAAATGAATAAAGGAAGTAGATGAAATGTGATAAAATGATTAGTGCTTATGAAATACAGATTCGGTAGATTAGTCTCATTACAGTTAATTATTAAAAAATTTGAAAAATTCAAAACACGTCATAAGAAATTAGTTTTTATTTTATGAAAAAAAGTACTTTCTCGTTCTAAAATTGTTATTGTTTTAAATTTTCTGTTTTTTTTTATAACTATTATTGTTTTACAAGTTCAAGATTTTTTATTTGATTTTCTTCCATTCATTTACTAATTTAATATTATATCTCTTAACTACCACCTCATATTTTTATGAATAATGTTCGATTCACACCTCTCTCTTGGAGGTTGAATGAAAAGAGATAAGAAAATGAAAAGTAAGAAAAAGAAAATATAAGATGTGAAATGTGATAGATGATTAGATGAGAAAAATATGAATAAAAATGGGTGGAGATCAAATGTTTTGAAAATGATGTGTGTATATATCATTTTTGTATTTTTATCTATCACAATTTTCATTAATTATCATTCTTCTCTATAATATAATTCAACATTAAATAAGAGTGTTTTAATCAAACTATATCATCGATTAATGAGCTTTTAAATTATATGCATAAGCTGAAATAACAATTGTTTTGGAACGGAGTGTGGACATGAAAGTTAAAAAAAATGAAATGTGATAAAAGAGAAAATAAAAACAAACTTATCATAGTATTGATATGGCAAAAGTATAACACAACACGCTGCCATTTTTATGCCACCTCAATGGTACAAATTTGAATCAAATAAAGTGGCATATCACCATGGAGTAAGTGGGTTTGATTCCCTTAAGTTTTTTCTGTTTTTTTTTTTTAACAAGAGGAAATTAAAACGTAGAAAGAAAACTACAAACTAATGTCTAAATACAATGAGACAAACATAACAGAATGTGGTTGTCTCCAAATCTACCGTGGCGACCCCTCCCGAGTAGCCTTCTTCGCAAGGAAGTTAGCAGCGTTGTTCCTTTCACGTAGAACATGAACCAGAGAGATTCGTCAGTCTTTTCTCAACCATTCCCGCACCTACACTATCATCTCCCTCACCCAGAAGCTGTCAATACTCACCGACGTACCAATCACGCGAACTGCGTCTAAGCAATCTGAAACACACCAGGGACCGGCTATCCAAACGCCACGCATACGCAAGACCCATCTCCATGGCCCAGAGCTCTGCATGGAAGGCCTATCCATGCTCACTGCTCTCCGAAACTGCAGATTGCCAACTACCATCTGCTGCTCCAGTTATCGCTGCGCCGCCCATCCTTTGGGATACAGGATCCCAACTGCCATCAATAAACAATCTGCAGACGTTACCGGACGCCACCGCACTGCTGGTCCTCGATCCTCCCCCTGGAGAATTGCACTAGAGCGACGCTGCATCACCGCGCCAAGACATGACATCTTGTAGCACACGACAAAGAAAGTGGTCAAGCTGACACTCCTTGACCTCAAACACCGTGTTGTTGCGCCACCACCAGTTCCACCTAAGCACTGCCACCTCCAACACTCCTTCACGCACAAGTAGTAGTCTACTTAACCAATCCTGGAACGACGTGCCTCCCTCAATATTGTGTAGAATCCCTATTCCCTGCAAATTGTTGCCAAATGATTCGAGCCTGTGGGCAACTCTAGAATAAATGGTCCAGGTTCTCATTATCCTCACCACACCTAGGGCACCTTGCTGTCGAGCTTAAATGATTCCTCATCCGCTTCTCATTCGTTGGTAGAGAATTCTTATGGATTAGCCAGAGGAAGGATCGAATCTTCTATGGAACTCGCTGTAAGATCAAGATTTGGTCATGTGGTACAACTCTATGTTTTGATGATAACAAGTATTTATTTGTGGATGAACAACTATGATACTCTAATGTTTGTCTTGAGTGTTTTGACAAACAGGTTCTGATTCTGACACCAGAAGATATATTCGTCAGAAGTTCTGAAGATCAGAAGATCTGAAGATCAGAGGATCTGAGGATCAGAGGATCTGAAGATCAGAGGATCTGAAGATCAGAGGATCTGAGGATCAGAGGATCAGAAGATCTGAGGATCAGAAGATCTGAAGACCAGAAGCTCTGAAGGTTCAGAAGCAGAAGTTACGAAGGTCAGAGGATCCAAGCATCCCTCTGACTCTGATCATCAAGCTTCACAAGTTCCAACATGAAGCATAACTCTGGTCAGATGTCATTGGTTAAAGGCAAATGTCACTATCAAGAAGTACAAGAGCAGTGTACTATTCTGACAAGCCTACCTACCAAGGTTCAGCCACAGCAGGTTCTGGAAGTTCCAGAAATGCCCTCCAACGGTCATATTCTCTCAACAGAAATATCCTTTGCACCTTGGACTATAAAAGGCTGAAGAAAAGAAGAAAGCTAAGAGAGAGAAACCCAGAGCTGCAATACAAGAAAAGATTCAAGCCTCTACTTTCTTCATCTGTTCTTATTTGGTTTACACTCAGCTTATTTAGAAGCAAACCTTTGTAAACATCAACCTCAAACAGTTGTTTGATTTTCCTTAAGGGACCGGGTAGGTCAGTATCCTTAAGAAGACTAAGAGAGTGAATCTTAGTGGTGATTCCTTTAGGAGATCAAGGTTGATCGGATCCTAGAGAAGACTAAGAGAGTGAATCTTAGTGATAGCTAAGTCAGTGTATTGTTAGTCACTTGTAGGTTTCAAGTGCAGTTGTAACAATTATCTGATTAGTGGATTGCCTTCATTCTAAGAAGGAAGAAATCACCTTAACGGGTGGACTGGATTAGCTTGAGGGATTTATCAAGTGAACCAGGATAAAATACTTGTGTGCTTCTCTCTTCTCTCTATCTTTATCCGCTGCACCTTCTATCTCAGAGAAACCGAAAAGATTTACTTTAAATCTTAAGGGGAAAGTTTTATATTCAAAACTCTATTCAACCCCCCCTTCTAGTCGTTTTTCACACCTTCAATTGGTATCAGAGCGCAAGTTCTGATTACCACACTTAACAGTGTTCAGTAGATCCGGGCCAGTGTGAAAAACTCATGGATTCCACCACTACTACAAGCAAATATCAATACAGTGCAAGACCACCTATCTTTGATGGTCAGAGATTTGATTTCTGGAAAGACAGAATCAAAAGCTTCTTTCTTGGCTTTGATCCTGATCTTTGGGATTTTGTTGTTGATGGCTACACCCCTCCTGTTGATGTACATGGTGTAAAGATCCCAAGGAAGAAGATGAGTGAAGATCAAAAGAAGGAGTTCAGAGATCATCACAGATCAAGAGCTATTCTGCAAAGTGCCATTTCATATGAAGAATATGAGAAAATTACTTATCGTGATTCCGCTAAGTGTATCCTTGATTCCTTAAAGATGACACATGAAGGAAACAAGAAGGTGAAAGAATCAAAGGCGCTGTCCTTGATCCAGAAATATGAATCTTTCATCATGGAACCTAACGAATCCATTGAGGATATGTTTTCCAGATTTCAGTTGCTCGTAGCTGGAATACGACCTCTCAACAAGAGCTACACAACTAAAGATCATGTCATAAGGGTCATCAGATGTCTTCCTGAAAGCTGGATGCCCTTGGTGACTTCAATAGAGCTCACAAGAGATGTTGAGCATATGAGTTTAGAAGAACTCATCAGCATACTGAAATGTCATGAGCTGAAGCGCTCTGAGAAGGCTAAATCTGAGAAGTCAAAAGCTCTCCAAGCTGGAGCAGAAGAATCTGAAGAAGCATCAGAAGATTCTGATGAAGATGAGCTGACTCTGATATCCAGAAAGTTCAACTGCATCTGGAAGCACAGGCAGAGCAAATACAAAGGTTCATCAAAGGACGAAAAGTCAAAGAAGCATTTCAAACCAAAGAAAAGTCTGATGGTGACTTTTGATGAATCAGAATCAGAGGATGTTGACTCTGATGGTGAAGTCCAAGGACTCATGGCTATTGTCAAAGACAAAGGAGCAGAGTCAAAGGAAGCTGTTGACTCTGACTCAGAATCAGAACGAGATCCTAACTCAGACGATGAAAATGAGGTATTCGCTTCTTTCTCTACCTCTGAACTGAAACATGCTTTGTCTGATATTATGGATAAGCATAACTCTTTGTTGTCTAAGCATAAGAAGCTGAAAAAGAACTTATCTGCTGCTACTAAGACTCCTTCTGAACATGAGAAAATTATTTCTGATTTGAAAAATGATAATCATGCTTTGGTAAATTCTAACTCTGTGCTTAAGAACCAGATTGCTAAGTTAGAAGAAATAGTTGCTTGTGATGCCTCTGATTGTAGAAATGAATCTAAGTATGAAAAGTCTTTTCAAAGATTCCTGGCTAAAAGCGTAGACAGAAGCTTAATGGCTTCAATGATCTATGGCGTAAGCAGAAATGGAATATATGACATTGGTCATTCTAAACCTTCTGAAGTTGCTCCATCATCTCTTAAGAAAGGAACTTTCTCAATGTCAAAATATCATGCTCAAATTCCTTTATATTATCCTGTTGAATGACCCAAAGTTGTCAGAACTTCTGGGCTAACTAACAAGAAAGGACCCAGAAAGTGGGTACCTAGGGATAAGATTATATATGTTGCAGATATCTTCAATAGGTCCATCGAAACTCCAACCATGGAACCTGGACAGTGGATGCAGGCAACACATGACGGGAGAAAGGCATATGTCCCAAGATCCAAAACTTGAACCTGATGGTGAAGTTAATCTTGGAGGCATCAGTAGAGTAAGATTTGGTCAAGTCAAAGCTAGCTGAAAAAGCTTGTAGAGATGAGCATGACTGTTTCAGATAGAAACAAAGACTCAGAACTTGTCAAACCAGAAGCAACAACATCAGAAGATGCTACTACAACTTCTGACTTGCGTCATCAGAAGAAGAGTAGGTTCATAGCTTCTCATTCTGAAGCATCTGAAGATGGAATTTTTTTCCAGAATGGAGATGTCACCAGAACCTCTGGACTTTGACACTTCTGCTCTCATAAGAAGATATACTAATCAGCAGTCAAGTATCCCTTGGTATTCCTTCTGAGGGGGAGTATTTCGTCTTATGCTCTTACTATTTTTTTCCACCTTCATTCTTTTTGCTTATGACAAAAAGGGGGAGAACTTATAGTATCTTGAAAACTCCTATATTATTTAGCTCAGAATCTAGATATTACTAACGTTGATATTAAGTATTAGATTCAGGGGGAGCTTAGCTCAGAATCAAGCACGAGTCTTGGATTCAGAAGGAGCAAGATAAACTATACACATCAGGATAAGTTTTAACTCTGATACCTTATACTCTGAGTGTATTCAGTTTATTTGTTTAGAGTTGTTCATCAAAATACATGGTTTTGTCATCATCAAAAAGGGGGAGATTGTAAGATCAAGATTTGGTCATGTGGTACAACTCTATGTTTTGATGATAACAAGTATTTATTTGTGGATGAACAACTATGATACTCTAATGTTTGTCTTGAGTGTTTTGACAAACAGGTTCTGATTCTGACACCAGAAGATATATTCGTCAGAAGTTCTGAAGATCAGAAGATCTGAAGATCAGAGGATCTGAAGATCAGAGGATCTGAGGATCAGAGGATCTCAAAAGATCTGAAGACCAGAAGCTCTGAAGGTCCAGAAGCTCTGAAGGTTCAGAAGCAGAAGTTACGAAGGTCAGAGGATCAAAGCATCCCTCTGACTCTGATCACCAAGCTTCACAAGTTCCAACACGAAGCATAACTCTGGTCAGAAGTCATTGGTTAAAGGAAAATGTCTCTATCAAGAAGTACAAGAGCAGTGTACTATTCTGACAAGCCTACCTACCAAGGTTCAGCCACAGCAGGTTCTGGAAGTTCCAGAAATGCCCTCCCACGGTCATATTCTCTCAACAGAAATATCCTTTGCACCTTGGACTATAAAAGGCTGAAGAAAAGAAGAAAGCTAAGAGAGAGAAACCCAGAGCTGCAATACAAGAAAAGATTCAAGCCTCTACTTTCTTCATCTGTTCTTATTTGGTTTACACTCAGCTTATTTAGAAGCAAACCTTTGTAAACACCAACCTCAAACAGTTGTTTGATTTTCCTTAAGGGACCGGGTAGGTCAGTATCCTTAAGAAGACTAAGAGAGTGAATCTTAGTGGTGATTCCTTTAGGAGATCAAGGTTGATCGGATCCTAGAGAAGACTAAGAGAGTGAATCTTAGTGATAGCTAAGTCAGTGTATTGTTAGTCACTTGTAGGTTTCAAGTGCAGTTGTAACAATTATCTGATTAGTGGATTGCCTTCATTCTAAGAAGGAAGAAATCACCTTAACGGGTGGACTGGATTAGCTTGAGGGATTTATCAAGTGAACCAGGATAAAATACTTGTGTGCTTCTCTCTTCTCTCTATCTTTATCCGCTGCACCTTCTATCTCAGAGAAACCGAAAAGATTTACTTTAAATCTTAAGGGGAAAGTTTTATATTCAAAACTCTATTCAACCCCCCCTTCTAGTCGTTTTTCACACCTTCACTCGCATCCTCCAAATCCGCTTCCGGATACCACTATTTTGATCATTAACTGCTGCAAGAGAAGTTTAAGCTGAAGCAGTTGTATACCAGCCATCATTCGTGGAGCCCCGTCCGATGTTAACTTTTCCATTGGGCATGGAGGGAATATGGACAATGAGGATTTTTGTTTGTATGCCATCTGGTAAAACAATACTCAGTTTAGAAAGGTCCCATTTACCAACACTCCAAACATCAGCAATAGAGAAGTGGATATCTGAAATATGGACAAAGGGGATTCTGGTACACAACCTCCCAGAACCTAGCCAATTCTCATACCAAAAAGATGATGATCCTCCCCCTAGCAAAGGCGAAACATTCCCTTCACATATTCTTTTGCCTTAACAATGCCACGCCATATGAATTCCCAGATTTATAACTTCCATTTAGCACAATATGACTCTCCAAGTATTTATGTGTGAGAGCCAACACCCACGACTTCCTTCTATCATGTAATACGTTTTCAACAAGCTTGCCCAGCATAGCAATATTATTTAGGCAAGCACTGTGTAATCCAAGGCCACCACTCTCCTTTGGCGTAGTGGTAAGCGCGTGATCCTACAAGTGGTATCAGAGCCAGGTCCCGTGTTCGAATCCCACGGAAGGCATGCTGTGCAGCTAGTTTGGCTGGCAGGTGCTGGGGGGGGGGATTGTTGGGTCCAGGTGGGCCAGCATCCTGCCTGCAGGTAGCATTCGAAACGGGGCGCTGTCTGCTACGCTATAAGAAATAACGTTGCGCCCTCACTAATACCAATTGGTTTTGGCGTAGTGGTAAGCGCGTGATCCTACAAATGCAACTGCAGATTTTCTTATCAACAAAATCGCCAATTGATTCAGGAAGCCATAACGCCTGCATAGAATATACTGGGAGAGAGATCAGCATTGATTTTGCATACCACAGACGACCTGCTTTATTCAACAATATGTTTTTCCATGACGTTAATCTGGTTTTTACTTTGTCGATGATTAGAGCAAAGTCATTCTTTGTAACCCTTCCTTACAGTAGTGGAAGCCCAAGGTATTTGTCAAGGTTGGATGCTTGTAGGATATCAAGGATCTCATAAATCTTTTGTTGGGTTTGACGTTCAATGTCGGTGGAGCAAAAGATATGTGAAGTTGACCTTCATCTTAGAGGCCTCATAGAACCCCTTCAAGGTATCTCCCACTACTTGCATTTGATTTTTTGAAGCCTAACAGAAGAGAAGAACATCACCAGCAAAGAACAAATGTGAGATATCGGAAGAGAAGTTTTTTCTGTTTTTGAAAAGCCAACAATAGTTTAAACAATGAAAATTAGTACAAGAAATACTCATAAAATATACAGAATAATAAGCGGATTAAAATACACGAAACAATAAATAAGTTTTTAGGGTGGTTCATCGGTGAACATAAATGCATGTTGGATAATCTAAGACAATATTTCCACCACCAATGTTATATGGCACGCCACCATCTAGCACAACACACGCATAACATGTGTCTTTACCCAATGAACTTTTTTTGCTATAAATCATGGGAGGAGAAAATGGTAAAAATGCATGATTGGGTATTAATTATAACGGGTAGTGCATGTAGTTCCAGAGAAGGGGTTGTGCAATCCAGCATTTTCATATTTTCACCCATCTCCATCCTCAGCTCCCATTCTCCCCTCTCCCACTCACGCAATCCCCTTCTCTGCTCGATTCCAACCAACCACCAGTTTGACCTCCACCACCACCATCTCTTCTCCTTCTTCCCCAATAGCTACAACCATTGCAACCTCCATTATCGTTGTAGTTTCTTCAAATATCTTCAGGGTGTCTTGTCTGCAAGAGTAAGGACAACCCCTTCTTGAGATATCCCAAGAGCGCTCCTTCACCGCCGCCACTGGTGGTTATCGAAAAATGTACCCATTTTTAGCTTTCTCGACTGATGAAGTCACGTCAGGGGTGGAGGGACCGGGGTGGCTCACCGCTGCCTCCACGCCCCTCATCTTTTTGATTTTCATTTGAATAATATGCATATTTTTCTTATGGCCCCAGTCAAACAATTAATATATATTGTCAGGAGAAATGTATTACTTAGCACGCTGTGGCGCAGCGGTAGCACATGGTCGATTTCACCAGCAGGCCCGTGTTCGAGTCCTGCTTCCACCACTTAATTTCAACTTTGGACAATTAAGCTTTTTTATCGAAATGATTTTTGGACAAGAAAAGTTATAAAAATGAAAAATGCTACGACCCAGAATCGAAGCCCCTACTCAACTAGGCAAAAAATGTGTTGGTATATTAGACGATTTAGTTTATTTATACATATACATAATATCAGAAAAAGACAAACATTTTTGGTTTTGTTTATTCACACTTTCAGTTTTAACAAACTTATGAGTTAGTTCGTATCTTCTATACTCAAACTAATTATATATTCCTTCTTCTAATAAAAAAAAAATATCAATTATATTAATTGATTTACACATGTTGAATCGTTTGAATTATTGTTCGATAAAATTATGTTTGATATAATGAAATTTGAATAAAATTCAGGATAAAAGATTGAATATATGCTTTTTTGTACAAATAGATTGAATATGTGTGTATAAATTATACGTAAAAGTAATTTTAAAAAATGAATATTACTTAGATAAAAAGAAGCAAAATTAAGTTTTCATTTGATTTTTAGCCACCCCGATATCAAAATCTTGGCTACGCCCCTGAAGTCACCAACAACTATTGTGTCTCAAACATACATGGAAGTAGCAAGTTCACTATGACGCAAAAGTAATATACGAACAACTCCCCAAATATCTATATCAAACCCAACAGATTATAACGTATGAGCGATGTTTAGACAAACAAGATTTTTTGTTGAAAGTTGTTACAAGTAAGAAAATGAAGAATGCAATTTAAAAGAAGCTAGAGGATATTTAAAAAGCTCGTCTTGTTCTTAAAGGTTATAATCATCAAGAAAGATTGAAATGATTTGATACTTTCTCACAAGATGTTAAGCTCAAAACTGTAATTACAAATTAGAGTAGTCTCCAATGGCTTGTATTCATAATTAGCATTTACACCAATTGGACGCGAACAAATTATAACAAATTATTAAATTGAATCAGGAAGATTCATAGCCTTACAGTTCAGAAGCACTGTAATTGAATTATTTTGCATGAATCAGGAAGATTCATAGTCTTACAGTCCAGAAGCACTGTAATTGAAAAAATATTTTGCATGAATCAGGAAGATTCATAGCCTTACAGTCCAGAAGCACTGTAATTGAATTATTTTGCATGAATCAGGAAGATTCATAGTCTTACAGTCCAGAAGCACTGTAATTGAAAAAATATTTTGCATGAATCAGGAACATTCATAGCCTTACAGTTCAGAAGCACTGTAATTGAATTATTTTGCATTAATCAAGAAGATTCATAGTCTTACAGTCCAGAAGTACTGTAATTGAATTATTTTGCATGAATCAAGAAGATTCATAGCCTTACAGTCCAGAAGTACTGTAATTGAATTATTTTGCATGAATCAGGAAGATTCATAGCGTCCAGAAGTACTGTAATTGAATTATTTGATTCATAGCCTTACAGAATCCTAAACATTCATAGAAAAAATATATGAATCTTGAAGATTCATAACTTACGAGTCAGGAAGTACCGTAGTTGATTATCTAAAATATGAATCCTGAAGATTCATAAAGATCATATCCGAATTGTATTGAGATATATTCTCTTTGAGCTATGAGTTCAGAAGTACCATACCATGAAAACACAAATATTGACATGAATTGAATATTGATCATTCTTCATCCCTTTCTTGATGTGAATGGAATATTATTGAATCTTTCCACCAGAAGTGGAAGAGATAAAGAAAGGTCATGGAATATATTATAACGGGGAGAGATCAAGAAAAGAGTCATAAAATATACTATATTTAAATTGAATTGATCTCTTTATTGAATTGATGATCCTATCTTTTTTTTTACAATTTCAGAATTAGATTATATTGTTAGGTAAAGTTTGTAACAAATCTAAAATTTTTTTGTCAATATTTTTTTTAGTTCGTAACATCTTTTTGATAAAAAAAAGAAGAAGTAAGTCCGTAACAATTTTTTTATTTTAAAGATGTGATATAAAGATAAAGATAAGAGTAAACAAAATTAAAATAAAACAGTTTCTAAGGTTGATTTTAATGTCAATTATCCTATGTTTTTCTCTTTCTCTGAAGTATTTTAGATATACACGAATCTTTTAACTATGATAATTGACTCCATCTTTATATTTGAAACGTGGTACAAATTGATTTTTAATTATTTTGAATACATGCAGCAACACTTGTATATGGATTTGCTCTATTTTAGATAGTACGTAAATCTTATGAAATCTTAAAGAGATATTTTTGAATTCGTGTAAATATTTATGAGATCGTGAAGAGAGTATATTTTTGAATAATTTTAAGAGTTTTTGTACAATTATTTTAGTTATTCATTATAAACAATTTTTTGCACATATATTTGAACTTCCTTCTTTATCATAAAGGAATATTTAAACAAACTTGGCTATTTCAAATAAACAAAAGAAGAAGATCCTATAGTCATTTGTCAATATCTACATTATAGTTCCTGAAGAACTATATCGTTATCATTATAAATGATCAAGTTGATTGAAAGATATGTGTCTATCATGTAAGCTACATAAGTAGCTATATTAAGGAAGGATTGAGATATTCCCTGAAGAGAATATTTCAACAAACATGACAAAAGTTGTGATCATTTAGATCAACGCATGGTTAAATGTCACTGAAGGACATCCAATGACATATATGGTATTGTTTCATGAAATGAAACTTTTGTGGTGGCTCTCTAGAAGAAGCCTATGAAATTTCAAAGCAATATTTTAAAATGGATCATTGACACTCTTGAACAGATCCATAGATCAATAATATTATATTTTTGCAAGAAACAACCCAGATGCAGTTGCAATCATAGAAGTGGTATTTGAATCAATGGTTAATGTGACCATGATAATGACTCCCCATATCGAAAGTCTTCTTGACACAATGTAGTGGTCATGCGACGTGTCCTATTGACACGGTGATGAAGTGAATTGCATTGCAATTGCTAATAGCTTGTTGAGGGGGAGCATAATAATATGGTTGTGACTCACACTTAGGGAGAGAATGTTGAGAATTGAAGCGTGAGTTAGAGTCTCACATTGGCGCATGATCTCATGCTTTCTGCTCCATTTATTTTTCCCTAAATTGGTATCAAAGTATAGAAAGATAAGGAGAAATATAAACACTGTTGTTAGATATTGCTTGGATCAGTAGTGATTTAGACATGTGAAGATGTCGAACTCATTAAGTTTTTCCATGCGATAAATATGAGTTAAAGGAAAGTATTAGATGCAATGTTCATCTTGTGACACAACTGTCATGTATACATATTCCTTATTAATTTAAAAGTCTTTGGAGACTTTATTTACATCTTATTGATGTAACGATAAACTATGAGTTGAAAATATCAAAATCCTTGAAGGATTTAAAATGCCAGAAAATTTTACTTCAAACATTGAAATACTATTTTGAATGAGAAAGTTCTATATATGAAACAAATTGAATGTGATTGGCATGACCGGTTAGACCACCCCGAGTCTTATGATGCGAAAGTATATGAATTCATATGAGTACCTATCGAAGAGCCTGAAGATTCTTCAATATAATGAATTCTTATATATTGTTCTCATGACCAATTAATAATTGGTAAAATATATGGGTCTGAATCCAGCATACTCTTGAGTATATTTGATGCGATACATGTGCACATATTCACTCCTTTTATGGGTCATTTAAGTATTTCATAAATTTATCGATGCATCGACTAAATGGTTAAATATGCCATCAGCTCTCAATATTGATAGAGTGAAAATTTCAACTTTGATCAAGTTGGTAAATGACCTGATTTTGAATATCTAGTTGCACATGTTCATATTTTAGAAATATGTGCAATATTAGAAATATGTGCAATATTAGAAATATTCTAGTTGCACACTTCAAGTTAAACCAAGGAACCAAGAATATGAAAAATTGTCGACATGATGAAGTAGCGCTCAATATTAGAAATATGTGCGAGAATCTTGAACCCAAAAAAATGAATGGGTATGATTGGCCATAAATAGAAAGAAGCAATTCATTTGCTGAATTTAAGGGTCTTTGGACCTCATGTCTATACCCTAAAGGTATAAAGACGATAAGGCTTAAACAATCTTTGTAGTAAAATGAAATAATGTTGTCATATTTAAGACTCATGTGACAATCGTGGTGGATACTTGGAGTTACAACTTATTTGTATGGCTCACTTGAGATTGATATCTCTATAAAACTCCTTGAAGATTGTAAGATGCCTAAAGCACACAATTCATGTTCTCAACAATGAATAAATTACTAGATTGAAACAATCTAGATGATTATTTGCTTAAGGACGGTCACAAAATGACCCAACCAACTCATGCATATTTATGATGAGATGTGAGATTACTTATGTCATAATTAATGTTCATGACAATGATTTATAGAGACTTTAGAAGGGCTACCAAAGGTGTAGATTTGCTAAAGAAAGAATCTGAGATAAAATGGTTGAGAATGAAAATTTTGTCTAGCCTTATCAATTGAGTATCTAAAGGATGAGATATTTATGTACCAAAGGACTTATATTGCAAAGGTACTAAAAGGATTCTATATGGACAAATCATGTCTATTGTGTACTCTATTGATTTTAAGGTCATTAAATGTAAATAAAGATCCTTTTAGACCTCGAGAAAAGAATGAAGAATTACTTGGTCCTGAAAATCTTAGTGTTATCTGAGCACTAATGTATCTTGCTAGCCATACTCGACTTGATATATCATTTGTTGTTAATTTATTAGCAAGATATAGTTCTTCACCTACACAAAGACATTGGAATGGAATAAAACAAGTCTTTTGTTATTTTAAAGGCACAATGGATATGAGTTTATTTTCCCCTATATGTCCAAACTTGATCTGATTGGTTATGCAGATGCTGGATATTTGTCTGAAGATCTCAAACAGGTTACTTGTTTACATGTGGAGGAACAACCATTTCATGGAGATCTGTGAAAAAAAACTATGATAGCCATCTTAGCTAACCATGCAAGAATATTAGCATTACATGAGGCAAGACAAGAATAAGTTTGGCTGAGATCCGTGATTCAATGCGTACTTGATGTTTGTTGTCCGTCCTCTGAAAAGATGCCGCCAACAACTATATATGAAGATAATACTACATGCACTGCTCAATCAAAAGAAGGATACATCAAGGGAGATAGGACAATGCACATATCACCGAAACTCTTCTTCACTCATGATCTACCAAATAATTGTGACATAGAAATCCAACAAATCCGTTCAAGTGATAATTTTGCAGACTTATTTACGAAGACTCTTCCAACAACAACATTTGAAAAGCTTGTGCGGAATATGAGAGTTCGTCGGCTCAAAGACCTCAATTAAAATGCATTGCACTCTTTTTTCCTTAACCATGTTTTTTCCCATTGGGTTTTCCTGGTAGGGTTTTTAATGAGGTAATGTATAAAGACGAACTATAGAATGATGTACTCTTTTTCCTTCACTAGGTTTTTATCCCACACTGGGTTTTTCCTAGTAAGGTTTTAATGAGGCACATTCTTAAGGGATGGTCATCCAAGGGGGAGTGTTATGAATATTTGGATGCCCATCAGAGTTAAGTACATGGGCCAAGCCCACATGTAGACTTGTTCAACACTCCAAACCTAATAATATAAATACAAGGGAGTCTGCACCTAGCAGAGCATCCTCATCACACTATTTCTCTATCTCTTGTTCCTCTATTCTCCTCTCTTATTTACTTGCTTACTCTTTATTCATAACATCACCAACATTCTTATTTTCAACTTTTTTTTCATCTTATATCAAATTCGTTATAAATCCTAATTTTTTTAAAAGAAATTTTTTTTGGTGATTTTATATAAACGAAAATTGAGATTCCTAAGAGTTAGCTCAAGTGGTAAGAGTTAGGAGACATAAGGATTGAGTGAGATGAAGGTTGAAGGTGTTAGATATATTACGTTATTTTATTATTTAGGTTTTATGGGTAGTATAGTCTTTTACTCTTGACCTATTTATACTTTGCTTTCTCTCTTATTGTAACATTCTTAGACTATTATTTGCCTCCATTGAAACCCTAGCACATCTTTCTCTTATGCTCTCTCTTCATCTTCTCTATTTCTCTTAACATCGTATCACAGAGCATGGTTGGTCCAAACACTAATTATTAGTTAATTCAAGTACTATGCTATTGCACCCCTTTGGTCCCTCTTCGTTGCCTTGTGTCTGATTTAATTCATTCTCCACCACGTGTATTGCATATGCTCCATCTTTGGTACCTCTTCGTTGCCTTGCTGTAGGAATTGATGTTGGGTTGAGATTAAAATTGGTGATTGGGCAGACTGCGTGATTTTTTTTTGGTTGCTACCTTTTCTTCGTTGCCTTAATGTGCGAATTGATATTGGGCAGATTGAAATTAGTTGCTTACTTTATTGTTGTTGTGTTGCTTCTGTGTTCGTCACTCTCTTGCATCAGATTGTTGCTGAGGGTATGAAAAACGATGGAAAAGGGGGGGTTTGAATAACGTTTTAAATCTAAAACTCGATCCAATTGAGATTTAAGCAAATCTCTTCAACCACCAAAGATAAAAGTGTTAAGATAAGAGTTAAGAAAAGCACACAATGATTTTATCCTGGTTCACTTGATAAATCCCTCAAGCTAATCCAGTCCACCCGTTAAGGTGATTTCTTCCTTCTTAGAATGAAGGCAATCCACTAATCAGTGTTTGTTACAACTGCACTTGCTACCTGCAAAGTGACTAACAATACACTGACTTAGCTATCACTAGGATTCACTCTCTTAGTCTTCTCAAGGATCCGACCAACCTTGGTATCCTTAAGGAAAATCAAACAACTGTTTGAAGGTTTGGGTTTACAAAGAAATGCTTCTTAGAAAGCTAATAGTAAACACAATTAGTACAATATGAAGAAAGATTGCTTTGAGAGAATATTTGATTTTCGCGTGAGCTTCAACAAGGTTTCTTCAAACGACGTCTTTCATCTTCAGCCTCTTTATATACGCCAACGAATTAGGTTTGGAAGTTTGCATGGAATGCTACCGTTGGAGGGCAAATCTGGGTTTTCCAGGTTTTGTTGTGGCTGAATAAGTTAGGTAAGGTTGTCAGGACTGGTACAAATGCTTTTGTACTTTGGATAGTGACATGACCTTTATCCTAGTTGACTTCTGATCAGAGTGATGCTTCATATTGGAACTTGTGAAGCTTGGTGATCAGAGTCAGAAGGAAGCTTGGATCCTCTGACCTTTGTACCTTCTGCTTCTGGACTCAGAGGCGAAGTACTTGGTCTTCAGAGCCAGCTTACTCTTAGACTTCAGCATCTTCACTACTCAGCTTCTGGACCTTTAGAGCTTCTGGACCTTTAGAGCTTCTGATCCTTCAGAGCTTTTAGTGAGCTGAATCCATATCAGAGCTTTATGATCTTCAGATCTTCTGAAGCTTGATCTACTGTTCAGATTGAATATAGTACGTGCGAAAGCGTTGCAGAGGTTACTCTTTGAGCATTGTGCTTCTGAATTATATGAAATAAGACCAGAGTCATGGCCTGTCAATAGAACACTCAGAAAACAACGTTAGAGTACCATAATTGTTCATACATAATAGTTAACATGTAATCATCAAAATATAGAGTTGTACTACTAGATCAAAACTTGATCTTACAGTTGCTGTGTTGATTCTGTGAGATTATTACTTGTTTATCTCAATTTGCAATGGTTGGTGAAAAGGATGATTCCCTTCAAGCTATTAGTGTGCAATTGAATGGTAAAAACTACCCGTATTAGAGTTATGTACTGAAAAACTTTTTGAAAGGCAAAAGAATGTGGGGTTATGTTTCTGAAACTTCTCAAACACTAAAAGACAAGAAAGATGGAAAATATGAAACAGAGCTCGAATATTGGGAAGTAAATAATTCAAAGATTATGACTTGGATTAATAATTCTTTTATGCAGTCTATTGGCTTTCAGTTAGAAAAATTTGAAACAACAAAGGAGGTTTGGGATCATTTGAAAAAACTATATGCGCAGTCCAATTTTGCGCAGCAATATCAGCTGGATATTGACATTCGAGCTCTTCAACAAGATAACATGAGCATTCAAGAGTTATATTATGCTATGTCTGACCTTTAGGACCTGTTGACTCTCACTGAATCTGCAAAACTGAGTGCTTTTGCACCGTACACTAAACGTAGAGAGGAACAACGTCTAGTTCAATTTCTAATGGCTCTTCGGAATGATTTTGAGGGGATACGTGGATCGATTCTGCATCGTAATCTTCTTCCATCTGTTGATTCAGTGGTTAGTGAATTGTTAGCTGAGGAAGTTTGCTTTAGGTCTCAATGTGATAAAGGAAAGGTTGACAAAGGAATTCTCCCAAGTCCAAATTCTTCTATTCTTGCTGTTCCTCCTTTTAAAGAAAAATCTCATGGAAAAGTTGGTCTTGATGAGTGTAGCTTTTGTAAGAAAAAAGGGCATTGGAAAGCCCAATGCCCAAAACTGATGAACAAGGCTCAACAAACACATCAATCCTCTCAATGGAAACCTCAGAGTCAGTTCAACCAAAGCAACTTTAAGAACTTCAGGGCTCAAGCACCTAATACTAATGCAGTTACACCTATGATTGTTGAGAGAAAATCTGTTTCTGGTCCTTCCTTAGATGATCTTGCTGAACAATTCAACAAATTTCTTGTTGCACAATCGTCTGCCATGCCTGTATCGTCTTCCACGCACTCATATTCCATGTCTGTTATGTCTGCCGCACAATCTTCTTTCGAGTCCAACCAAGGTTTGTCCTCCACTAGTCCCTCAGGTATATTTCCATCCTTGTGGATCCTTGACTCTGGAGCATGTCATCACATGTCACCTGATTTCAAATCATTTGTGTCCGTACACCCTGTTTCAACTGTGCCTATTGTAACTGCTGATGACACACCTCTGCATGTAGCAGGAATTGGTTTTGTTTCCACATCTCGTTTATCTATTCCAGATGTCTATTAAATTCCTAAGTTATGTGTAGGTCTTATTTCTATAAGTCAGTTATGTGATTCTGGTTGCTTACTTTCATTTTCCTCTACCTATTGTTATGTGCAGGATTTGCGGTCTCAGAGACTGATTGGGACAGGTCGTAGATATGGAGGACTTTATGTTTTGGAAGAGCTACGAAGTCCAGATGTTGCAGCTGCTAGTGCTAACATGTCGTCTTTTCGTTTGACTCCGTCCTCTTCTAAGCTTTATTTATGGAACTCTCGTCTTGGTCATGTTTCTTCCTCCCGTTTGAAATACTTATTTTCCACAAGAGCTTTAGGAAAGTTGCAAGCTAATGACATTTTTGATTGTTGTGGTTGCAAACTTGCTAAGTTTTCTGCATTGCCCTTTAGTAAAAGTGTCTCAATTTATGTTGCACCTTTTGATTTAATTCATTATGATGTATGGGGTCCATTCCCAATTGCTACTAAAGGTGGTTCTAGATATTATGTATCTTTCATTGATGATTACACTCGTTATTGTTGGGTTTATCTTATAAAACATCGTTATGATTTTATAACTGTTTATCATATGTTTCGTGCTATGGTTAGAACTCAACATAATGCTGTTATTAAGTGTTTTCGATGTGATTTAGGTGGTGAGTATACTTCTAACAAGTTTATTGAACTCCTTGCATCTGATGGCACTTCTCATCAAACCTCTTGTACTGATACTCCTGAACAAAATGGAGTTGCTTAAAGAAAACATCGTCATATTGTTGAAACTGCTCGTTCTCTTCTCCTGTCTGCTTCTGTTCCTAGTGAGTTTTGGGGGGAAGCTGTCCTCACTTCTGTTCATGTCATTAACCGAATCTCTACCTCTCTCACTTCAGGTTTGTCCCCTTTTGAAAAATTATATGATTATGCTCCTGATTATTCTACATTGCGAGTCTTTGGTTCTACTTGCTTTGTTCTTCGTCCGCATGTAGAACGCAGTAAGTTGTCATCTCGTTCATCAATTTGTGTCTTTCTTGGTTATGGTGATGGTAAAAAATGTTATCGCTGTTGTGACCGTACAAGTAAAAAATTGTATGTCTCTCGCCATGTCGTGTTTCTTGAACATATTCCTTTTTACACTATTCCTTATGGTACACATGATCTTACCAAATCTGATCTCATTCGCATTGATCTCTTTTCTACAGATTTGGCCATCACCGATGCTCCCCTTGTTCCCCATAATCAAACTAACTCTCATGTTGAGCTTTGCAGGGTCGACACTAGTAGTTCTGCTACTCCTGAAGTTTCCTCTTCCCCCATGCCTCCCCAAGCAGCTTCTGAGATTGTAGATCTTCAACCTCATCATCCTCAACGTGACCGTAATGCCATTCAAAAGCCTGATTTTGTTTATTCTCTCTATTCCACTTCCTTTGCTTCATTTTTAACCTCTATTCATAGCTTGTCTGAGCACTCCTCCTATAAAGAGGCAATTCTTGAAAGAAGAACTCTCTGCTCTACACAAGACAAATACTTGGGAACTTGTCTCTCTTCCACCAGGGAAAACTGCAATTGGTTCTCGTTGGGTTTATAAGATCAAAACCAAGTCTGATGGGTCCATTGAGAGATACAAAGCTCGTTTAGTTCCTAAGGGGTTTTCTCAGCAGTATGGTATGGATTATGAAGAAACCTTTGCTCCTGATGCTAAAATGACCAATATTCGGACCCTTATTGCAGTTGCGTCTGTTTGTCAGTGGTATATTTCCCAATTAAATGTTAAAAATGCATTCTTGAATGGTGATCTACAAGAAGAGGTTTATATGGTTCCTCCACCAGGTGTATCTCATAATCCACGTGTAGTTTGTAAATTGAAGAAGGCTCTCTACGGGCTTAAACAAACCCCACGTGCTTGGTTTGAGAAGTTTTCCATTGTGATTGAATCCCTTGGTTTCACCTCCAGCCCCCACGACTCTGCATTATTTGTCAAATGCTCTCATCATGATTGTATTTTGCTCTCTCTTTATGTTGATGATATGATTATTACAGGGGATGATGTTGTTGGGATTACGAATTTGAAACTTCAATTGACTAAACAGTTTGAGATGAAATCTTCGGGGCACTCAGTTTCAAAGCCTCTTATTCCCTTCCTCTTCCTCATTGGAGCTGCGTGCTTACTCTGATGCCGATTGGGCTGGTTCTCCCTCTGATAGGAAATCTACAACTGGTTTTTGTATTTTCCTAGGAGATTCTCTTATTTCTTGGAAAAGTAAGAAGCGAGCTGTTGTCTCTCGATCTTCTACTGAAGCTGAATGTCGTGCCATGACATCCACTACTGCAGAAATTGTTTGGTTGCGTTGGCTACTTGAATCCATGGATGTCTCCCTCTCTGCACCTACTACTATGTATTGTGATAATATGAGTGTCATCCAGATCACTCACAACTCAGTCTTTCATGAACGCACCAAGCACATTGAGATTGATTGTCATTTCACTAGACATCATTTTCAGTAGGGGACTATCACCTTGCCCTTTGTGTCCTCCTCCATGCAGCTTGTTGACCTGTTTACTAAGTCTCATTCTGCTAGGCGTTTTCGTTTCTTCATTGGCAAACTCCCGATGCTTCCTGTTCCTGTTGATGCATCGTGAGTTTGAGGGGGGATGTTAGATATATGACGTTATTTTATTATTTAGGTTTTATGGGTAGTATAGTCTTTTACTCTTGACCTATTTATACTTTGCTTTCTCTCTTATTGTAACATTCTTAGACTATTGTTTGCCTCGAATGAAACCCTAGCACATCTTTCTCTTATGCTCTCTCTTCATCTTTTCTATTTTTCTTAACAGAAGGGTCCAAGATTCGAATCCTGGTAAGAAATTAATTTAATTTACTAACATTATTAACAACAACTAACATTTATTTAAAAAATATCAATAAAAATTGAGAGAGACCAAAATTACTTTAGTTAATTTTTAAGTAGAGAATCTTGATTAGTTGGTAAAAGTTTAAAGGGACCAAAATTGCGCATATGTATAACTGCAGAGAAAAAATGCAATTAAGCTAAAAGAAATTGTAGAATAAAAACGAAACTATGACATGCACTAGAAAACAAGAATTGGTACAGATAAGTGAGTGAAGGAGGGTATCTGTGACAGAAATCCTAAGATATGTCGTTTCTCAAGAGAGCATAGTTGCATTGCATATGCATAAATGTTTGATGTCGTTTTATGTTTATTTGATTTCACAGATTATAACCCTATAATGCATAGAGTTGGATTAGAAGCGATGCCAGAACAAACAACAGATGGTTTCCACGTGATGCGGGCCTTTTGGAAGGGAGTACGGGAATGGGACTGTCATTGTCCTTACTTGTGGCGGCTGTGCCTAGCTAATTTCCTCCAACAAAAACCAAACTATTATGAAGAGAAATTGAGAAGTGGTCTTTGTGATAAGGAGTCTTATAAGCAATAGTTTTTCTAATATTCTTGGAGTGTGACCATATGATTTAGTGTACTCGCATGAATTTTGACCAATAAAATAGAGTGTTAGAAAGAGAATGTTGCTAGTATTTCTTTTTGTGATTTCATAGTACAAAAGGATATTATGGTGATGCAACTCTCTCAGCGGAGTTTTTCCTATCACATAACTCGAACCAAAACAATCAAACATGTATCACTTGAACCAACTACTAATTGACCTTATACGTATAATAATGAGTAAACTTTCTTATTCATTTTAAATACAGACATTAACTAATACTCCTGGTTCTAAATAAAAAAGAATAAATCAGTAGCAATCATCTAAATTACCTTAACTACTCCAAGATAAGATCAAGATATTATAAGATACTCTAAGATAAGATCATGATATAAGGTATGATTTTCATATTCTAACACTCCCACTCAAACTTAAGTTACCTTAGCTTTAAGCGTTTTACAAATATACTCTTTAGAAAAAACAAAGAAAAAAAAACTAATTCAGTAGCCCTGCCTTCGGCAACCCCTCCTTACAGTTAGGGTAACTACTTCGGGCATCGCCACCTTAAAGAGTGCATTTCTATTGTCATTTCCACCATTGTCATTCAAAGAAGAAGAAGGGAAACCAGTGTCGATCTCGCTACCATTGGCCATTGTAAGGAGAACTTAGGCAGTTAAGTTTGTTGAGTCTGTTAGTGAATCAGTTATGGTTCAGTTAGAATTAGTTAGGGTTTGTTATTCATTCAGTTGAGTTATTCACACTATATAAGTTAGTCATGTAATTGATGTAACCACCATTCAATTCATTCAATACAATTCATTCTCTCTCTAACTGATTCTCTCTCTAACTCTCTCTCTCTCTCTGAATCTCTGATACCTTTCATGGTATCAGAGCAAGGTTCAGATCCATGGATTCCGCTGTGCAAACCACCGCTGTGCAAACCTTTGCTCATGTATTCTCAATCAAGCTCAACGATGAGAACTATCTACCATGGCGCCAGCAAGTACTGGCAACAGTGAAAGGCTTCAAGCTTCTAAAGCACTTCAATCAAGATGAGATTCCAGCTAAGTATGCAACGGATGAAGATGAAGCTGCAGATCGATCAACTGCAGCATATGAACTGTGGGAGCAGCAAGATTCTCTTCTTCTCTCGTGGCTTCTCTCGTCGATGTCGAGTGCGCTAGGAAATCGCATGGTTGGATGCAATTTCTCTCATCAGGTTTGGTCAAGACTTGAATCTTTCTTTTCTTCTCGAACTACTGCAAAAATCAAGCAATTTAAGCATCAATTGAGAAATACGAAGAAAGACGGCTCAGCTTCTGCTTATTTGCTTCAAATCAAGAAGACGGTTGATTCTTTATCTGCTGTTGGATCACCGATTTCTGAATCTGATCATGTTGATGCAATTTTGGATGGTCTTAGTGAGGATTATGACTCGTTTGTTGTTGCTGTTACTTCTAGAAAGGATAGTTATACTGTTGATGACCTAGAAGCCTTGTTGATGGCCCAGGAAGATCGAATCGAAAAGCACAAGAAATTTGATGGTTCTGGTACACAAGCACTTATGGCACAAAATCAGAGTTCCAATTCTCAGCACTCTAATTCTGGCAGAGGAAGAGGACGTTCTGGTGGCTATCAAGGTCAGGGATCTGGTGGTTACCAAGGTCTTGGTGGCTATCAAGGTCACAGAGGAGGTCGTTATGGTGATAGAGGACGCTATTCTGGTGGCAGATCCTCTGGCAGAGGTGGAAGATATGACAATCGTCCTGACAATCGGCCTCGCTGTCAACTTTGTGGCAAACCAGGTCATCTTGCTTGGGAATGCTGGCATCGATTTGATCAGAATTTACCAAATCCACAGTCTTCTTCTCATTCGCAGCATTCACGAATGAATGATTCCTCACCTCAGGCTTATTACACTTCTGTGGAAGACTCTCAGCATGCTGTTGCTACACCTTCAACCTTGCTTGATCCAGTATGGTATCCTGATTCTGGCGCAACAAATCACATGACTTCTGATCTTAGCAATTTGCATCACAAGGTTCCTTACACTGGTCATGAAATGGTTCAATTTGGCAATGGTGCAGGTAAACCTATTAAGCATGTTGGCAATACATCTTTTCGATCTTCTTCTACTTCTTTTCCTCTTGTTTTGAATAATTTGCTTCATGTTCCTGGTGTGTGCAAAAATCTGTTGAGTGTTTCACAATTCTGTAAGCAGAATAATGTTTTCTTTGAATTTCACTCTGACTCTTGTCTTGTGAAATCTCAGGAAACCGAGGAGACTCTTCTCCAAGGAACACTTAGGAATGGTCTATATGCTTTTGACAACCTTCTTCACAAAGTGAAATTGCATTCTGCATCAACACCTTCAGTTTCTGCATTATTTTCTTCTTCATGTCCTGCATCTGCTTTGTCTGTTTCTGTTTTTCCTTCAAATAAATGTACTCAGGCTGATTTAGATTTTAAACTGTGGCATGCTCGGTTAGGACATGCTTCACAGAAGATTGTAAGCCATGTACTCAAGCAATGTAATCCTTCTTTGTCATTGAATAAAATCAGTGTTGTTTGTGAATCGTGTTGTTTGGCAAAGTCTCATCAATTACCTTTTCATTCTTCTCTTTCTGTTTACCATAAGCCTCTTGAATTAGTTTATTCTAATATTTGGGGGCCTTCCCCAATGCCTTCTAGGACTGGTGAGAGATATTATATAGTCTTTGTGGATGCATTCTCTAAGTATAGCTGGTTGTTTTTACTGCATCGTAAGTCAAAAGCTCTTGCAGCTTTTCAAAGTTTTAAAACTCTTGCTGAAAATCAGTTTGATGTCAAGGTTAAAGCTCTCCAAACAGATAATGCCAAAGAGTATCTAGCCTTTAAACCTTTTCTCACTCAGTGTGGTATTCAACATAGATTAACTTGCCCTTATGTCCATCAGCAAAATGGACGAGTTGAGCGGAAGCATAGGCATATTACTGAAACTGGTTTAGCTTTATTAGCTCATGCTCATATGCCTTCAACCTTTTGGGGTGATGCTTTTGAAACTGCAGCCTACCTTATTAATCAATTGCCTACACCAACTCTTGATTTATCTACCCCTTTGCAAAAGCTATATGATAAGAAACCAGATTATTCATTTTTTAAGTGTTTTGGCTGCCTATGTTATCCTCATACTAGGCCTTATAATACTCATAAGTTGGCTTTTAGGTCAGCTCCTTGTACTTTCTTAGGGTATAGTCCCATGCACAAAGGCTATAAATGTCTCACCACTGAAGGAAAGGTCATTATTACACGCAATGTTTTGTTTGATGAGACTGTTTCTCCTTTTCAGTTTCAAACATCAAAATCGTCATCTTATATATTGTTAGACTCTTCTCTACCTACAACTTCTGTTATTCCTCTCTTGCCTATTTCCAATGCTTCTCCCAATGTAATGCCACATGCTAATAGTGTTATGCCTACTGTTGCTACTAATGGTTCTGCACCTGTTGGGCAAACCACTGTTTCTGATTTTTCTCAACCAGCACAGAATTCTGGTGTTGTTCATGCTTCAGCACAACCTACTGAGCCTCCAGTGCCTCCCTCCTCTAATGTTCACTCTATGACTACCCGAGCTAAAGCAGGAATTCACCGACCAAAGGCTTATGCGGCATCCACTGCTCTTTCATCTATTCCTACATCAGCAAAGCAAGCTCTTTCCATTCCTCACTGGCATCAAGCTATGCAGGAGGAATATCAAGCCTTGATGAATAATAACACCTGGGAATTGGTTCCACTTCCCCATGGAAGGGATGCTATTGGGTGTAAATGGGTTTTCCGCACAAAGTATAACTCTGATGGTTCCATTAACAAGCATAAGGCTCGTCTGGTTGCAAAAGGATTTCATCAAACCGAGGGGTATGATTATACTGAGACATTCAGTCCAGTTGTTAAGCCTACCACCATACGAACAGTTTTGTCTCTAGCCCTTATGCATCAGTGGCCTATTCGACAATTTGATTTTAATAATGCATTCTTGAATGGGGAGCATGTTGAGGAGGTGTTTATGCAGCAACCTCCTGGATTCTCAAAGGGTTCTTCTCATTTAGTTTGCAAGCTAAAGAAGGCACTCTATGGCCTTAAACAAGCTCCACGTGCTTGGTTTGACAAACTCAGTTCTACATTGGCTCGTTTTGGTTTTCAAGCAGCTAAGTGTGATACTTCTTTATTTTGCAAGTTCACTAAATCAGAAACTCTCTATATTTTGGGGTATGTTGATGATATTATCATCACTGGCTCCTCTTCTACTGCAATTTCTTCTCTTATTGCTGATCTGAATGCAGTTTTTCCATTAAAAGACCTTGGTTCTTTGCACTACTTTCTTGGGATTGAAGCTACCCGCACTAAGGATGGAGGCTTGATTCTTAGTCAGACAAAATACATTAATGATTTGCTGATAAAAGCTAAAATGGACAGTAGCAACCCTTCTCCAACACCTATGACTTCTGGGCTAAAACTCTCAGCTAATTCTGGTGCTTTGTTTCCAAATCCTTCGCTGTATCGTTCAGTTGTTGGTGCTCTCCAATATGTGACTATCACCAGACCAGAGATTGCATTCCCTGTTAACAAGGTGTGTCAATTTATGCATTCACCTTTGGAACCTCATTGGCAAGCCGTCAAGCGTATTCTCCGCTATCTTCATGGTACTACAACACATGGTCTTTATCTTAGGCGTCCGTCGTCTATGTCCATTACTGCCTTTGCTGATTCTGATTGGGGTTCAGACCCGGATGATCGTCGCTCCACTTCTGGAATGTGTATCTACATTGGTGGCAATTTTGTATCTTGGGCAGCAAAGAAGCAAACTGTTGTAGCTCGCTCAAGCACAGAGGCTGAGTATCGCAGCTTAGCCTTGGTTATCACTGAGATTATGTGGCTTCGATCTCTTCTATCTGAGCTTCGGGTTCCTGCCCCCCCATCCTCTCTTATATACTGTGATAATCTCAGTGCTGTTCACCTTGCTGCAAATCCCATTCTTCATACAAAGACTAAGCACTTTGCTCTGTTTCTTCACTTTGTTCGAGAGCGTGTGGCTGATAAACAAGTGACTGTTGTGCATATTCCAGCACCATCTCAAATAGCTGACATTTTCACTAAACCTGTTTCCTCTACTTTGTTTCATTGTTTTAAGACAAAACTCAGAGTTTTGGCTAAGCCTACACCTGAGTTTGCAGGGGAGTGTAAGGAGAACTTAGGCAGTTAAGTTTGTTGAGTCTGTTAGTGAATCAGTTATGGTTCAGTTAGAATTAGTTAGGGTTTGTTATTCATTCAGTTGAGCTATTCACACTATATAAGTTAGTCATGTAATTGATGTAACCACCATTCAATTCATTCAATACAATTCATTCTCTCTCTAACTGATTCTCTCTCTAACTCTCTCTCTCTCTGAATCTCTGATACCTTTCAACCATTGTTGTTGCCAAAGAGAAGAGTAGAATCCAAATGGGAAAATGAGAAATCAATGCCATTTCCAAAGAAAAGAGAAGTAATGAAGAGATACCATTGTTATTGCCATTGGCATAGAGAGGAAGAACAACCAAAGGGGAAAGAAGAAGAAGCGCCGAACAAATCCCTCAGACTCAATCATCACCATAAATGGTCAAACAATGCAAATCCTTCTGACTTCATTGTCAAACTAGAGGGCCAAGTAACACAATCTCGCAGACTTCATTGTCACATGAGTGCCAAAAAATGTAAATTCCTCATGTTGTATCCTCACACCCGATGCCAAACAACACAATCCCTCAGACTCCATCGTCACAACAGAGGGCCATAGATCGATCACATTGTAATTGCCAAATTATGCTAAAGATAAGGAAGAAGAACCAATCATACTCATGCTCACCGTCATGGTTTGCCAAAGAGGAAGAAGAGAAGCTTATCATACTCATGCCCATCGTCATGATATGCCAGAGATGAAGAAGAATGATTTTTTCTTTTTTGATAAGCTATACGAAATATATTGAAGTGAAGTACAAGGGTACTTCAACCCAATACAGAATGAGAATAGGAGGAAAGGAAGAATGATGGCAAAGGTCATGGAGGATGATACTGCTCTAATACCATGTTAAAACTGAAAGAAATATGAATAATTGATTTTTTATAGGGGAAAATACAAACTTATATTTATAATAATGAGTAGAACACTAGTTCCGGTTAAATGAGGAAACTAAAAAAATACTCTTTATCACAATTAAATAAGAAAAAAATCAGTAATAATCTAAATTAACTTAATTACTCTATAACAAGACCAAGATATTATCAGATATTCTATGATATAATCAAGATATAAGATATCGTTTTCATATTTTAACAAATATAACCACATTTCTATATATCTTGTACTTATAATAATTTAACTAAGATATATCACTATGAAAACATATTAATGGTTAAAGTAGAATGAAACATTAATTACTACCCTTATACATCCTCTTTTACGGTTATGATTTTTTTTTAACAATTTTTAAGTGGGTGTATGAGAGTAATATATATGTACATCTTAGTAAGAGTTGTTATGAAAATGTGAATAAAAATAGTCTCAGCTAATTTCATTGATTGTTTTCTTACTTAGATGGCCGGTGTGGAATCTCCAAAGAGTGGTCTCATTATTGTGGGATCGCTATTTGTAGTCTTTTATATATTCTTAAAATATTGGCTTAATTGCACATTTGGTCCCCACATATATGTTTCTCACGATTCTGGTCTCCAACAAAAATCAATTGCATTACGCATCCCCGACGAATACCTCCTTTTGCATAATTGGTTTTCCGTCTAAAACTTAACGGTTTATTGATGAAGTGGCTTTTTTAATTTATATTTTAATTGAAAAATAATTTTTATTAAAGAACAAATCAAGAAATAATAAAAAAAAACATTTATGATGGAGATGAATTGCGGAAACCTCCCACTTTCCAGATTGCTATGGAGATTGCTAATGCAATTCATTTCCCAGATTAAGCCTAAATTAAACCAAATTTGGAAGATGGAGATTGCAATTCATTTTCCAGATTGCAAGAGATTGCTATGGAATTGCATTGAATAAAATGATTTAGAAAATTCACTCCCTCCACCAATCACCAATCCAGTAACCCAAAAACCCCTCTCCCAACATCAACCCAGAAAGCAACAACCGGTAACCTGTAAGACCCAGGATTTTAGAATTAAATAAATAATTAATTTTCAACTCACGCATAGGATTTTGTGTCAGCGTGAGGGGAACTTGACTTGTGTTTAATGTTTTGATTAGCGTTATGGAGAAGAAAGTTCAGGAAATGACTAAGAATAGTACTATAATCACTATAGGTTATAGAACGAGCTTTATTCACTTTCGCCTAGGGCGAAAGCGTTAGTAAAAGGCTAATCCGCTCATAAAGCACTGTAGAAGCGGAATCCAAAAATATTCAGAGGATTATAAGAATTTCTCTTATTCCTTTCCCTGACGAGTGTTTCGACACGAAACCCTGGAATGTACGAACGTCCGATTCTAATTCTCGGAAGTTTGCTGAAACCAAAACCCTGATACCTCAAGAAACCTAGAATAAACGGTTGATGAAGACTTTTTCTATTCGGAGCTTCAAACAAAGATTCCACACGCGTACACCCATTTCTTTCAATGTTTCCAATCTTTCTTCAGAAAGAAGTTTTCTCATCCGACATCAACTGCAAAAAGTAGTTTTTCGGGTAAAATAGATTTACACCGACTTTGGATCGTTTGTCTTAATTCCAAGAAACCTATTTTGAGTTATGGAATTCTGTCGCCATAACCTATCTTAGAATTCACAGAGGATGGCACAGGAGAAATCGGAATCGCGAAATTTTCATTTTTCCGCATTTTCCATTTTCTATAAATAGCTTGAAAAATGAAAAAAAAAAAAAACAAAAATCTCACCAACACACACACCCAAACCCGCGACCAAGGAGGAAGGAGGAGGAGAAGAGTTTTTCGCCGATTCTTGCCTGATCGTCCCACTGTTCGTTGCTACGCGTAGGCCTCGAGGTACTGTTGCTTTTCCTTACCTCTGATCGTAAATTCTGTCGCTTTTCTCTATGTCTTTCTGTGCTCAAAGTTTGAGCTTTTTGTAAAACTGTCCAAATAACTTGATTTCTCTGTCTAAACTTATTCCCTGCGTGCCCCTGAGCATGTTTAGCGGATTACATTTCGCCGAATCTTGTCGTATCGCCGTCGAATTTCAATTCTGCTTGAAATACCCATTTTTGGCTAAAGTTTCATCCTTTGGGCTTAAAACCCTCGACTGAGCTTAGCGTTAGTAGGATTAGTCGTCATAATCGTCGTTGGTATCGACCCCATCTAATTTGTTTTTCGAAATTCTGATTTTGAGTTTTCGAGCTAAAAATATTGACCAAAATACCCCTGCGACAGTTTTCGACCCGATAATTTTTCTGAGAGTTTCCCTGGCCTAGATATCGCCTAAGAATACCTAGGAATTGATTTAGATCGAAGAAAAAGTTCGGAAACCCTATTTTTGAGAGTGGCCGAAACCTATTTGTTAGGGTACCGTGTCCAAAAGTAATTTTTGGGTCTCTATGACCTGAGCCATTACGTAGCTCTTTCGATTGTCGAAAGTTTGGCTCCGGTTTCGTGTCATTCCGAGTTCTGTAGCTCGAGTTATGCTCGTTTAAGCGAACGAAGTCTCCGTTGTCAATTTGTGCTTAAATAGGAACTCTGAAGCTTTAAAAGCTTTCTTTACGATTTCGATTAGTGTTATTAGATAGTGTTGTTTCTAGTGAGGCTGTGTTGATGATTGTGTTTCCTTGTTCTAGGTTCACAACTTTCATGCCCAACTTCTACTCACGAAGGTAAGGGTAACTCAGTTTTAGCGTGTCCTTGAGTCTTGCCTGCTTTTATCGCACTGCATGCGTTTGAGATGAAGATGTTTATATTGATTGGCATTGGATTATGATTATTATGCTTGCAATGTTGTATGCTTGCTTATGTTGACTGTTTATGAGGCTTGTGCCAAATGTTTTTTGAAGGCTCCGGCCGAGTAAACTTATTGAGACGTGTGTCTCCGTTTTCTGAGAGCCTTCGGCCGTTTACTGATTTCTGTCATTACTGCTTTCTAGTGGATTGGACATGGTTATGTTTTACAGCACTGAATTATTATTTCATCGCTCAGTAGAGCTTGATGTGTTTGTGCGAATGTTGTGATTATGAATAACATGTAGTTACTCTGAATTGACTATTGGATTGGGAGTTGTTGTCTGACTTGGCATATAAGGCTTAAGTAGAAAGTGGCGATCAGGAGGTGTGGTCCTATGATTGTCCCGTCTTGTGAGACGTCATAAGTGGCGATGAGGAGGTGTGGTCCTATCATTTTCCCGTCCTTTGTGACGCTAAGTGGCGATCAGGAGGTGTGGTCCTATGATTGTCCCGTCTTGTGAGACGCTATAAGTGGCGATGAGGAGGTGTGGTCCTATGATTGTCCCGTCTTGTGAGACGGCATAAGTGGCGATGAGGAGGTGTGGTCCTATCATTGTCCCGTCTTGAGAGACGATATTGATCGATCCATTTTGTTAGCAGCATATAGTTGCATTATAGGAAACTAACACCTGACCCTATGTTGTTGGATTCTAGTTATTGGTTTATTGATATCTGATTTGATGTTATATTGTTGAGGTTATTATTATCTGAGTTAATCTATGTGTAAGTTGTTGATATATGAGTTGAGTTATGTTGCTAGTTATTTACCATGCCATGTAATTAAATTTGAACAGCATGATTTTCCCTTTTATACATGGTAATTGCATGGAGTTAACCCTTTATATTTGCTACTTGTTGTTTGGGCGCTTAACGCTATTAGGCGATGGAGATCCTTCCGCCGAGGCTTAGCTGCTCGAGTTGGAGATCGAGTTGTAAGCGGTGGAGTAGAGGTGTGAGAAGCAACTTTGCTTCTCTTCTTGTGGATTATGTTTGAGTCTCTCTTTCTATATGAGAACCCTGTTATTAAAGCCTTGCTTCCGCCACTTTTAAAGTGCGCATGTTTATTCTGAACCTTACTTATGGTGTTGTAAACTATTATTACTATATATCGGGAAACAGGTTATTTAAATAAAGTTATCATGTGTTTCCAATCCTATGGTATTCATTTTCAATTTCAAAAAAATACCCTTGGATTTTAGGGATTGCAGAATAGTCCTTAGACTTTGTTAGGTTACTAATGTGATTCCTCAGTTGAGAAATTGGGGCGTTACATAACCCCTCCCCCCACACCAACCCAGAAAATAAACTTCTTCCATGATCATGCTTGAGATGAATCCTCAAAAACGACGTCTTCTAGTCCTGCTTCTGCTTCCGCTTCTCCTCCTCTTCCATTTCCCCTCTCTCTGCAAAACCCAGAATCACAAATCGCACCGCGCCACTAGATCGAAAGATGCAAGTACCAGATCTGAGCTTTATCGCTTCAAAGGTAGAAGCTTTGTTCAAAGGGGTTTTGATCCTGGGTTTTGTTCAAAGATTTGTCTCCATCTGAAGCCCTCTTTCTCCTCGCTAAATCGTTGGATCTGAATAGTGATGACATCAAAGCAAGAACCTCATGCGGATGTTGGTCAGAAACCCAATTAATGTGCGTGAAGAAGGATCAACGATGGGAGTGGTGGTGCTGGCTTGGGTTGTGGATCATATCAGAAGCAAAGGGTCCATTGGTGGTGAAGATGGAGATGAAGTATTTGTTGTGGAAGAAGAAAGAATCTAAAGTAGGGGCATGGTGGGTGAAAAGAAGAAGAAGAAGAAGAATCCGAAGCAACAGAGGCACAGTGGAAGTGAAAGGGAATAAGAAGAATATATATGGATATTTAGAACTTTAGATTTTTGGCTTTTGATTATTAAGATCAAGTTGTTGGCAAAATGATTAGGATTGAGGTTCTAGATCTTGGTTTATTAATTTGAGTACTGAAAAAAAAGATGATGATGGGATGGAGAAGATGAAGATGTTAGTGAGATGATAAAGGAGATGAAGATGTTTTGATATCCTGGGTTTAACTTCACCATGTTTTTTTTTCTCTTATTTCTGAGTTTGTTCTTTAATAAAAATTACTTTTCAATTAGAATATAAATTTAAAAAGGCTAGGTCAGCAAAAAACGTTAAGTTTTAGACGGAAAACCAAATATGCAAACAGAGGTATTTGTCGGGGACGCGTAATGCAATTGATTTTTGTTGGGAACCAGAATCATGAGAAACGTATATGTGGGGGAACAAATGTGCAATTAAGCCTAAAATTTTAAAAACAATTACTTTGAAGTCAATAAAGTAAAAAGTAATGAGGGAAGACGATATTTTGCAAATAAAGAATAACAATCAGGGCTAGTGAAGGTAGTGAAGTCGTAATTGAAGGTGCATCTTAATGTCTTTCATATCGAAGTATGCAAATGAAAAAATAAATTGGACAAATTGCGAGGGATCAAATAAACTCAACATTGATTCCCTGAAAGCAAAGGCATATGAGATTGCTAAATGTTTGAGAGTTGCTCTATTCAATCCTTATCCTTCCACTTGTTGCTGGATATCTCGTTCAACAAGAGAATCATTCATGATGAAGAGGATGATCTTTGAAAAGAGCCTTGCCTCCTTAAAGGAGTCTGGATCGCCAACACCTCCCTTACAACCAGTGACCGATCAACGCCACACACCCTTCTCTCCTTCACGCCCATACATCTATAATAAGATTTCTGAAAATAAAACCTCGTTTCAAAATCTAGATGTTTCACGCCGGAGCCCCAAGTGGCAGACCCGGTAGCATATCTTCCCGAGTAAATTTTTCCAGCGACACAGACAGAATGCCACTCCACCATGCACCCTGGTGCCATCAAGGGCTTTAATGGTTGAAGAAGCGTTCTTCCCAAACAGAAATCGAAGGAATCCAAAGCGAAAAAAAAATCCCCCAAGCCTGTTCTTCTGTTGAATAAACACATTTTAAATCTCGTCATGTTTCTCGAACAACTCTTGGATTTAATGTAACTGTCTCATTTTTTGGATTTAGAATTCATTTGTTCATTAAAGGCCTATGGACATAAATACTTTTAAATAGGTTCTAAATGCTTGTGGTCATAAATACTTTTAAATAAGTTGAACTCTTTACAAGAATAAGGTCCACACAGCTTATAGCTTGTATGAGCTCTCTTAAAACCTTAGATAAGTGTTCTTCTAATAAAGCCTTGATGGGGAGTGAAGGGTAGTCCAGAAAAACCTAAGGCACATGTGATTTGAACTTTCCCAATTATATGCTATGTTTTGTTGTTTTTCCACCTATGTGTGACTTTTTCTACTTTCAACAATAACATTAGTGATTAAAATTAAGCATGGAAACAAAACTGTGAGAAATGAAATTTACCCAAAAATATGATCCAGGCAGTCCTTGTAGTCTTGTACCAAACTCTCAAGCGTGATGGACTTACATGAGGACTACCTTTCAGAGTGCTGACACAAATTGCATTTGCATATCGTACCCAAGACCCAAGATGGTGTTTCTCTTGTGATGTGAGATGTGACAAAAGCAGAGAAAACAGAACATAGGATAAGAAAAATTTGGATGAGATAAATTAGTACTTAAATGGGGACCCCGAGAGATCCTTTTATTTACCATCTTTGATTTGTTTTACATTTTCATTTTATTCCTTAAGAGTATAATGATTAAAATATCATGAGAAGAATGTTGCAGCATCTCAAGACAGTAATGAGTATTCCCTTGCATTGTAAAACATACAAGCCTCCAAAGTCCAGGTATGAAAATTCACAACAATAGAACCAAAAAACAACTGCTTCCAGTTGCAGAATATTTATGCATGAGTTACAATATAGATCTCTGCCAATTCTCAATGGATTTTAGCTCCTTATTGCTCCGAATCATTCAAATTTGTGGGCCAGTTGATTTTTTGTTTGTATTTGCTGGGTTTTAACCTTACCCTCAAATAGTTCCAAGACCAACAAAGATAGAGAAAGTCTATTGGCTGATGCATGAGAGTTTTGTGAGGTATGATTTAGAAGCTATAAGCATCACTATATTTTATTAACTTAACTGCTAATCAGGATTCATTAGGTGTTAAACCTTATTTTCTTGGAATGAATCAAACAACTGTGGCATAAAAATAATTCTGGAAATTCAAAACTAGGAATATGCAGAGGTTCTAAAATGTGGAATCTCAGTTGTAAGCAATTGTTTACATTCGAAACTGTCTTTTGCTTGTAGTAGTGAAGGATTACATGGAAACTTGTTCTAATTATTATTTACATACAAGTTGATCAAATAGTTCAATATAAGAAAATTATTTGTAAATATTCGTATAAATAATGCATACATTTAGAGCGAGAAAGAAATAGAAGTGAAGTAAGCAACTGATGTGATATATATATAACAAATATGATAATAAAAGAGATAAAGCGAAAACATTAATAATTTGTATGCCACAAGTAGGTACTATTTCATACGGTTACCTTTGTGGCGGTTTTGACCCCACAAAAATGATCAAAATAGTCTCTAGATTTGTGAAGGATTACATGAAAGCTGTATTATAATTATTTCCATACAAATTGATCAAATAGTTTAATATGATAATTTTTTTAGTAAAGACCCGATTCGCATAGTGTAGATATTCTGAGTGAAAAAGTAAAGAAGAGCAAGCAGATGTAATATATGACGTACGTGATAATAATAGATAGATAAAGAGAAAATATTAATGATTGTGTCCCACTAAATAATACATATCATCTCATACACCCATTTATGTGCGGTTTTTTACTACCACAAAAGTTTATTAGAGTGATATGTATTATTTAGTGTTCATACATGTATAAGAGGTAAAGAAAAAAATGAAGTGTATATAGATTCTGCACTATTTAGGTGTCTATTTATTATTACCGTAAATATATTTAATATCACTGTGTACCTAGGATTATGTTAAATTATTGAGTTATAGTATATTAACACTTCACTTTTTCTTTCATCTCATTTTCATTTACTTTCTCCTCCTATCTCTTATTTTTGGGTTAAATATGTTTTCAGCCGCTCTAAAATAGGGTTGTATTGTATTTTGTCACTAAAAAAGAAATAATAACTTTCAGTCCCCAAACATTAATCAAAAAGTGGAAGTTAGTCCTTGCGGTGTATTTTGTGGCGGTTTAAATGGTCTCTAATGTATTTTGTGGCGGTTAAAAACCCTAACTAATGTACAAAAATCATCACAAAAAGAACCGTAGGGACTAATTTCACATATTTTATGAATATTGGGACTAAAAGCTATGCATTTTTTTGGAAGGATCAAATCCACTTCACCTTTATTTTACAAGGATTAATAACATATTTAATCTTTTTTTCATATCATATCACTTATCATATTTATCATTTTTCTCTCTTTTTAACTCTCCTAATCTCAGTGAATTTTAGTGCGAATGAACTTCTATGCTAAATCACTTCATGAGTAATTTAAACAACCATGTTTACATAGACATGGGATATTTATTTTATTCATGTGACTCCCCCAAGTAGTTTTATTAGTAAATATAGGTAACATACAATTTTTGGTGGATATTCATTAAACATACATTTGTATTAGGATTTTATTCTCAATTATAATTCTTTGTGATTGTTTTAAATTGCCACAAAACATTGTATGCGTTAAAAAACTTCCACAAAAACGTATGCCTAATGAATGTGCACAAAAAGATATCTAAGTACTATATATATCTTACAGAATGAGTGTACGGAGGAATAGTTTAGCTAGTGACTTTCATTTACTATTTTCATTTCTTATTTATTCATTCATTCTGATTCTAGTGACAGGAACGAATAATGGGAAAAAAGTATTTGGCTACTACCTCTTTGAAGCATACAAGAGGTGAATACAATAATCTAAAGGTGAAGAATTATGGAATTTCTTATGGATTATTGAATGGTATTAACTATATCGTAGTCATAATCAAGAGGCAATTAAAGGTTAAATTTTATTATCATGTTGATTTAATGATAAAAGCACGGACAAATAAAACAACACTAACGATGGAGTGTGAGTCATCGGCTTTCTCTCCCATGGGAGGAGGCAGCCCGAAGCCGCCGGATGACGGCACCCAAGCCCAGCGTACATCATTCAAGGATAAGCTCATGGGGGGACAACCTGTCCCTCCTCCTCAGCAGTTTGAGGACCTGATTGATAAGGGTACAATGAAGGTGATCTATGTCAATGACAATCCACTATTGCCTAAAATAGTGGTGGAACGGGAGGTGATTGAAAGCATGTGTTCTCCATGGGAGAACTCACTAGTGATTACACTACTGGGAAAGAAGCTGGGTTACAGAACAATGAAGGCCAAATTAACAAGTTTATGGAGGCCTGCAGGAGAGTTTGATCTCATGGATGTGGACAATGGCTTCTACATGGTCAAATTCGATAGAGAGGCAGATAAAGAAAAAGTCATGGGAGGAGGGCCATGGATGGTCTTTGATCACTACCTGGCGGTTTCCACATGGAGCCCGGAATTCATCTCCCCGGCAGCGCGAGTTAAGAAAACGTTAGCTTGGATTCGAATTCCTGGGTTGAATGTGGTGTTCTACAATGAGAGCTATCTACTATCAGCGGCTCGAGCCATTGGCAAACCAGTTAAACTGGATAGGAGCACACTCAAGGCGGAGAGAGGCAGATTTGCTAGAATTTGTGTTGAGCTTGACCTGAACAAGCCGGTGGTGGGTAAAATCTGCCTAGAGGACTACTGGTACAACATTGAATACGAGGGCCTCCATGTGATCTGCACGCGTTGTGGATGCTATGGCCATAGAAGCAGGGAATGCAGTGGCCCGGCAACACCAGCAGGAAAACCTACGCCGGCGCCGGCTGCAGCCGGGGCAGTGGAGGCTCAGAAGGCCACAGGGACGGCGGATGAGATGATGGGGTCAATGGACGTCCAAATTGATGACCAGCCGTTACAAGAGAAGGCAGTTACGGACTCCGGAATTATTGAGGATACAGGCATTCATGAGGCAATTCAAACGGAGAAACAGGCTCTGAATGGCAATGATGAGCAAGAGGTGGAGCCCTTGGGTACGTGGATGACGGTTACGAGGAAAAAGAAAAATCAGAAAAAGCCAACGACCCAGGTATCCAACATGGCGGCAGGGAATATTCCTGGGAGATAAAAAAATAACGCACAACCTAGGAATAAAGAAGGTGGGGCCGCGGCCAAAGGAACACATGGCAAACAAAACGGCAACCAAGGCAGGAAAGGACAAGGAAAGGAGCAAATTAAAGAGGGAATAGTCAAAGATTCCAAGGGAAAAGGCAATGGAATTCAAGACACCAATGATGAGAAATTAAAGACCAATGATGAGCAGTCAAGGACCAATGATGAGGGGAAGAAAACAAGGGACGTTGGCAATGCTATTGCAATCTTGTCTCCTGGAGTTTTTCAATTCCAATCAATTGGTGGGCCCAGTGACCAAACATTAGGATTTAACAAAAAACGCAGATTCCGAGGGGAAGATTGGGACCGTGGAGGACAAGGTTTTAATGTTGAATCCAATCAGGGTCCAAGTACCATAAATGTCTCTAATGAACGGCATGCAGATGCAATGGTAGTGTTTGATGATAACACTAAGAACCAGCTATTACTGGAAGGAGCTGAGCCAGGGCTCGTGCAGATTTCAAATGCAATTGTCATTAATGACTGATTGGTCCTTTGTCTATGGGGCCAAGGGGACAACCCCTAATTTTCCAAACATTGTTTTAATGATTGGTTTTGATGATTTCAAAATAGTATCTTGGAATGTGAGAGGTGCTTTACATGAGCATGGGAAACTTGCTATGCGAGACATTGTTCGTAGCAAAAAGCCAGATGTGGTTATCCTGTTAGAAACCAAATGCCAGTTCAGGAGAGCAAATAGATTCTGGTCCTCTCTTGGCTTTGCTCCTATCTTCATTGAGGAGGCCAGGGGCTTCAGTGGTGGGATCTGGGTGCTAGCTAACAAAGGCTCTAATATGAACTTCAGAGTCATTGACACCTATCAACAAGTAGTGACCTTTGAGATTTGGAAAGCAAATTTCTCATGGGTTTGCAGTGCTGTGTATGCCTCACCTATTCCGGTTCAGAGAGAAGGTTTGTGGGATCACCTTCTTCTCCTTCGTAGCTTGTCTAGCCTTCCTTGGCTGCTCTTAGGAGACTTTAATGAAATTCTTCTGCCTTCTGAAGTCCGGGGGGGTGAATTCATTCCTAGTAGAGCTGATCACTTTGCGTCTATCCTTGAAAGGTGTAACCTCATGGACCTGGGTTCTGTGGGCCGTAAGTTCACATGGTTCAGAAAGGTTCAAAATAGATTAACCGTGTCCAAGCGGTTGGACAGAGCGTTGGGAGATGTTGATTGGCGGATGGCGTTCCCTGATGCGTTTGTGGAGGTCCTTAATAGGGTGCACTCTGATCATAGTCCTCTTCTTCTTCACTGTGGGATCACCTTGTCTTCTGCTCAGGACCGGCCATTCCGCTTCCTTGCTGCCTGGGCGGAGCACTCCCAATTTGAATCAGTTGTCGAGAATGCTTGGCGGTCGGGGGAGGAGAGAATGCACCATAAGCTTGCCAGGGTCCAGAAGGCGTCTCAAGAGTTCAACAAGGAAGTCTTTGGCAACATTTTCAGAAAGAAGAGGCATATTGAAGCCCGCCTTCGTGGAGTCCAACGAGAGCTTGACTTGAGAGTCACATCGGACATGGTCCTCTTTGAGGCTGATTTGCAGCGTGATTACAGGAGTATTCTCAGGCAAGAAGAGCTCCTTTGGTACCAGAAAGCTAGAGACAATAGGGTGCGGTTTGGAGACCGTAATACGGCGTACTTCCACACCCAAACTATTGTTAGAAGAAAGAGGAATTTCATCCACCATCTTAAGTTGCAAAATGGTGAGTGGTGCTCCGAGGCGGAGGTCCTTAAGCAGGAGGTGCAGGGTTTTTTCACCAATCTTTTTGCGGCGGGCCCTCCTCTAATGGGGTCGGTCCTTACCCATACCCGCTTTCCTTGTCTTTCTGAGGCGGCGAGGGATCTTCTTGTGCAATCAGTGGGAAAAGAGGAAGTCAGAGAGGCCCTAATGAGCATGAAATCTTACACAGCTCCTGGTCCGGATGGCTTCCAGCCATTCTTTTATAAGAAATATTGGAACCATGTTGGTGACACCTTGTGGAAGATGGTGAGAGATGCATTTCAGGGCGGAGTGGTTGAGGAAGAACTCATGGAAATTCTGGTGGTCTTAATCCCAAAAGTTGATCACCCCACTACTGTCAAAGAATTCCGACCTATAAGTTTGTGCAATGTTACTTACAAGTTGATCACCAAAGTGTTGGTCAATAGGCTGCGGCCATTCCTGCATGATTTGATTGGTCCAATGCAGAACAGCTTCATCCCGGGGAGAGGAACGATGGATAATGCCGTCCTTGCTCAAGAAATTATTCATCACATGGCACACTCTACAGCTAAGAGTGGTAAGGTGGCCTTCAAAATTGATCTGGAGAAGGCATACGATAGTGTCTCCTGGGATTTCTTAAAGGAGACGTTGGAGTATTTTAGGTTCCCGGAACCCATGATCCGGCTCATTATGTGTTGTGTCTCCTCCTCTCAAATTTCAATCCTTTGGAATGGCTCGCGTCTACCAAAGTTTAAGCCGGGGAGAGGGCTTCGACAAGGAGATCCTCTATCACCTTATCTTTTTGTCCTTTGCATGGAGCGTCTATCGGTTTCTATTCAGAGCTTGGTAGATGATGGAGTGTGGAAGCCAATAAGGATATCTAGAGATGGCCCGCCAATCTCTCATCTCTTCTTTGCTGATGACGTGTTGCTTTTTTGTCAAGCTTCAAGAAATCAGGTTAATCTTCTTGCTTCCACTATGAAATCCTTTTGTGATAACTCTGGCCTCAAGATTAACGTGAGTAAATCCAAAGCTATCACTTCAAAGGGTGTTGCTGAGGATGTTAAAGCGGAGATCTCTAATATTGCTCCTATCCCCTTCGTCAACGACCTGGGTAAATACTTGGGCTTCCCTCTCAAAGGAGGTCGTGTTCAACGGAGAAGCTTTGATTTCCTCCTAGAGAATATTCAACGGAAGATGGGCTCTTGGAAGATGAACATGTTGAACCTAGCAGGAAGGGTTTGCCTTGCTAAATCAGTCATAGCCTCCATTCCAACTTATACTATGCAGGTTTTCAATCTTCCTCGCTGTGTGACAGGTCGCATCAACAAGATCACGCGTTCCTTTATTTGGGGGAGCAAGGAGGGAGCGCGAGGTTGGCATCTTGTGGGATGGGGCAAGGTAACCAGGCCCAAGAACGAAGGAGGTTTGGCTCTTCGTGATATGAACCAGGTCAACACAGCACTGCTTGGCAAAGCTATATGGAGCATCTTCCATAATCCTCAAAAGCTGTGGGTCCAAGCCCTTAAACATAAATACTTGAGTAAATCTTCTATTTTGCAGGTCCAAGCTAAGCCATCAGATTCTCATGTGTGGAAGGGGCTGCTCAAAGCTAGAGACCAGTTGAAGTCAGGCTTCCAGTATCGTTTAGGTGAGGGTAATACCTCACTGTGGTACGCTGATTGGAGCGGCAACGGAAACTTGGCAAACCAGATACCGTATGTTGACATCCACGACACCGATTTAGCCTTGAAGGACATCATCGCTGGTGGAGTGTGGAATCTTGATCGCCTCCTTACTGCCATGCCCACTGACTTCCTCCAGCAGCTGCAGCGTATAGAGCCGCGAGTTACCCAGGGGCGGCGAGATACTTGGATTTGGAAACCCAGTGACAAGGGTTGCTACACGGTCCGGGACGCTTACCTTTGGCTGAGAAACCAGGCCCAGCCGCCGGCAACAACGTCAGAGGATTGGCGCTGGATTTGGCACACGAAAATCCCAGAGAAAGTGCGTCTTTTTATCTGGTTGGTGATGCATAACTCTATTCAAGTGAACCAATATCGCTTCAAGTGCAATTTGACGGACTCACCGGCCTGCGGAAGGTGCTCAGCGATGGAGGAAGACATTATCCACTGTCTTAGAGACTGCCCACACTCTAGGGAAATTTGGAGAATGGCAGGAGCCCTGAGGTGGCCGGGTTTTCTAGCTCAAGACTACAGACATTGGGTGCGGCGTCAAGCTCAGGGGGTGCACGGCGTGAAATTCATGCTCTGCCTCTGGGGAATCTGGAAGTGGAGAAACAACATGGTTTTTGAACCATCTCCTTGGCCCCTCCAAGAAGCATGGCGGCGCATTTGCCATGAGCATGATGATACCGTAAAAGCCATGGATAGAGGCCTTCAACCGACGGAAGTAGGGTGGCTCTGCAGTAGATGGAAGCTGCCACCAACGGGTTATGTTAGTCTGTGTGTGGATGGTAGCTATCGAAGCCATGAGCATTGTATGGGGGCAGGAGGGTTGCTGCGGGATGAGCTAGGGCAGTGGGTGAGAGGTTTCCAGGCTTTCCAAGCAGGAGGGAACCCACTGTTATCAGAAGCTTGGGCCTTGAAATTAGGATTACAGATAACTTGGGATGCAGGCTTCAGAGATGTGATTTGCAATTTGGATTGTGGTGAGCTTCTAAAATCCTTGGGAGAGGTTGACAGCAGACGTTTCCTCCCTATCTTGGATGATATTATTCAGTTATTAGATAGACCGTGGAGAGTCTCTTTGAGTGCCTTCAGCCGTGATTGTAACATGCCTGCTGACTGGTTAGCCAAAAGAGGAGCTTCGAACCCAGAACTGCCTTTTTGTCTGCTAGATACTCCGCCTATGGAGCTTGAAACCCTCATTATGAGGGATCGTTTGGCTGCGTTGTAGTTGTTCTTGTTGTTGTTTTTTTCCGATGTAACAAAAAAAGAATTTGGCCAATCCATTGAATTTTTTGCTTGGATTTGCCATCTAATAGGTCGTTATGCAAGTTAAACAAAAAGGGATTGCAAAGTTAATAACCTTTCTATATCATCCAAGAAATATTACAAAATTAGCTGGCGATTTTATCTTATTGATTCCTTATGACTATTTTATGTTCCCTCCTTTGTTCAAGACTCATCACCAGTGTGGCCCACTCAAAATATGAAGAAACTGTGTTTCTTCTTTCAATTTTGATTCCACCACCAAATTACACTTCGACCTGATTAACCACTTTCTTTATGTGGTCATCAATAGCTGATAGTGTGCCATCCATTCATGTGCTTTATATCTCAGGTCCTATTCTGTTGAAGCCAGTTGGTGAATGCCTCAAGTGTTTTCATGTCAGCTCTGTAATGTTTCTGAGTGAACTCAAGCAGCATAGGCCATGTAAAATCTGGGTAGGTCCTTGGAGTCAAATCATCCACCAATTCACTTGGTGGAGTAATCACCTTATCACCTTTTGGACACAAAAAGAAAGCAAGAGATTTTCTTGGTGTCTTGCTGTTTACCACTGCCCTATGCAAACAACTCTTGTATCTCCCATTTGAAAGAGCCTAATAAATTGAAAGTGAAACAAATGTTCAGTAACATCAAATATGAAATCAAGGGCCATAATTCAAGCTCATTGAAAATCAGTGTGAAACTAAAATCACAGTGGACAACCGTAAAAGCTAAGAAAAAATGCTTCTGTCCATCATGATTTTAGCTCACTGTCTAGAATTCATTCAAACACTAATAAGCTTACCATGAAGGTGTCACCAATGTTGACAACAAAGGCATTGAAATTTGGGCTAATGGAATGCCACTGATTATCAACAAAAACTTGCAGGCCTCCAACTTGGTCCTGGTGAAGAATGGTTAGAGATGTTGGATCACAGTGAGGTCCAGTGCCTAAAGTAAGGTCAGGTTTTTGACAAGGAGGGTAGTAATTGAGCCTCATTATTGACCTGTTCTCTTCAAAGAACTCTCTAAAACAGGATTTTTCAACTCCAAGGCTCAATCCAAGAAGCTCCATTATCCCCAAAGAAAGATTGCTCATGGCTTCACAGTACTCTTGATAAACATTCCTGTTTCACATGAAAACACACAATTTAGAACCAAGGCTAAGCATGAGGGAATTCTTTGAATTTATATTAGGCCTAACTCGGCCGCAAAAGCTAACTTAGGGGTGATGATTTTTTATCCTTTTAAACATTTATTTGACCATATCTTTAGTTAATGTGAGATTTCTCAACAGAAATCAATCCACTTACCCGAAATGCTCAAACTCTTCTCCCAATGTGTTATGAAGGTAGTCTTTGACAATAGGGGGTGAGTTTTCCTCAGCTGAGAATTGGAAGGAAAGTGTTTCTTTCCATGGAAGCTTGGAGGAAAATCTGCCAGTGAAGCTACTAGCATAACCACAGTGTTCCCCTGCTTTCCTCTGTGCTCTATGTTTCTGAGACAGGGGAATCTCGAAGAAATCATTCATATAGCTATGAGCATGAGAGATGAGCTCGGCTTCAATCCCATGATTCGCAACAAGAAAGAAACCGTGTTTTCCGCACGCCTCTCCTACGAGCCTCGCGGCTTCTTTCGTTGCGATAGGGTCGCCGGAGAGGAAGCCACCCAAGTCAATTAGTGGAACAACAAGTTCAGGGACAGTCATGCATGGCTTCTCTGAATCAGGCCAAATGAACTGCTTTGGGAGGTCTAGTTGGTGCCTGAGAAGTGAGGCATCAAAACCCAATGGTCCTTCATCTTCTTTGTGGTTCTTTGCTGGTTGAGGAATTGATTTTGTGGTTGTTATGCCCTCTATGGTCATTGTGTTAACAATGCAAAGCTAGTTTGTGAGTTGCAATTATAAAAATAACAACATAGGTGTGTTTGAATGAGAGGAATGGTGCAGAGAGAAACAGAGAGGGAGAGAGAGTGAGAAATATAAGGTCGAGAGAGTTAGAGCATAAAAGAAAAGCCAAGGGCGCTTATTGAGGAAATCAGTGGAAAAATCGGGTATTATATAGGCAGAGGGGCTAGCTCTCTCAATGTCAAAACTATGCAAATTAGCAACCTGTTTGTGTTGCTGACTTGCTGGGGTTTGAAGAGTTTATATTAGATTATTATTTTTTTTTTGAACTTGAGTTTATATTAGATTATTATAGTCTTAAATAAGTTTTTAACACCTCCTTTTATAGACAAATTTAGTTTTAAGAAAGATATATCAGTACATACATTTTGCGACACTTTATTGAATTAAAAATGTTTTAAGTTGTGTAAAATATAAGTGAATTAAATATGTCCTCAAATAAAATGATATTTAGTTCTTAACATTATTGAAATAAGTGAAGTCGATACATGTGGTAATTTTTATAGCGCATTTTTTTTGTATTAGCGGTGATTTGTAGCTGCCACAAAATGTACCGAAAATTAATTTCATTAATGTTAGGAAACAAAAAGCTATGAATTTTTTTAGGGATCAATTCAAATTCACTCATAGTGTCACATCTTCTCTTTTTCTATCTCTCACTAGTAGTCCATACTAATTAGGTGTAGTACACTAATTTTTATGATGCAAAGTTGCAAACCATATTACTGGATTCTAATTTAATGGACAATTTTTATTTGACTTTTTTTTATAATATTTCACTTGATGGTGCAGTTAACAAGGGATAATGTCACATTCCTACAGTAATCCTTCTCTTGCAAATCAAATTAATGGATTCTTCTTTTTATATAAGGGAATTTCACTCAATGAAATATTATCATTTTCGTGCTTGCTGTGGTATCTAAGTTAAATTCAGGTGTGGTACTTAAAATAAGTTGATTCAATAATAAAGATTCATATATCGGTTAAAATTTTAATTTTGTTCTATCGTAGTAATGTAGTGTTCTATTCTTAGAGACGTGAAATTTGCGATTTGTGTTTTCTGAGCTTTGTTCATCCATCAACCATGATCATTTGACGTGCATCTCCATCACCATCATTCTTTTCTACCACTTGCTGGACTGGGCGAGACCCCAGGGTCCCTCGCCCAGGAGACTCAGCCTTAGGCGCGGAACATGCCTGGACCTTGGGCCGCTCTCCCCAAGGCCCAACCGGCCCATTTAGACAGATTAAAGGCACGAAGGCCCAACCCCAAATCTATAAATAGGGGACGGTTATCAATCGTAAGGGACTCTTAACTCATTTGGCAATAACAATATTAAAATTCAGTTATATTTTCTCCCTCTAAGCAGTTATGAGCTCATCTCTCTAAAATCTCCGATCACATTCCACACACTCTTGGCACTATGCCTTGATTCTATGTTCTTGGCGAGAACATTGGCGCCGTGTTTGGGGATCGGTAGATTTCAATTCCCGGACAACGTGGATCACGATTTGAAGGAAGGTGTAAAATCTCTTGTAGAATTTTCTTGAGTTGATAGGAACCATTACTGGAATCGGTACGATGGAAGGATATCATCGATTGCGAGGAGGACAATTAAGGCGTGTGCGCGATCAGCCAACGCAAGGCGTAAGCGCGCAGGAACAAGACGAACAAGACAAGCAAGTGCCAGCAGGCGTAAGCACGCAATTTCCGGAGTTAGAGGCTAGCGGAAGTTGGCAAAAGTTGATCTGTGAAGCCGTTGATCTGTGAAGTCGTTGCCTATAAATTGGTTTTTAGACATTTCTCTTGGAACCTTTTGTCATTTTATCATATTTTCATAAGTTAGAAGAGAGGGTTTGAGTTATGGAGCTTGGGGAGCTTTCTCTAAGCCCTATGTTTCAGGTTTCATCTTTATCTTCTTGTATGAATTTCATAGCCATGTTTGGCTAAAACCCCTTTTGCTTGGGGTTCTTTGTAAGACTTATGATGTTTTGACCTTAATTCCTATTTCTATTCATGAATCTTCTGAGTAAACCCTTGAATCTCATATCCATGCTTTATGTTTCAAGTTAGAACATGTGCTAGCTTTATGCTTTTCTATAATAGAACGGAAGTTTGTTATAGATTAGGGACTTGTTGTGGGATTACCTCTTCTATGCTTGCTACTAGGAATAGAGGAAGGGTTGGGGTTTGTTGGCCTGAATTGCATGCTTAATGCCTTTAGCAAATGTTTAGGTTATCAAGGAATTGTGCCTATCTTTTGGCTTGAGAGGATTGTCTATGCGAGGCATCGATAGATGATTGATTAGGCTAGAACATCAAGGAGAGACTCAGAGTTTTATGGATAGAATAGGTTGATTAGAACTGAATTAGTTAAACAAGAACCCAAGGCATGCTCACCATTGTCCTCACACACTTATATTTCAATTGCTTGTTAATTAATCACCAAAACAATCAACCTTTAAAACTGAATTTTACTCGCTTTCCTACCGTGAACTCGAGGCTTAAACTGAATTGTCACACCAATTCCCTGTGGTTCGATAATTCCAAACCAGGTAGATTCTGTACACTTGCAGATTGACCAACAGAAGCCAGTGACCCAGACTCGGCGACGAATGGGCGATGAGAAGGAGAAGGCGACCCAGCAAGAGGCGAACAAGCTACTTGCAGCGGATTTTATTCGCGAAATCAAGTACCCTACCTGGTTGGCAAACGTGGTAATGGTCAAGAAAGCAAACGGAAAATGGCGAATGTGTGTGGATTACACAGACCTAAATAAGGCATGTCCGAAAGATTCCTACCCTTTACCTAGCATAGATAAACTGGTGGATGGAGCCTCGGGGAATGAACTTCTGAGTTTAATGGATGCCTACTCAGGGTATCATCAAATCAAAATGCATCCATTGGACGAGGATAAAACGACTTTCATGACTGCAAGGGTAAATTACTGTTATCAGACCATGCCTTTCGGATTGAAAAACGCGGGGGCGACGTATCAGCGACTGATAGATAGGGTGTTTGAGGGGCAAGTAGGAAAGAATATGGAAGTATACGTCGACGACATGATCGTTAAGTCAGTTTTGGGGTCGACTCACCACGAGGACCTATTGGAAGCCTTTGGCAAAATCCGGAAACACGACATGAGGCTCAATCCGGAGAAATGTTCTTTCGGAATACAAGGGGGTAAATTCTTAGGTTTCATGATCACATCAAGGGGGATTGAGATTAACCCGGACAAGTGAAAGGCGATACGGGAGATGAAGAGCCCAAGCAATGTGAAAGAGGTGCAGCGGCTAACCGGGCGAATCGCAGCCTTGTCCCGATTTCTTCCTCATTCGGGTAATAAGTCAGCTCCGTTCTTCAAATGTCTTAAGAAGAACACAACGTTCGAGTGGAGTTCAGAATGTGAAGAAGCTTTTACTGGCCTCAAGGAAATGTTGTCAGCACCACCTGTTCTCTCGAAGCCCGTCCAGGGTCTTCCCCTACACTTGTACTTCTCTGTGGGAGACCACGCAATCAGCTCGGTAATCCTTCAGGAGGTAGATGGGGAACAGAAAATAGTTTACTTTGTGAGCCACACGTTTCAAGGGGCCGAAATGAGGTATCAGAAGATAGAAAAGGCGGCGCTCGCCATCCTCGTCACCGCCAGACGCTTGCGACCCTACTTTCAAATTTTTCTGGTAAAGGTGAGAACTGATCTTCCTTCGAGGCAGGTGTTATAGAAACCAGATTTGTCAGGAAGGCTCGTCGCATGGTCAGTGGAGCTGTCAGAGTATGGATTGCATTATGATAAAAGGGGTAGAGTTGGGGCGCAGACCTTGGCAGATTTTGAGGTAGAGTTGACACCCGAGGAAGGAGAAAGAGTAAACACACAATGGACGTTGTTCGTCGATGGTTCGTCGAATGACAACGGAAGAGGAGCCGGAGTCACATTGCAGGGGCCAGGAGAACTGGTGTTGGAACAATCTCTCAGATTCCAGTTCAAGGCTAGTAACAACCAGACAGAGTATGAGGCTCTAATCGCAGGACTAAAGCTGGCGATCGAGGTGCAAATTGACAGTTTGTTGGTAAGAACAGACTCGTTATTAGTGGCAAATCAGGTCAATGGGGAGTTCCAGGTCAAAGAACCGGCTTTGATAAAGTATCTAGAGCGCGTACGATCGCTTATGAGTCGAATAAAGGAAATTGTGGTCGAATATGTGCCGAGGACACAAAATCAAAGGGTTGATGCCCTAGCTAAGTTGGCTAGCACCAGAAAACCCGGGAATAACCGAAGCGTGATTCAAGAAACACTCACCAACCCTAGCATAGAGGGAGAACTGGTAGCCTCAGTCAATCGCCAGGAAACTCGGATGAACCTCATCATTGATATCTTGGCGGGTGAGCCAGGCGATGTAGTGAAGTACTCAAAGGCTCAAAGGAGACAAGCAGGGCACTACACGTTGCTCGATGGCATCCTTTTTCGGCGAGGATTCACCAGAAAAGTATGAGGATGTTATGACAGAGGTTCACGAAGGGGTTTGCGCAAGTCACATTGGGGGAAGGTCTCTAGCGGGTAAAGTCCTCAGGGCAGGTTTTTATTGGCCCACGATAAGAAAGGACTGTGCATAATTTGTAAGGAAGTGCGAGAAATGTCAACAATTCGCGGATTTACCCAGAGCCCCGCCGGAGCAATTGGCCACGATTAGTTCCCCTTGGCCCTTCGCCATGTGGGGAGTTGATCTCGTCGGGCCTTTTCCCACTGCCAGATCGCAAATGAAGTTCATTCTCGTGGCGGTGGACTACTTTACTAAATGGATAGAGGCCGAACCTTTAGCAAGCATAACAACAGCCAAGATAGTAAGTTTTTATTGGAAAAGGATCGTGTGCCGATTCGGAGTGCCAAGGGCGATCGTCTCGGACAATGGGACACAATTTGCAAGCAATCAGACTAAGGAATTTTGTGAGGAAATGGGGATCCATAGGAGATTTTCGTCGGTAGACTACCCTCAAACCAAGGGTCAGGCGGAGTCGGCGGACAAAGTCATCTTGCGAGGATTGAAACGCCGACTCTCGGATGCCAAGGGGGCCTGGTTGGATGAACTTCCGATTGTGATTTGGTCATATAACACAACGCAACATTCGTCTACAGGAGAAAGACCGTTCAGGATGACGTACGGGGCGGATGCTATGCTCCCCGTAGAGATCGACAACAGCTCATGGCGAACAGTGCCGAAGTTTGAGGGCGAGAATGCTTCAAATATGGCGATGGAGTTGGACCTGCTGTCAGAGACACGCGACGAAGCTCGCCTAAGGGAAGCGGCGATGAAACAACGAGCAACGGCTAAGTATGACACGAAGGTGCGACCAAGAGAAATGCAAGCAGGGGATTTGGTGCTTAAGAACCGAACAAGGGTCACGGGAAACAAGTTAAGCCCAATCTGGGAGGGACCCTACAGAATCTTGAAGGTCTTAGGAAAGGGAGCTTATCACCTGGAAAGCTTGGATGGGAAGCGGATGCCAAGATTGTGGAACGCTGCCAGTCTAAAATACTACTACAGCTAACGAGATCAACAAAAACGCTGAATCCGATGCAAAATCGGCAGCAGACTCGGCGAGGGAAAATCCTTTTGTACTTTGTTCGAAGAAATTGTCGGCCAAAAGTGCCTGAATGGTAAAAACAAAGACACGTTGTTGTTCTCCATCTCGGGAGTTTGTTGTCTATCAAGTCTGATTGAAAATACAAAAATTGTATCCAGCAATTTCAATCACACTGAATTGCGGCGAGGGCTCGGTGGGAAAAATTCCCTAAAGGTGGGAATCCCAACACGACCTTGATGTCTGGGGATTGCTCCGAAAAGTCCGATGCAGCTCGCTGTCACTCGTCAGCGATGTGTGCGGATGAGCTTCTTATCCCGATAATATCCCCGAAATATGGGCGAGCATTGTTCAAACTAGGCTCAAAAGACTCGGGTAAACCCATATGGCCATTGGGCCCTGAGCAATTATAAGTCATCGCCTAATAAGGCTGGCGAGGCCACACTTGATCTTACGGGAAATATGTGTGTGAAAGAAAGCCTTTACTCTGGAAGAGCTAGAATTCTAACCTTGTGCCAGAACCTACGGACCAAGGGACAGTCTCAGGTAGACAGTTTCTATGGGGCGTAGGCCTCCCCAAAGGTAATAGAGGCGGGCAAAGGTTTCCTCGTGCCAGACGGAGATTGGCCCTCGAGTGCAAAGGGAGAAGGGAGCTTGACTGCAAGACCCACCCGTCGAGCAGGGACGAAAGTCGGCCTTAGTGATCCGACGGTGCCGAGTGGAAGGGCCGTCGCTCAACAGATAAAAGTTACTCTAGGGATAACAGGCTGATCTTCCCCAAGAGCTCACATCGACGGGAAGGTTTGGCACCTCGATGTCGGCTCTTCACCACCTGGGGCTGTAGTATGTTCCAAGGGTTGGGCTGTTCGTGAGCCAAGAGCCCTAGTTGAACCCAGCACACCATCAATGTCGTCAAACGTAATTCAGAAATTAATAAACAAGCGGGGGAAACAAGGGAATAAAAATCGGAAAACATTAAACCATGCATAAAACACAAAGATAAGTAAAATCTGAAATGAGTTAACCTAAAGTTAAAATACAGTAATCCAAATATATAAAGAAGCATTGTTTCTATCTATGTTTTCATTTCTGGTTGAACAACATCTCCTAGGTCAAAGACAGCAACCCCCGGAGGGTCTTCAGCACCTTCCAGCCCAGCGGGTGTAATCTTCTTAAAAACTCTCAAAGAGTCAAGGTTGACATCAGGATGAAGATGCTTGACTTGAGCCTCAGCGATCAGGAAGCCCCGGATGCGTTCAACAGCTGCTGGCTGGGCTGCGTCGTTCTTCATTTGCTCCTCCAGAATCTTGGTTTGAGCATCCTTCTCGGCCAGGAGTTTTCACTTGGACTCTAGATCAGAGCGAGCGTCGGCAAGAGCCTTGCGCCTATCCGATAAATCCTTTTGCAGCTGGGCAATCTCTTATTCCTTGCTGGAAAGATCTTTCTCTAAAGAAGCAAGGGCGGCATCTTTAGCATCAAGGGCCTGCTTGAGTTCGTTAATCTTGGTTTCCAGATGCTATTCTTTCTCATCCGCCGCGGCCCGCGCCAGCTTCGCCTCAACAAGTTTCTTTTGCATCTTTGACGTCTTCTCTGCTTCAGAAGCTAGCTGGCGGTGTAGGTTGGAGCAAGTTTCATCAAATCGAAGGTTGGCGGCGCGTAGAGTCTCCACTTTCTGGCGAAGTTTAGCAGCGCCATAAAGGGGCCGAGCCTGCCAGGCTACCTAAGCAAACAGGCAACCCGAGCGGAGAAGATTCGACACAGCTTCCAGAGCTACATCTTGCGGATTCTGGCTGGGAATTTCCCTCAATTTCTCAAGATATGGATGAGAAAGAAGGAAGGAAAATGGATCGGGGTTGGAGTCACTGGAGGGGCCCTTCGGGCGATCGGGCGAGAGTTCCTCCTCCTCATTGACATTCTTTGGAGAAGGAGGGGTTGGTAAAACATTGGTGGGAGAGTTTGGGCAGTTGCCAGACGGCGAGGTGTGAGCTGTAGCAGAGGCGTTCGCCTCGCCCTGGTGATCAGCTGTAGGGGACTTTCCCGCATCTGAAGAAGTACAAGGGGCGGGAATGATGCCCTCTTCACCAAAAACAGGGGAGATAATGGAGGGGTTCGCTTCGCTCGCCTTATTCTTCTTTAGGGCACCTTCGTCCGTCGGCGAGCTCTGTTTTTTCTCCCCAGCACTGGCAGAGGGGGAGGCTTTGGAGCTGTTAAGAACAAAGGCATTCAACAACTCAGCGGTAGAGAACTTCATCGTCGTACCTGAAAAAGGAAAAGAAAAACAGTCATCAGGAGGAAAGGCGAGGAAGAAAGTAGTAAGCGACAAACATACAAGAATCAGGACCTAATCGGGGAAGCAATTTAGATCCTGCGGGCATTAAGCAGGTCAATACAATTCAGGAGCGAAAGTTGAAGTAAGGTTTCCAGGGCGATACTGTCTCGGGGAGAAGGAGACATGGTGTGGGGGCCATTTAAGGATCGAGAGGACGAGGTCCAGTAAAGAGGGAAAAGGCTTTCTCCTCCCCTCTCCATGAATAATGAGGGGTAAGCAGGATGGATGACGACTCGGAAATATCTCCGAGCAAGATAAGATTCTGAGCCCGCCCCGTAAGGGACAAATCGTTCTCGACCGGGTCGAGGGACCAAGACGACCCAACCTTGAGATCCTCGAAGATCCACCTCAAAAAGGAGGGAAAAAAGGGTAGAAGAAGGCGCAACGTCAACACTGTGGCAAAGGATCTCGAAACATCGCAGGTAGGCCCAGGAGCAGGGGTGAAGTTGGCAAGGGGAAACGTTGATGCTACGCAACATGAGGGTAAGGAAAGGTGAGAAAGGAAGTTTAATGTTCAGGTCAAGGAATAGGTATTCATGGATGAAGAAAAAGTGAGAGTATCTGAGGTCGTTAAACTCTCGGTGCTGCCAAGGGCGGTCTTGTTCTTGACAGCCGGTGGTGTGAAGGAGGTCATTTAGCAAGGAGGAATAGCAAAACCCACCGACTCGATTAGCGAGGTTATAGACAGATTCGTTGGTTGACAGTTCAGATGATTGGTCAAGGATTTCTTGGTTGGGTGCCTCCGTGACAAGGGGGAAGAGTGGTGAAGGTTGCCAAGCGGTGAGCCTTGATTTCCTCGAGAGAGGACAGAGCCCCTGTGGAAAACATCAAAAATAAGAAGGAGAAGAGAAAAGAACTAACCAGAGGTGGGGTTGTGGACGAAAGAGCAGGGAGCAGAGCAAGGGATTCGCATGATTAGTAAAGGAAGCCGGCACAGGAATCAGGAGCGAGTGAGGAGATAGTTAACAAGGAAAGAGGGGAAATGTGGGGAAGAGAATTTAAAGGATGGGAAAGTAGAAAGTAAAGGAAGCGTGTTAGGCGAAAAGTTGTAGCCGTTAATGCTGATTGGTTCAAATTCAAAAATGTCAGGGTTTGACGTGGCGCATTAAATGGAAGGCACCGTAAAGGAAGCTCATTGGTTGAAATTCGGGTTGGCAGGGTTCGCTGAAGATTCGAAAAGACATTTCAAAAGTGGCAGTTGAGATTCAGGGGATTTCTGGCTTAAAAACTACTTCAGGGTGCAACGCGTGGCGAACGCGCTACACCTGTCAAAAGTGTCGTGATTTAGGGCACGTGCGCAGTGCTGGCAAGGCGAACAGGTCAAGTGCCATCGCCCTGGGACTGCTTTTGGACTCAGTTTGCCTAGGAAAGGGGTGGTGCAGCGAAAAGTTTAGAATACGAAAATTTTTGACTTTATTCTCCCAGCCATGTTGGCAATTGTTTTTTCATTTTGTTAAAAACTTTGTTGGAACATGTTGCCAAGCATTTTGTCAAAACAGCCGATTGTCGAAGCAGATGTCGTGGCATCTGATCTCGTGTAGCTAGGGCATCAGTCCTCAGCTTGTGTTTCTGTTTGTGGGTCCTCTGAAGATTTATTCAAGATATGTTTTTTGAGTTACTTGAGGAACAAGTAGCTATCGAGAAGGGTTTATTTGTTGGGTTGTTATTTGTTGAAACAATCTTTGTTAAAATATTGGTTTCTATCTTTACTTGTGCAATAAGAAACCGAATCTCTCAAGATTGCGTTTTGAATTGCTGTTACTGCAATCTGTATCTTCGGCTCGTGCCAACCCTAAAGCCCAAGCTACCGCTGCTGAAGTCTATAAAAGGATGAAGACCTAAAACATGAAGGTGTCGAAGCTGATAGAGAGAGATCGAGTGTTTTAGGATTTGTTAATTGTGCTTTGTCCTTTGTTAGTTGTGAATCTGTCTTTGCTCACTGGTTCTATAAAGCAAAGAGAGATTCTATGTGTTTGATTGCGTTCAAACTCTACTTGTTCATTGTGTTCACCAATCACTGTGGCAGTGATTGAGAGAAAGTGAGAGGGGCTCTCATACTTAGGTTGAGATTCTAAGTAGAAATACACTGGGTAGATTAGGTAGTGAACTATGAACTGAGTTGTTCATGAGTGTCTGTAATTCCTGAATCTTGAGATAGTGGATTTCCTTTCTTTGGGTGCAAACCCTCCAGACGTAGGTGAAAGTTTTCACTGAACTGGGTTAACAATTACTGTGTGTTATTGTTTCTGTTGTTAAGTTTTGTTTTACTGTTAAGCGGTTGTCGAACCTCTTGTCCCAGCATCGTGCAGGACAATCGTATCAGAGGGAACCTGAATTTACAATTGGCATCAGAGCAGGCACCCTGTTCTGGTTGGGTGAGCTCCAGGGATTTTTATTCAAGTTCTCATGGATAACAAGGAGGGAGGATCTGTCAATAGGCCACCCCTTCTGGATGGTACTAACTATGACTACTGGAAGGTTCGCATGACAGCCTTTCTCAAATCAATTGACAACAAGACTTGGAAAGCTATTGTCAAGGGTTGGAAGCACCCCACTATGGCTGAGGTTGAAGGCACCTCTACTACTGTTGTGGAAAAACCTGAAGAAGAATTGTAACACCCCGATTTCGGTGGCGTCACTTTAGTAACCAAAAATAAACTTAATGCGGAAAAACGTGAATATTTTTTTTTTCGATAATAACTAAGACAAGACTGAATTGAATAAAACCCAAAAGCGACAAGCAACAGAACTAATGTACAATATATAATACAGCCCCCGCTGTAAGTAACAACCTCGTCACGAGTAACCTCCAGTGACGGAAAGAAAAGTGTAGCGCCCGAAGGCAATGTGTACAGACTGAAATTAAAGGTGAAGTGTCCGCAACACCATCCCTCAAAACTGAAAATCAGCTGGCCCATCGGCCTGAAGCAAGACCTCCTAAGTCCAACCAACTCTCTGTGATTCCTGTAAAGAAACCACACAAAAAGCTATAGGTGGGAAACTACCCTGTCCCAAAAGAAAAAAATGATGTTCAGAGCTAAGACTCTACTCCTACACTAATCCCATCTCGAGGAGCTCACACCAGCACTAAAACCTACATGCTAGCATGATCGTCGTCCGAATTCGAGATCCAGAGCGACCTAGTCTATGTACACCATCCGTCCTCCTCTCGCTACCGCGATGCGCTCCTGTTCCAGCATCTCAACTCTAGTTTCCCCCGAAGGGTGAACCGTCGTGAACCAGTCCGCCAAAGACATCTGACAAAGGGCGTTTGTCCGCCAAAGCACACACAGAAGACGCGAGGGTCAACTCCAAAGAATTATATAAATAATAAACCCAATAGGTACAAGTAATAGATAGCCACTTAGGCTTATAGCTAGAGATGTTATTCCTAGGGTTGCATGTTCCATAATAACATAAACGCAATAATAGCAGATAGCATGTTCCAAATAGGTTTAACAATTACCAATCACACTCAACAACTAAATTAGTATGCATGTTGCATGATATGTATGCAGGTTAACCCAGTCAACCAATATGCAATCCGGAACGGATGGACATCAACGGATCAGCCCTAGCACCAGCCACGGTGGGACCATTTCGGCTCGCGTGCCTCTTATTCCAACGACAGCGGTAGTCAGATCAGCCGTAACCCGTAGGTCTGCCATTTCGGTCTGCTACAAGAGACGTCTACAGACGCTCTTACACGGAAATCCGGGTCTTATGACCATTTTTGAATCCGACGAGGTCCAGAGTACGTCCTGTGTTAATACCCCATTAATGTTGCATGAATGCAGGATGATTAGTCAAACAACGTCTCCGAATCTCACTCGACACGTCGCCACGTGTTCTAGCTAAATTAAAGTCTCTAAAAGCTTACCCTAAGGTAAAGTCGATTCTGCGACAAAAGACACTTCTTTCCACAACACACATTCTCTCATGATGATCTCCAAATCATCCGACTCATCTCAATCCGATGGTCACAACTGCTCAACGAGCAAGAGTATCAACATACTCGGGAACTATCAATTCCCCGGACTTATCCCCAGGATAGCCCAACAACATAGCTGCTCCAACAGCACAATAACAAACGCTGCTCCAACAGCACCACAACATTTACATACTCGAAGCCTCTCAACTTTCTCAACACTGGGATCCGACGACACTTCTCGTTTTCCAAAACTAAGATTTAACTTCCACGCCTTCCTTTCGAGTTTATTATCATTAATTAAAGATTTAGAGGTTGTTTAATGTCTTATGAGTTTTCTTTACAAAATACTATCCTTTTAGTCTTATCGCAATTCCTATAAGTTCTCGGGATCTCCAAATCCCCAAATGACTCCAGAGAATGTCTCGATCCATACACATCATAACAAGGTCCGAATCTCATTCGTCCTATCAAACTTTCTTAAAACTCTCAAAATAAAATCGGCATGACCTGCCCGCTATTCTCACCATTCAGAATCTCAGATCTCATTGCATAAGTATAAATAACTCAGCACAACCAATCAACATGTCATATATCAATATATTAAGCAATAACCACATAGCACTTAGCATATAAGGCATGCACCACACATCCTAAATTACCCAATTAGCACTTAGCATGTAATCCACTCATCAAAAACATTCAGTAGATGCATCATCTACATTGTCAGCCGAAGCCTCAGAAAACATTTTCCAATCACACACAATCCAGTGCATAAACAGTAAACAATGTCGAAAGCATCGACCCTAAGTATTAACTAGAGATTCAGTGAGAAGCCCTCACCTGTAGGTTCTCCAGAGTTATCTCCTAAAGTTCCACAATCAAAGCCTTGCTCCGCTGGAAATTCCTCAAAATCACCTTTAGAGCAAAACCACAGAAATACTATCAGAATCTATCGAAAACTAAGCTATCGATACTTACTAAGGTTACTCGAAGTAATCTATACTCTAAGGTACGATAATCTAGCGCGAAAGACAAGTTTTCGGAAAATGAAATTTTCCTCCTCCCCCCTAATAGGGCTCGGCCACTTTGTGCAATTATGGGGCTCGATTTTTCTTCGATCAAACTTGGTTCCTATGCTTTCATAAGCCGTAACTAAGGGTATTCTGAACTCGGAAAAATTATCGGATCAAAAACTGTCGCAGGGGTATTTTGGTCATGATTTTTAACTTAGGATTTTTCAAAACTGAAATCACAAAAATAAAATTTTGCAGGGACGTCACCAACGACGTTTATGACAACTAATCCTACTAGCACTAAGCTAAGGCGATAGTTTTCAGCCTAAAGGTTGAAGCTTTACACCAAAAACTCCAAAAATGGGTATTTTAGGCTAAATTTGATTCCGACGGAATTCCGGCGACATAACGGAAAATCTAATCCGGCAGAAGTGATCTTGGGCACATAAAGAAGAGGTTTAGAATCAGAAATGAAAGATTCAGGATAGTTTTGCAAAAACCCATAAACTATCGGCTCAGAAAAGTCTACAGAAAAGCTATGGAAAAAGCGATCAGAGGTAAGGATTAGCGACTATACCTCGAAACCTTGAAGCAGCAACTAACGGATCAACGATCAAGCAAGTAATGAAGAAAATTCTTCTTCCTTCTTCCTTGGATGAACTCGCGGCCTTGGAGAGAAAAATGGAGGAGTTTTGTGTTTTTTTCTCACTTGCTTGCTATATATAGAAGATGGAAATTCGCGGGAAAATGAAAGTTTCGCGAATCTGATTTTTCCGGCGTCATTCTCCGTGAATTCTAAGATATGTTTTGGCAAAAGAATTCCAAAACTAAAAAGATGTCTCCTTGTATTTTTGGCAACTAATGCATAGTCGGTGTAAAACTATTTTACCCGATAAGTTGCTTTTTGCATCGAATGTCGGAATGGAAAACTTCCTTCTGAAGAAAGATTGAAATCATCAAGAGAAATGGGTGTACGCGTGTAGAATATTCATTTGAAGCTCTGAATAGATAAAGTCTTCATTGTCGAGAAATTCTAGGGTTTTGAAATACCAGGGATTCGGTTTCGGCAAACTTCCGATGATTGGAATCGGACGTTCGTAGATCCTAGAGTTTCGCCTCGAAACGATTGTTATATATGGAATAAGAGAAGTTCTAACATTTCTCTGAAGATTTTTGGACTAAATTCCTACAGTGTTCCAAGGGTGGAAGATTTTTGGAAATTTTATTCCTATAGTGTTCCAAGGGTGGAACATAGTCTTTTCCTAAGGTTCTTATCCTAGGTTTAAGCGAATCGATCGTGCTATACCTTTTATCGATTTTGATGAAATCCTTAGACTTTTCCTGAACTTTCTCCTTCATAATTTTATTTCATTTGGTAAACTCTTGTTCAGGTTTCCCTTCACATTACATCAACCCTAATCGTGAATAAGAAATTTATTCACTTAGCATAAACTTAAAAACTTGGGCCTTACAAGAATGGACCAGTGTTGAAGATGAAGCTGCTCTTGGAAATTCAAAGGCTCTAAATGCTATCTTTAATGGAGTTGACAAGAATATGTTTAGGCTGATCAATACGTGTACTGTGGCAAAGGATGCTTGGGAAATTCTGAAAACTGCACATGAAGGAACTACTCGAGTAAGGATGTCAAGGCTTCAGATGCTTACTACTCAATTTGAAAATTTGATGATGACTGAAGAAGAGACTATTTCAGAATTCCACATGCGTGTCCGTGACTTGTCTAATGCTTCATTTGCTTTGGGAGAACCTATGTCAGATGAGAAGCTTGTAAGGAAGATCTTGAGATCTCTTCCTCAGAAGTTTGCTATGAAAGTCACTGCAATTGAGGAGGCTCAAGACATTGAGAACATGAAGGTTGATGAACTTATTGGCTCTTTGCAGACATTTGAGTTGAAACTGAGTGGAAAATCTGAGAAGAAGAATAAGAGTATTGCTTTTGTGTCAAACACTGATGAAGGTGATGATGAAGATTGTGAGGGTGAAAATCTTTCTGAGGCTCTGGCCATGCTAGCAAGAAAATTCAACAGAGCATTGAGAAAGATTGACAAAAGAAGCAGGCCTAATGTCCAGGACATGAAGTTCGATAACAAACCCAAGTTGTCCAATTCACAGAGGAAGACCAAAGAAGAAGAAAGATCTGGTCAGAATAAAGGAGTGCAGTGTCATGAATGTGAAGGATATGGTCATATCAGGTCTGAATGCGCCACCTATCTAAAGAAGCAGAAGAAAGGTATGATGGTAACTTGGTCAGATGAAGACACTGAAGATGAGGAGGAGATATCTGTAAACAAAGTCAATGCTTTCTCTGGAACCATCTATGAGTCTGATACAAGTGATGAGGACATTACAGATGAGGAACTGGCTGAGACTTACAAGCGGGAATGAAAGGCAAAGTGAGATAGAACAACTTGTCTCTCAGAATGAAAGGCTGAAAGAGCTCAGCACAAAGCTGAAGGAAGATCTGGAGGAATGGCAAAGTAAGTTTAAAAATGCTGATGTTATGGAAAAAGCTAATCTAGTGTTGATTAATGCAGGACTTCAAGAGGAAGTGGCAACTCTGACAAGAAAGCTTGAAGCTACTCACAAATCTGTTAGAATGTTGAACAGTGGTTCTGATATGCTTGATGAAATTCTGAAAGAGACTAGCAAGCAAGGAGGGAGTTTGAAGGGAATTGGCTTTGACTATAGAACAGCAAACAAAGAAAATCAGAAAGGTTCAAAGAAATTTGTGTCCGCTGCAAAACAAACTGAGTTCAAGAAGCCCAGAAATTATCAGTTGTCAGATTCATTGCCTCGACATGTACCTCTGCATGTGAAACCCCAACTTAAGCTTGACAAAACTGTACCTTGGAAGTGTCACTACTGTGGTAAGAATGGTCATATAAAGCCCTACTGTTACAAGTTATATGGTTATCCTCAGATGTACGATAAAAAGCCTGTTCAGATGAGGAAGCAATGGAAGCCCAAGGGTGAAGTCAGATGTCAGGTAGCCTACACGTCTTTCAGAGCATCATCAAAGGAAGATTGGTATTTTGATAGTGGCTGCTCAAAGCACATGACAGGAAACAAGAGTTTCTTGCAAGACATCAGAAGTCACTCCACCAACTATGTTACTTTTGGAGATGGAGCTAAAGGGAAGATCAAGGGAGTAGGAAAACTTGTCAGCACAGAATCTCCTAACTTGAACAATGTGTTACTTGTAAATGGTTTAACAGCCAACCTAATCAGCATAAGTCAACTGTGTGATCAAGGATATAATGTGAAGTTCAATAAGATAGAATGTGTTGTGACCACTGATGATGAGAGGGTTGTGATGAGAGGAGTCAGATCAAAAGACAACTGTTATATGTGGACATCAGAAGAAAAAGGTCATGTTTCCAGATGTTTGTTAACTAAAGAAGATGAGGTGAATGTATGGCATCAAAGACTAGGACATCTCAACTACCGAAGCATGCAAAAGATTCTTGCAGATGAAGCAATAAGGGGGCTGCCCAATTTGAGCTTGGGAGAAGGAAAGCTATGTGGAGAATGTCAGATTGGTAAGCAAACCAAGGTGCCACACAAGATGCTCCGGCATCAGACCACGACAAAGGTTCTGGAGTTGCTTCACATGGATCTCATGGGTCCCATGCAGGTTGAAAGCTTGGGAGGAAAAAGGTATGTGTTTGTCTGTGTAGATGATTTTTCAAGGTATACATGGGTTGAATTTATGAGAGAAAAATCAGAGACTTTTGAAATATTCAAGAATCTATGTATGAGACTTCAGAATGAGAAGGACTGTGTGATTGTAAGAATCAGAAGTGATCATGGAAGGGAGTTTGAGAATTCAAAATTCTTGGAGTTCTGTGGAACAGAAGGTATTAGTCATGAATTTTCTGCCCCCATCACGCCACAGCAGAATGGAATAGTTGAAAGGAAAAATAGAACTCTCCAGGAATCAGCTAGAGTAATGTTACATGCTAAGAAGATTCCGCACCAGTTCTGGGCTGAAGCTATGAGTACTGCCTGTTACATACATAATAGAGTCACCATCAGGGCAGGGACATCCTCCACATAGTATGAGCTATTGAAAGGTAGAAAACCGTCTGTAAAATACTTTCACATATTTGGAAGTAAATGTTATATCCTTGCAGATCGTGATCCTAAGAGGAAGCTTGATCCTAGAAGTGATGAAGGAATTTTCATGGGATATTCTATGAACAGCAAAGCTTATAGAGTTTTTAACTCTCGCACAAGGACCATGATGGAATCTGTGAATGTGATTGTAGATGATGAACCAAGCAAGAAGGAAGAAGAAGTTCTGAATGAAGATGATGATGGTACTGATGTTCCAGCCGATGCTCCAGCAACCGCCCTCGACAATGAGTCAGAAACAAGTGCTGATGAAAAGGAAGACAAAGATATGACATCAAACAAAGCTCCATCAATCAGGGTTCAGAAGAATCATCCTCAAGAAAACATTATTGGTAACCTTCAAGAAGGGGTGACTACCAGATCCAGAAGTATAATTGCTCACAGTTGTTTCATCTCTAAGATAGAACCCAAGAATGTCAATGAAGCTCTCACTTATGAATACTGGATAAATGCTATGCAAGAGGAGCTAGAGCAGTTCAGAAGAAATGAAGTGTGGGAGTTAGTTCCTAGACCTGAAGAAGTAAACATCATTGGTACTAAGTGGATCTTCAAGAACAAATTAGATGAAACTGGAACTGTCACAAGGAATAAAGCAAGGCTAGTTGCTCAAGGATATACTCAGATAGAAGGAGTTGATTTTGATGAAACCTTTGCTCCTGTAGCTAGACTGGAATCTATAAGACTCTTGTTAGGTGTATCTTGTCTCTTGAAGTTCAGACTATATCAGATGGATGTGAAGAGTGCTTTTCTGAATGGCTATTTGAATGAAGAAGTCTATGTTGAACAACCTAAAGGATTTATAGATCCGCATCATCCAGATCATGTGTACAAGTTGAGGAAGGCCTTGTATGGTTTGAAGCAAGCACCTAGGGCTTGGTATGAAAGGTTAACTGAATTTCTTGTAAGCAATGGCTACAGCAAGGGTGGAATTGATAAAACTCTGTTTGTGAAGAATGACAAAGGTAAGCTCATGATAGCACAGATTTATGTGGATGACATTGTCTTTGGAGGAATGTCGAACTCAATGGTGGAGCATTTTGTCCGACAAATTAAATCTGAATTTGAGATGAGCCTAGTTGGTGAATTGAATTATTTTCTAGGACTACAAGTCAAACAAATGGAAGATTCTATG